>NC_056731.1:202675308-202885308 GCF_019279795.1 Protopterus annectens
CTAAAACTACACTTCTCACTACTTATCTCCTCGTCACTCTGTCTTATGGCACTCCCATCCTTACTAACCTCCATGCTTCACAAAAATTAATCCATGAACAATGTTCTGACAGTTGCTAAATCTGCAGCAAATACCCCTTTCAGAACCCACTACTGTATAGCACGAAAAAGCATTAATTGGTTAGAACTGCCTCATCAACTAACATATATACAGCTTCTTACCACCTATAAAATTATCCAGCATCCATCTACCTGTCTAGTACTATAACCCATTCTACATAACTATGTTCCCAGTCAGTCATTGTCATCCAGTTTCCAAAAAATCCTGTGTGAATTCAAACTTATCAAATCTGCTGGCCATTGTCTGTACTTGTACAAGGTTGGTAAAGTCTGAAACTCCTTACCTGTATCCATCAGGTCAATACCATCCCTCCCATCTGTCAAAGCCACTCTGAAAGACTTCCTAGATAAAATCTGTCTCTGTTCTTGCTCACAACCACTATAAACTCTATCACTAAATGTGAGCAAGTACCTTTTCATCCCTTTATCTCCTTACTCTCCTGTCTTCACTTACTTCACTTCCTTACTTCTTTCAAATTCTCTTCCCTGACTTTCTCTCTAAACATACCTTAAGCCTGTTTTTCCTCTCACTTCATATTGTAATTCCTATTTGTATTACACTAACTTAACTTTAATTTCTCTACAAACTGTCTGAAATTTCAGTAAATATTAAATGATTGTCATATAACTTGTACTGATTGTTAACCAATGTTTTATATTACGTCTAATCTGTCATAATTATTTAAACTTCAGATGTTTTTGTTTTATTTTTAAAGATTGCATTTTTATAATAATTTGGAGCATTTCTCCCCAGGCCTCTGCTGAAAATGGGCTTCTACCGAGCCAGTCTTTCCTGGTAATCAAATGTCAAGAAATAAATGGTTAAGTAAAATTAAACCCCATGCATTAAGTAAAATATGATTAATGATTGCACAGTATACTTTAAGGTTCAAAAACTATGCATTTGTATGTTGTCAGCTTACCCCTGTTGCTTACAGAGAAAAGTGTTGATAATATAGGAGAAAAGCAAAGGACAGTACTACTGATTGTATTACAAAAATAAGCATCTACTTTTATAAGGTGGTAAGTGGATGTCAAGTTAACAGCTTTGAAATTCTGGAAGACTTTACAAAGCTCTATGATTAGGGATTTATCACTTAGTAGTTTGCCTGTGGGCATAATAATCTGATTAACTGACTGGTTGTACAACACTGCCAAGGAAATGGAGAAAAAGGTGTTCTTTATGTAGCCATCAGCGGACAGCTGCTCAAGAAAGTATTATCCAACAAAATACATGAGGAAATGACAACCAGTGGGGCAAACTATACCTTCCCAGCAGAATCTACATGTAAATGGTGAACGTACTGTTTCAAGTGCATGCCAAGGACTTGTGGTTGGCAAAATATACCTGGTGTAAGTAAATGGTACATTTGTTGTAAAAATGTCCACAATGACATGTTGAGGATCAAAGGCTACAGAGAATTAACAGAGATAGCATCAAGGAGGTGATGAGGCATCATGAAACTGCAGAGCACCACGGCAGTGTTGAAATGTCTTGAAACTTCAGCCACTCCAGATTATCACCTGGACCTTGTTAGATGGTAAAGAATCTGTTGCTATTGTTAAGTCTGTTAGAAAGAAACATTACTTTTCAAGACAGTTCATACCAGGTAGGGGAATCCATGAGTAAATGCCATTAGTAACGGTTCACTTGGTTTGTGAAGGAGGTGAGGAGACCTGGCTAACAAGGAAATAGATCATTGGCAGTGGATAACCTTAGTCATCTGTATAACTGACAAGGTGTTCTTATGCACAAGTATTAAGCACAGTGCAGATTTTGAAAAGTGTATTGCTTAATTTTATTTCTTTCTAGTAAGGAGTAAAATTTGTATTTTTAATGATTATAGCTGGTGGTTTATTTATTAGTTTAAAGATATGTGCAATTAAGGTGTATAGCATTAACTCATTCACTCCGCAGCAGCTCAGAAAAAGCTGCCTGCTTAATTCCACCATAGGAACAACAGTGCAGCCTGAGCTCATTTTCAGAAAATCCATTTGTAATGCAATACAGAAAACAAATGTTCATAACTCTTTAACTGTAAGAGCTAGACTAAAAATGTAAATGTGAAAGTTGTTCAGCAGACACTGACCTTTCAAACAATGTAAATGTTGATAGTGCATATCAAAGTCATTATTAAATATCTGGCAAGGAATGTTGATATTGTGCATATTTTTTTTTACTTTTTGGAAAAGCAAAGCAGAATATCTTGGTCAATGTACCATGCTATAGTTTTGTCATACCATGCAGACCCATACAATTTGAATTTAATTTGTTAGTATGAATGTCAGCTTTAAAATGATACCTTAACTATTACTGTGTGATGCTCCTTTCTTGAGATATTCACAGAAATATGATTAATATATTATTTCTCATCATTGATAAATAAGCAAAGCATGATATCTCATCATCTGTAACAGACAGAGCCTACATATCAGCATAGAAGTTGTGCATCTGAACGTCAGCTTCAAAATGGTGCATCATTTGTGTGATCACCATGCTCCCTTGCAAAGATATGGGCATAATAATGAGAAGTATTGGAAATGTATAATTTTCATAATCGTACAAGACTAAACAAACTGTGATACCTGTACATATGTACAGTGCACAGACACAGTTCTTTTACCATGTTGTAAGACGTAACACTGTCTTCAAAATGAGGTATTACGTGACACACTGACATGCTCCCTTGCAAAGTTATTTACCAAAATATGAAAAAAATTATAATTTCCATAACCTGAGTCCTAACAAAACTGATATATGTACATGTGTACAGCATTCAGAAGCAGTTGTTTTACCATGTAGACACATATGGTTGTAAATATACACATCCTTGGTGTAACCAACATACTGCTGAATGGGTACGTGTAAAGAGAAAAAGCAAAGTAAGGACCGCCACTCCACTAATGAACCCAGGACAGGCATGGGACTTCAGTGGCAGGCAAGGCCATCTGATCTGTCCGATAGCTGTGTTGGCTACCCACTCAGACAGCTGATACCACTGCAGTCTCACAACCTCCTTCAGTGTCAGCAGTCTGCCTTAACTATGCCTTTTCTCTTTACATGTGTCCATTCAGCAATGGACCCAAGGGATCAAGTTCTGTATTACTAAGCCCTTCCTGTCATCTAAACTCTACACATGCATGATAAAAGCAAAATAAAAAAAGAAACATTGCAGGATGGTTACTGACATATTAGATTGTACATGCTAGCACTCTCCTGAAACAGTTGTTCTTTCTCAGCATCTTCACCAGCTCCTTACTACAGTTATTTGCCAAACTCAGAAAAATATATTTTACACAATACTTTTCATAATAGAGTTTTACTTACCATACTGGTCCCTACTTGGTCATGGGTGTTTTTCATTCTTCTCACAAGCTGCATATTACCAATCCTGCATAGCTCTCCTCATGCCATTGTGGGGGTCAGTCAAGAACAACACAATTCCCTCCTCGGATAGATGAACACCATCCCTTCTGAACAGGTGAACATCTTCTGCAGTGATGCTGTCATGATAGACTGTAGATCCACTGACCATGTGCATCAAGCCATGCATGAATCCATTCTGTAAACATCTGGCCTTGTTAGCTGCCCATTGACTGTTTGCTGTTTTCCATATCTGTCGAGGAATTATGTCAGACCACACAAAATGGCAATGTGGCCAACATGACTTCAGGTGTTCAAAAATTGCTCTGATTTGAAACCGTAGCCTTCCGAGTGGTTGACTGATGACATCATTCCCTCCAATGTGCAGCACAAGGATGTCGGGCTCAGGGTAAACAGAACACTTTCCTTCCAGTAACTGCAGTACTCCGCTCCAATGCATACCTCTTCTTGCAATCCAGTATACCTTCACACTGGATGTGGGGAAGCTCAAGTTGTACTGGTTTTCAGTTATGGAGGCATGGCTGGCAGCCCAGTGAATGTAGGAATGGCTACACACCCACACTCTTACTTGTTGTTCTCCTGCTCGTGAAGCCATGTCAGTGTCAGAAGGTGGACGAACCTGCACAGGAAAGAAAATGCAAGCAGATGTTGACAGATCTATTGGAAGAGTACATATATATGTATATCATAATGCCTTACCTGGTTAGATCATCCAAATCTTCACTCCTATCCACAGGGACATTATTCTTTTCATAAGGTACATAAGTGGTGATGATGCTGCAGAGATACATACTGACCACCCGTGAAAACACCAAATTACACACAATGACTGACAAGGGGGCACAGAGAGGGCACATGTAAATGGAAAAAGCAGGGTATGGACCGCCACTCCACTAATATGCCGAGAACAGGCATGGGGATTCAGCTCGTGAGTGTCTGAAGTGTCCCATGCCGGTGCTGGCTACCCACTCAGACTGCTGATAGCAGCAATGACTCATGATTGCATGCAGTGCCAGCACTCTGCCTTACCGCTACCTTTTCCATTTACATGTGTCCTTTTGGAAATGGCCATAAGGAGTGAAAAGGGGGGACGACCTAATGTAAACCCTCTTGACCTGACCTACATACATTTACTACACTTGAAGGGAGGGAGACTGAGTGGATAGCTACACCAAGACAACATGTGAAAAGACCGAGACTGACCCAGACTCTATCTTTTTGCATGTGTCCTTTCCTAGAGGGAAACATTGCACCACAGTGGCAGTGTCATGCATTGCTGCTATCATGCCTTTATGCAGACCACTCAATAACCGTTCAATGCCATCTTCCTGCACAGATGCACTGAAAAAGCAACACATCAGAAAACTATATTGTGAATGTGTGATACAAAAAATTGCTGCATGATAGCATATAACCACAATGGGGACTTGACTGAGTATAAAACAAATTGTCAAAATGACAGAAAGAAACTGGTGGGGGGGGTGGCTTGAAATGACTCCACGTAGACAAAAACCCATATCTGGCTTGTGCATTCATCAAAGTGATAATGACTTCTACAACTGCTGAGTGTTTTACCTGAGAAGTGATAACGACTCAGTGCTATATTGTAAGTGCACTTATTGTTAATGTGATAATGACCTGCATTTCATTACTGCAAAGTTATGCATGCTCAGACACAGGTGATAATTGCTGCACATAACCTGTTCAGTAGGCATTCAGTATGTTAACTTGTGCAACAGTACAGACTGCTACCATTGGAAGAATGATTTTGCCATAGATACTATCAGTTGTATTAGAACTGGCTTATTTTAAGGGTAGACAATAATTGTGCTCTTAGATTGTTAGAATTATTTAGGTGATTATACATTTCCACAAAGCCATGGGAAAGGATGATGGTACTGGGCAGATATCATTAGTCTTCAAAGAAAATATTGCGTGCATGCATGTGTGTGTGTGTGTGTGTGTGTGTGTGTGTGTGTGTGTGTGTGTGTGTGTGTGTGTGTGTGTGTGTGTGTGTGTACATCAAGTTTTAATTACTGCTGGAAAAAGTGTCCTGAAAGGTAATGGGCTCTGGACAAGGTGCCTAAAACAAGTGTAATGTTAGTGAGTATAACACTGATCTGCAGTTGTGCAGTGTAAACTTATTTGAGTGTTCCATGCAAATGGTATTACCTGAAACAACAGAGCACATCTACTGCATGCTCTAAATTTCAGTTGTAGGTCAGTCATATGGACCTGAGACTGTAAACTTTGACAATTACAGATTAAATTGATGTATTTAAAGACTGCATCATGACATATTAGTTGGGGGCAAAGGGTAGGATTATATACTTGTTCATTACAATTCTGAATGTCTTCTAAGTTTGGATATGGTATGTGGATTCAAACAATGCATAATATTCATTGCAGAACTGACATTTAGAGGTCTGTAATTAGCAGCCTTTAAACTGTAATTGAAAAATAAGACAAAAAAAAACATGTCATTGCTTTAATTAAAAACCTAACAATGCAACAAAATTTTCCTAATGCATGCCCATGGTTTTGTAACCTATCACTCTCATCAGACTAGTGTTGCTAGTCAGCCTTCTAAGAAACAAAAAAGGTAAATTAGAAGCTTATTAACAGAAGATACAGAAAGAGCTAATGAGAATAAAACATGCGATATCCACAAATTGCATACTATTCATACATATCAACTATTTCAAATGCATGATCCTATAACATCATGTGTACACGTCTCACAAAATTTCAGAAGTAGGAATTATATATGTATACTTCTTAAGTGCACTCAGTACAGTTAAGCACAAAATAATTAAAAAATCTACAAAGGTTGGGTCAATCCATAGAGTTAATATGGTGGATAGCCTGCCAGTTTTTAGGACATTATATTGTGTGGAACTAAAGTGCAGCATGGAGCCTGGCATTAAATCACAACAAAGGCCATTGGTCTCCATAATTGACCTTAGCTGTGTAATATTTACATATCAGATTTCACTGAGGAAATCTATTTTTAGTTTGTAACACAAGTAGATAATGTTATGTGTTAAAGTTAATTTTCAGTAAATTACCTCAGTATTTCACTAGATAAAGAGCTTGAAAAAAGTGAATAAAAACAAGAAAGACGTTAAATATAATTTAAATAGAGATGAATGGAAAAGTTTATTAAAGTTAAGTGAAAATAGGGAATTGGTGTTTAAACCATCAGATAAAGGGGGTTAATTAGTGGTGCTTCATTATAATCAGTATCTGAATATGTGTTATGCTCATTTAAAGAATGTCAAAGTTTATGCTTTGGTGGAGTTGGGATGTTATCAAGAAGCAGTAATTACATACAAAGAATTGCTAATGAAGGGGTTAAGACTAAAATATTTCTCACAAGAGGATGCATAGAAAAAAACTGCAGTTAAAGATAACACTATGGCATACTTCTTTTGTGTCCCTAAAATACACAAAAGTTTAGTGGATCCACCAGGACGTCCCATAGTCTCTGCATGCACTTATTTTACACATAACGTAGCTCTTTTTTTTACATTCGTACCTGAAAGAAGAAGCAGAGAAGTTAAGATCTTATATCATAGATTCCTTTGATTTTTTAAGTAAAATCAGAAATGTAAAGTGGAAGAAGGACATGTTTTTCATTGTTATGGATGTCACCAGTTTATATACAAATATTGAACGTGTACATGGTTTAGAAGCAATATTATTTTTATAAGGACTTGCCTAAAATACGTTTTATTATTGAACTAATACATTTTTGTTTAAATAATATCATCTTTGAGTTCAATGGGGAACTTTATAGGCAGCTTCGTGGAACAGCCATGGGGGCCCTCATGTATACAAATCTTTTCATGGGCATGTTTGAAAACAGATATGTATATAGTAATGAATTTTTTAGGAAATATGTCATAAGTTACTATAGATTTATAGATGATTTAATATTCATTTGTGAAGGGGGTGGAAAGAAGCGAATACATTTGTGCAAAAGATTCAGATAAATCCCTATAATATTACATTTGATGGACTACAGACAGGTGTTAAAGTAAACTTTCTTGATATAACTTTGCAAGGTATTAATGATGGTAGAATACAAACAAGTTTACATAGAAAATTTGAAGGGAGTGGTCATATACTTCATGGGGAAAGCTGCCCCCCCCACACACACACACACACACTATTAAATCTATCCCCTATGGGGAATTTCTTAAATAAAAATAATATGTACTGATAAAAAAAAGAGTGTGAGAAGGAAATAGAAAAAACAGCACACATTTGTAACTAGAGGTTATAAGGAAACAGTGGTGGACGAAATTAAAGACAGGGTAGTACAACAAAAGAATACTATAGTGCATCAACAGGATAAACAAAAAATATGTTATGTGACTAAATATATGGTGTTTATAGAAGTTTTAGTAAATTTGGTAAAATATCATTGGGGTATTTTAAAAAACATACATTTCTTAATATAAGAGCAAATTAGTATCACATGTTTTCTTATTCAAAAGGTAGAAGTATAAAAGATTTCTTGGTGCATGGCAAGTTTCAGATGCCTGCAAGTTATAGGAATTTGGGGGTAGGTCTAACAGGTACTTTCCTTTGTGGAAAGTGCAGTTGTTGCCAGCATGCAGTAAAAAGTTTTGATAAAATTAATGAAAAGAATTTTACATGCAAAGGAAGATTTTCCCTGTGACAGTATTGGAATAGTTTATGGTTTGAAATGTCTTTGTGGTAAGGTACACATGGGGAAAATAAAAGAAGTTTCAAACAAAGATTGAAGAAGCATGTTAGGGATGTTAAAAAGGGCAAAGAAAAAAGTCCTGTTGCATTACATTTTAAAGAATGTCACAGTGGAAATACACAAGGCTTGCAAGCTACAATTTTGGGGTAAGTACAACAAATGTATGACTTTGATATTAAAAGACAACTTTGGAAGTTAGAATCTACTCTAATTCTGAAATTTAACACTTTAATTTCGTATGGAATGAATCAAGAATATCATTGGAAATGTTTTCTTTAATTAATTTAAGTCTATGATTGGTTAATTGTTTGTAATCATACTATTTAAAGATAGAATATGTGAAGTAGGGATATACTCTGTAAAGGCTGAAGAGCCGAGGCGCTAGAGGAGTCTGCATTTTATGCTTTGTATTTACTGCTAACCAGATTTTATTGGATACAGTGTCTGTTTATTTTACCTGTTCTGTGGGACTACATTGTGGATCAACCACTGGACTGGACTATAATTTTTATAAAAATATAAATGCAATCACTGTGTGGTGGTTACCTCAGTATTTGTTTTCGGAATGAGCTTAATAAAATGTATACTTAGACAATAATCAGGAACATTCAAATGGATGTCAACACAGTTATATTTATACTGAATGTGCAGAGGCCATCAGTAACTGAGTGCTATATAGTGTCCAGTATAAAGGAAACAACTCAAGAGTTATAAAGATTTGAGAATATTAGTGGATAATAAAGTAAGATCTTCAGGTCTGGACAACATTTCTAAGGTCAGTTGCAAAACATTGCAATGTATATTTATAAATGTTAAATCAGGAAACACCAAGTTTTTCTGGATTAATGCAATGCTTTAGTTAGATCCAAATTAGAACAGGCCTGGTCTCTTTGTGTACTTTTGTCAAAAAAAAATATAAGAATAAAATACAATGTATCCAAGATTTCTGACTGAAGTTTAGACAATACAGTATATGCTTATGGCAGTGGCATAGAGAGAGATAAAATCCTGATTATTATCTAGGTGTCTCAAGACTGAGTTGCAGCTCAGGCAATCAATGTCTCAGACAAGACAGGGTAGTTGTGCCTATTATGGAGACTAGAGTCACTAGACCTCAATCTGGCTATGCCAACTGCTGGGTTTGAAGAGCTAGCCCTTGCCAGTGGGCAGAGTTGGAGCACAACCAGTAACAGTGGCTCAGTAGGTAGCTCAACAGGTTACACTCTAGCCTCTGGTGCTGGAGGATCAGAAGGCTGTGGGTTCTATTCTTGCCACAGGTAATTTGATTCACTTTCCTCTACTGATCCTGCACTGTAGCATTAGGTTGCATCCCTGAGTGTGCCATCCTTCAGATGAGGCATTAAACTGAAGTCTCATCTACTTTAGCTAGTCGAAGCTCAGGTGAATGTAAAAGATCCCATAGCCATAATCAAAAGGAATTTCCCCTGGTACCCTAGCCAAATTTTCCCTAGTCAATAAAAATTAATGCCTCCCACCTTGAATCTCTCTTGAAAAAAAGGGCCATTAACCAAGCAAGACTAACCTAGGCAACAATGGAAAAATGGATGAATGAGTGAGTAAGCAAACAAACAAACAAATAAATAAAGGGGACTGGAATATGAGTAGACAAGAGTATTACCAGCCAAGCCAATGACAGTAGATGTTGTCAAGGTGTGTGTGTGTGTGTGTGTGTGTGTGTGTGTGTGTGTGTGTGTGTGTGTGTGTGTGTGTGTGTGTGTGTGTGTGTGAGTGTGTGTGTCTGGAGGAAAACTAAAATGTATAATATAGAGGAATAGGTGATACTTTTGTGGATGCATGTCTCAATGTCACCACCAAGGGGGTGGAGTTTGTATAAAAGTTAATTTGATTGACAGGTGCCTTATTAGTGAAGACATTTCCATTTCCATGGTACACACTGCTCTTAGAGTCATGACAGTCACATAAACACAAAATAGTAAATGAAATACTTAAACAATAAAAAGGTACCATGAAAGTGAACCTCATGAACAAATGTGTGCTTTTCATAAACTGTGTAAGTAAAAGTATCAATAATGGGGTTTCAGCTTTGACTTGTATAAGGATAAATTATGGTATTCATTTGTAGGTGTTAGTTGTATTAAAACATTTTCATTGCAGCAATGATAAAGCAATATTGTTGGATTATGTGGCAAAGAAGTACTTATTATCTTAGCATAAGAAAATACAAATTTTACAATAGATGCCATAATCAATTTACCATTTTTCTCCATAGTGCATTAACAGTCTAGTCAAAAAGAAACTATTGGCGATGTTATATTGTCCTTGCTATAACAAAAGATGACAAGGTGCCAAGTAATATTGCTGTTATCAAAACATCTTTATATCACCTACAGTAAGCAATGGGCTTTTGTCAGCTGCCTATCAGGTGCCAGGATATGACAAATCACTCATGCACTCATGTCACTCAACAAGTAGCATTATGACTCTGTCATAGGACATGTTGGAGTTAATGACTTGAGACATACCTCTCTGGACTATATGAAGAGAGACATGATGGAACTCTCTGATTATGTGTCCCAGTCAGGAATATCCTTAGCCCTAAGCAGTATCCTACCCTCACTCAGGATAATGCTACAATATAAATAAAAAAAAATGATTCAACAATTGGCTCAGCTTCTGGTGTCAGTCCAGGGGGATCTAGTATCTGTCAGCCTGGGGGGATATGGTAGACAGATCTCGCTGCTTTTCTAGAGATGGTCTGAACCTGTCCCCCCTATGCTTCCAGATACTGGCATAGGCCTTTGCCTCCCCCATAGCGCCTTTTTAAGGCAATGTCAAAACAACACATTTTTCAGTGCAACAAAATATAATTGTGTAAACTTCAGAGGCATGCTGCTTAATGCTAAATGTTTAATCAGAAAATTGTACTCCCCAGAAGCATTCCTCACCTTGGAGGAGGCTGACATCTGTGCAGTTACCAAGACATGGATCAATGCCACTTACAGCACCCTGGTCATGCAAGGCTACAATGCCTTTGACACATTCATACCTCAAAATGAGCATGAAGGAACCAAAGGTGGAGGTGTATGCATCTTCAATAAAATCAAATACACTTTGAGACTGGTCAAACAGTATGACTCTCTCAAATTTCTCCATGTCCAATTAACTATCGGGTAATTATTACCTATACATCTCCCACCATGAACAAGGATAAGCACACTGCCTACCTCGATTTACTGGAATCCCTCACCATACAGCCCAACATTTCAGTCATGGGAGATTTTAACTATACTTCCATAGACTGGGGTACATACATGAGCAAAAACACGCTTACCCAGAGGTTCCTAGACTTTATTAACACAAATGCTCTGGAACAGATAGTCTGCACCACCACTAGGGAGTCTAGTGTTCTGGTTATAGTACTTACCAATATGGGGGGGGGGGGGTGCTGTACTTCCCCATGCATGATGCCCTGTCTGGATTGGTCAGATCACAAATCAGTCTTATTTGAAGTAACTACTGTAACTGACACCCTCACAGGAAGAAAAAGTATAAAAACTTCACCAAAGCTAATTACAGCATACTAAGTGATGGTATAAAAAGCTTAATACCATCCAGAATCACAGACACCAATGATCACTATGCAGAACTGTATGCAAATGCCCTGTACAAACACTTAAGTGACTGCATAAACTCTGCTGTACCTGATCAAATCAAAACCAAGTCTTCCTGTAAAAACAAGCCACCATGGTGGACTTTAAGTTTGAACAGATTATATAACAAGATGAAGAAACTGTTGTCCAAAAGCAAGAGGGATATCACTCTGCTGAGGGAGAGTACCCTACTAAGCCTAAACAGGAAAATCAGAAATCTTATAAGGTCTTCTAAAGCAAATTACGAAACTAAAATCACATCCCTAGCCTAGGATAATCATAAGGCATTCTATAACTACATCCGCAGTCTAAAAGGGACTGCCCAGCTGTGTGCTGAACTGACTGTAGATGGGATCAAACATACTACACCAGAAGATATTGCCAACCTGCTAGCTGACAGATTCAGGGTAAACTTCACCCCATCCCCACTTACCATATCCCAAAGCATACCTGACACCAGCACTTTGCCTAGTATCTCCAGAAAACAGGTCATCTCTGCACCTGCCAAGACCAAAAATGCAAAAAATGGGACGGGATAATATCCCAGACTGTTTACTAAACAATCTAAAACAATACCTTGTGAACCCATTTGGAGTTTTCTTTAATCATATCTTAAGAACTGTCTATGTTCTTGCAGAATGAAGAACAGCAACAGTAATCATCTGACACAAAGGGGTGGCATCAACTGACCCTGGGAACTACAGACCAATAAGTCAAACCAGCCGCATCTGCAAGGCCAGGGAAAGAATTATCATGGACCTTATCAACAAGGACATAGACAACCTCCAAACACTGGACCCAGCCCAGTTTAGCTTTGTTAAGGGCAAATCATGCTTATTAAACTTAGTAGAATTCTTTGAGAATGTCACCAAAGCCATGGACAAAGGTAAGATAGTGCACACTATATCCACCATGCCAAGGGTTTCAACACAATTCTCCACTCTGGCATCATTGAGAAACTCTCCCAGATAGGGATTAACTTTAATTTAAAAAAGTTTTACAGAGAATCTGGAAACATGGTAAAAGGAATTGAAAGACCACTGAAAAAAGAAGAAATAGATATATTTTGTAAAAGTATTTATGAAGATCCTATGGAACATAACAAAGATGCTAAATGGATAGAAGAAGTAAAAGAAAGAATAAGAAGCTTAAAGGTACAGGATATGAAATGGGATGAAGTAACAGCCAGACAGACTGAAACAAAGTTAAGGAAACCCTCTAATTGGAAAATCCCAGTCCTAGATGTAGTACCTAACTTCTGGTTAAAAGTATTAACATTTTCATACAAAGATTTAGCCATGAGTAAGAACTATTTATATGCACACCCCGAACAGACACCCACTTGGCTAACAACAGGAAAAACAATGCTCCTACTTAAGAGTGAACCTGCAAGCTACCCAAAAAATTATAGACCAATAGCTTGCCTTCTGAAGATGTATAAACTATACACTGGAATTGATGCTGACAATTTATAGAAGAAAATTTAATTATGGCAATAGAACAAAAGGGCAATAAAAGAAATTCATATGGAACAAAGGATCATTAGCTATTAAATAAAGTCATATTGGAGAACAGTAAAAAGGGGGAAGAATCTAAGTATGGCATGGATTGACTATAAAAAAACATTTGACAGTATCCTGCATTCATGGATAAAAGAGTGCTTAAAAATGTGTAAGATACACCCAACACTGATCGATTACATTACAGTGACTATGAAGCAGTGTCAGACCACTTTGCAATTAAGCCATTATAAAGGACAAATTATTATTCGAGGGATAAAAATTCAGTGGGGCATACTCCAGATTGACTCGCTGTCACCACTGTTATTCTGTGGTTTACATCAATGTTTTCCTATTGGTTAATTGTTTAACAAATTTGGTTTAAATATGGCTGCAATATTATGTGGTTGTTTATTTCTGATGAAGTCTTCAGACGAATAGCGGATTAATAAATTTGGTTTACGCTAAGAATTGTGTTGAACACCTGTTTCCACCAGTGAACTTTTGCTGTTTGGTTGCTTCTCTCTGGTTCCTGGTTGCTTTGGTTTTTTGTTGTTGGTATAAGAGGTTAATTAGACTAAGAAGTAAAAAAGATGTAATGTCCTGCATCACCACCCTCCCCTCCCACAGCAGCCCCCTGCCAGGCCATTCCAGTGTTCCATTACTTGACTATTTCTCCCCAGTTACCATAAACACAGTTCAAACCTAACAGTGTACATACTGTTTTCTTATTTATTTCTACAATGATTACAGATATTGAAATAAAATAGCACAAACACTGATGGCCATTTGCTAAACAATACAACCTCATGATGAAAACAGACTTAGCATGAGCAGTAAACATCTCTGCCATTGAGGCTCACATTCATTGAAATGGCATTAATACCTACATTGAAAGAAAATGCATCTAGCCAGTGAGGATTAAGTTTACCTCTTGGGTGTTTGCAAACTATATTCTCCTCACACACATTTTAGGGCCATGCATACATGCTTGTATTCTTTGATTCATGTTTGTGATTGTATTAAGTTATATTCCTTGTATAATACAGCACCATTTGTTAGAATGTGTTTTAAATTTGTAGTTTTGAACATTCTTCCAGTAAGCAACGAAACAAAATATATGAACCAATAATGACAAAACTGCTAGTTTCAGAAAATGTCAACCATATAAGGTCTTTCAAACTTCTGCCATTACAGTCCACCAATATCAGTCAATAAGTACAATCTCCACAGAAGTAAATGTCGTCTGAATAATTCCATATTAAACAGATCTGTAACTAATAGATGTTGCTACCAGCAAACAACTTTACATTTCAGTGTTTCATCTACAAATCCAGTGTCTGCTGCCCTTGAAGAATTAATTGCCTATATTGTGTTACATTAAAACATTTGGTAAGCCGGTAAAATTGCAATAGGGAATGACAGACAGACCAACAAGTAATTATGTTACTAACACTGCTTTCAAATTCTACAACACACACAATGACAGTTAGTTACACATTGCAAACAGACTTAGCATGAGCAACAGTAAATTTCTCTTCCCTTGAAACTCGCAATTACATGAAAATGCACTGAAACTCAATACCTTGAAAATGTACTGAAACTCAAACTAACAATTCTGTCAGCAGTCCAGCAGTTGTAGACAATTCAGGGTCTTGTCTCCACTGAAGCTCACAATTCCTTCAGCAGTCTGGTATTTAGTATAGAGAATTCAGTCTCTTGTTGCCTGTAACGAAGTTACAGGGTCAAGCCTGATCAAGTTAATTGATTAACCTGCCCCCCAAACTAAAATATTACATACCATACCCCCTCACACAGCAACACACTCACATAGCTCTCAACTTTCCAGATTTTCACAGAATGTATAGATTTTTCCCCCATATATTTGGACTGTTCCTCATAAAATTTGTGGTTTTCTGGCAAATCACTGGGATAATCTGAGGACAGCAGTCACTAAATAATGACATACACTTGAGTTTCAGACTTCATATCCTTCAGAAAATGCATGTTAAGACAAATCAAATCCTATTATTCTAGCAACCCTCTAAGTTGTAAGAGCAAAATTTAAAATCTGTCCCTATTTTTGTCCCTCCATTATGTCAGGCTTTGTCCAGATTTCTTGCACTTAGAGGTTAAAAGGTATGCACACACACCCCTAATCTCTCACACAGAACACACACACACACACACACACACACACACACACACACACACACACACACACACACACACACACACAGTGGCTAGTTTAAATTCTGTGCATTTTTATATCCTTGTTGGTGTGCGATGCATGAATGGTTCTTCTTAACCATGGCTGAGGTACCAGTACGTGGTACCAGTGCATACTGTCACAAAAAAAAGCACTGTATATATATATATATATATATATATATATATATATATATATATATATATATATACATATACATGTGTATATTCATAAACTCATACATATGAGGAAATTTTGCTAAACAAAAATTCTGAACCTCAAAAAAAATAAATAAATACATTTTATGCAAGGGGAAGACCCGGTGCACCCCCCACCCCAGTTCTCTGAAATGTATCTATACCAACTGTGAGATTGTATAACAATGGGAAAGGGCAAATTCCCACCTCCTGCTGCAAGGTGATCTCACTCAAACAGATGCTTCCAAACCCACAAGTCAGTAAAGTTAAGGAAGGGAAATGTTCGAAGTTCTGAAGTACCAACCATATATATATATATATATATATATATATATATATATATATATATATATATATATATATATATATATATATATATATATATATATATATATATATATGTGTGTGTGTGTGTGTGTGTGTGGGTTCTTGAATACATCAAATACACCCATTGTCGACTGGCAAAACATTGACATCTCTATACTGAAATTGCGTACATCGGCAAATGACTACACATGTGCCAGGAAACAGCCTCAGCCATGAATAAAACAACTAATACATCATTTTTTGCAGCTCCTCAGCAACACCACACCCTCTACTAATTATATATACTAATTCTGTGATGGCACAAACCCAGAGTAATGGCATATTCCCCAGTCCTTGGAAATGTTTGATCTCAGACACCTGTTAACCAACTGTTTAGTCAATCATAAATGGTCGACTAAACAGCTATTGACCAAACAAACATTTGACTGATGGGATGGAGCCCATGTGTGTGTGTGTGTGTGTGTGTGTGTGTGTGTGTGTGTGTGTGTGTGTGTGTGTGTGTCTGTGCATGTAAGTTTGTGTGTGTGTGTGTGTGTGTGTGTGTGTGTGTGTGTGTGTGTGTGTGTGTGTGTGTGTGTGTGTGTGTGTGTGTGTGTGTATTTGGAATTCAAGGAACACTGTTGGCTCTAACTCATATAGAAATAAAAGCTTATTGTATACATCCAGACAAGAAACAGAATAACAGAATATCCAAACTTCTCATTTTACAGTGAAACAAAAAGGATAACATTTCTGACTCAATACCAATCTGATATATTTACATAGTCGCACAGCATCACTAAAAAGTAAGGTGTCACACAGATCTCAGGATGTAGGCTTCGACTAAGCTTCAGTTCAAACATTTCATCACAAAACTTTCAGTTGGTAAATATCACAGAAGGATAACTTCACTTTTCATAGCATGGTGAAGTAAGCTACAATGTCATTTGCTGTAAATACTGTTCTGGAAGTATATTCCTGTTTATATAAACTACTCACTCTATTTCTAGTATTCAAAAGTCCTTTAATATACTTGTATCAGCTAACTGTACATTGGAGTATTTATTATTAAAGTCTAACAATTAATTAGAGTATGTCTTTACAATTGTTCTATACTATGCATAAATGCTGTAGCTTGCCTTATAATCACAATGGCTATATATTTATAGGACAGATTACCTCTTTGTTTACTTGCAAGCTGTATCTCACCCATGGCTTCTAACAAAATGGACTTTGAATAGCCGAGTAAGCTAGTTAATAAAGATACATGAATACATAAGTAAGTAAATAAATAAATAAGTGGCTTGTGACAGATACACAACTGATGCACTCAGGCAGACCTCTCAGCTTTCCCTATTTTAGAGGTACATTCCTATTTTCAGGCATGATTTGCTGCTGCATATGATGCACCTATGTCTAGAGGTGTTTCCCTATTTTCTGGCTTGATTAACCACACCTCTCAAGTGTATCCCATTTAATTTCATGGAACCTTCCTCATTTTGAATCTTAAAAAGTCCGTGTTCCTCACAGTTCCACATTGAAACGTTTTGTCACACATTTAGTGTTAGTAATTTTTTTAACTGATATCTATGGCAAATAATACTAAATCATATCAGTTCATAAAAAGTACCATTTGAACTTAAAAACAACATATTTTAACCATCCTATGGACTTCCTGACTGAAGTTGCTAGCAAGCTGTTTCACATTTAGTTCACTTGTTCCACATTATGAGAGGTAGTATTCCACATATTGGGTAAGTACGATTGAGAATTATGTGATTTAGCTCATTCAGGGTGTCTCCCTCATCACACATTATTTTTGAAATTGTCTAGTACACAGAAAACAACACTACATGACCAACATAGTGGCACCAGTAATTTAAGGAAATTACATCTCTCTTTATCAGAAGAAAATTAAATGACCTTGTGTGATACTATTTTGCAATACAGTTAAAGTTGACCAATTTTACATTGCCTCTTTGATAATGTGTTTATCTTTTCCATCATTTTTGTCACTGTTTTTAAATGTGTTTCTGAATAGTATCCCATATTACTAATGGAAGCAGGAAGAGCTATGTGCTATTTGCTATTCACATTTTATGCTAATCAGATGACTAGATTTTTGGATGATTTATCTACTTTTCAGTAATGGCCTTTGTACCTATTTTTAGTGTCTGCAGTTTAAGGTACATGCGTTCAAGTTTCATATGAATGCTAAAAGTCAATATCATAATGCAGGCAACTTTACATACATACTGAATAAAATGAAATTCTTCTGCTAAATGTATCGTTATATTTCTACAGTGTTAAGGATTTAGTACCCTTCTAATTCATTAGTGCACATTTTGTAATTATATTCTAACCTTACAAATAAATATGTTCAGCACTTTGAGAAAACTGCAACATGCAACAGCATATGTACACAGCTGGGGAATATATTAGCTCTGTTTAAAATAAAAGCAATAATATTCCCACATATAAACTAACATGAATGCATATTTCATATCTAATAATTTGTATAAAAAGGACTAGTAACAGATCACAGTTCTTGAAAATCAGTGGCAATTTGTCATTTAAATAGTCCTTAATTATTAAAAGAGCAATTACTTTACATAAACGTGTGTGTGTGTGTGTGTGTGTGTGTGTGTGTGTGTGTGTGTGTGTGTGTGTATGTGTTTGTGCATTACTGTGTCTGTGTGAGTCTGCTTTCACTTTTTTTTTAGAGGTATGATCCAATATACGTGACATATAGTGCTTATTGGCTCTGCTTCAGTCTCAAAATACAAAACCTGCATTCATATTACGTACTAGATTTAAGTTAATTTATTTAACAAGTATTTGCATATGGCCTGTGTGAAAAGCTTCTGGGCTTTTGATTAATATGGATTTGGGACATAAATTCTTTATGCCTTGAATAATACCAAGTGGGCTTAATTTAATTAAAGGCAGACCTATGAGAGATATTTTTAATCATATGTTTCATACTCGTAAAGCACCTGTCTGCCTTTACTGCAAACAAAGCACATTAATATGATTTATTCTTTTGTTCTAGTTTTATTTTTATGCCAACACGGTTTACTTTATTGTTATATATGGTTATATAAACTTCTACGCTTTTCTTCATCTTCATTTTAGTGCTTTTATCAGTTCTTTGAGACACATTTAGTAATTTAATATTTTACCAAAATATTTAGTGTAAAGCATTAATATGACAGAAAAAAATGTGTTTGCTGAAATGAGCCAACATTCAGAAGCAATGTGCATTTCTATATATTTTCCCATTCGGTATTTGTAAATTGTAATACAATAAACCATTTTACTTACCGATGCCCATTATAAAAAGAAATCAGAATATAGGGTGGTACAGTGCATAAGTCATAAATAATGTCATGTGAATAAGCAAAAATACCTTTCTTAAAAACTGTCATATTCCTTATTTTGTGAATAAACTAAGTTTTAGATAGATAGATAGATAGATAGATAGATAGATAGATAGATAGATAGATAGATATGGGTCTACTACAAAGGATCGAAACTTCACAACATTGAACCTCTGATCATCGAAGACCAGATGATCGAAGTTGTGAAATATTGGACATGAAAAAAATCTAACAGCTGAAAACATCTTCTTCCACATTTTTGCAGGGGGTCAAGCTTCCCTGTACCCCCACACCCCTTCCAACTTAAATATACCCACTCCAAGATCACACTACAGTGAAAAGAATAGTAACTCTCCCATTACGCACTATACTGTGATCTCCATTCACAGTGTTCGATATTTCAGAACTTTAATCATCTGCTCTTCACTGATCAGTGGTTAGATGTAAAATTTTGATCTTTTGAACTAGACCTATGTATATATATATATATATATATATATATATATATATATATATATATATATATATATGTATGTATTTTTTTATTATCATTTTTTCCCAGTTAATGAGATATTACATTTCATTAATTGGAAACACCATTAATACAGTTTAAATCAATTTTCTTACTGCTTCAGATTTATTATTGAGATGGTTGCTGGCAATCGCAGACAAATGTTGTGCACCTGTATGGTGACAATATTCAAGGAGATCTCTATAATAGGAATTTCAGAGCTGATCAAGCATATGTTAGGCAGCAGGGAGCAGCTTACACACCAAGTAAAGGACTACCCAAAAAGGTGCAGCATTAAGGGTACTGACAGCGCTAGTCTGCAGTTAGGCCCAAGCAGCACTACAGTTAGGCTCATGGCTGATATGAAGGACATCCCAGCTAAGGGAAACTCTCGTGACCTAGTCAATGTAGATACAGACTCACAATGTAGCAGATATTTCCTTGCCAGCATAAGAAGAGCAGCATAGCTGAGTAAAAAGGGGAACAGGAAGACTACTGCAGGTGAGTAGAGCACAAGAGCAGTCCTGTTTAGCATACAAATGGGGCAGATATTGAGTAGAGAGGAAGTAAGAAAGTGGAGAACAGCAAGCAGGTAAACACATAAACATAGCAATAAGGTATGAAAGGAGAGGGTGGAAGGGAGGAAGTGCATTTTTTGAAGAAAAATAGCACATTTTCTATGGTTTACAAAAGAAACGGAAGTGGGATGTTGTTGAGGGATGGCTGGGTATGTGATAGACGGAGGAGAGCAGATAGCAAGGGAGACAGTCAAACACAAAATGCAGGTAGAGGCAGACAGGGGTTGCATAGACACAAAATGGGGAAGGTGCAATGGAAAGACACATACATATAGAAAGTGAGCACAAAGTGATTTGGAGCATTGGACAAAGAACAATGAATGAGGAATGACATATGAAGGAGAGAGTACACGAAGGTGGTAATAGCATGGGTCTCTGGCATGGTCGCTGGTAGACTGAGCCATAGGCAAGAAATCCATGGCAGTATTCCATTAGGTGGGCAATGATATGGGCAGCTTGCATCTGCAGAGGCTTGCTGGTCAGATCTTACCAGCCATACCACGTCACTCAGTGTTTTCCATGGGGGCATCCAGCTCCCAATGCACTTTAGTAGTGACCATCCTCCACATCTCATGCCAGAAAACACCTGTGTTACTTCAGGAAATGGGTCTCCCCTCATGAGAGGGAGACAAAGTAGTCATCAGTGACTCCTATATGTCAGCTCAGTCCCACACGCAGTCAATGTTGGACTCTGATGGATCTGGGCTTCTTCTTCCCCTCCACCTTCTGCACAACTGGACCTGTAGAAGGATGACTGAAATGAGAAAGCTTACCAGATACATGTATTAGAAAAACTCCAGTGCAGATACACATGACATATACACACCCAATGCCAGAAGTTATGCTCCTGCTTTTTGCAGCAGCCAGCCATGCTCAGATGGCACATCTCTGCTACTGGAATACAAAGTAAGTGCTGGTAAGGGAAGATGTACTGCAGTTATGCTACTGGAAAACAATGGTAATAAAAATGTTTACACTGCATTTCTTCCCCCTCGCTGTTGAAGCAAGTCAGGGTGCACTACTTTTTGTCACTGCTCACCAGAAGAGGTGATGATAATGGCATCAGTCAGCATAATTTCATGCAAACTCATGCCAGGCATCCACTTTCTTCTGTCGACCATCTGTACAATATGTGCTTCCTGGAGCTGTCATGCAAGAAGAACTAGAAAATATGGCTCTGACTAGCACAAAAACTGGATTCCTGTATTCCCCACTTCCTGAAGTTGCCATGGACACTCAGTTAGGTCCAGTCAATGAGAAAAATGGAAGCCCCCTGGGCAAAGATAAAAAAAATCTGTAAGTCACATGCTATATAATGCAGCTCTTTACCACACTGCTGGGATGTGGACTGATCCATGATACAATGACATGGTCATAGCACAGTGCTAGAGCAATACAGGTGTACACATGCCATATGCATAAGCATGTAGATCATATGCTTCATGTTTACTATGATTTGCTTGGCTCGTACCAATATGTATGGACAGTGCACAGGACACTGGCAATGGTTCACATTTATTGGTGTTAAATGGCTTAATTGAATAACTGCCATACTAACTGTCTCTAGTTGGCTCAACAGAAAGTGTTATCTTTGCACAACACCACTTTCAGCCATAGATATTTGAAACAGCAGAATTTCAGAAAGCTTCTGTAGACATGGATTATCCCAGAGGTAAGGAAATTGTCCTGCTGATATAAGGAAATAGTTCTCCTGATAAAGTACCTCAGCAACAATAACTAACTTGATAGTGGATGTTAGTGACAAAAGGAGAGAGACTGATATGATGTATATGTATAACTGGGAACCAATGGCACTGGCATACACAGTACGATCTGTCTGTCTGTCCATCTATCTGTCTGCCTATGGCTTGGAGAGGTTCAAAATGTAGCATAAAAAAACATGAAAATGACAAGCTGCAAGGGATATTGGGCTCCATGGACTTATGTTGGTGATTGGTTATAGTACATAAATGGGGAATCCTGTGCATAGCCTAAACTGCAGCTGATAACAAGGTGCAAAAAGCTGGGTACGGCTGCAGCCATAATTAATGCATCCATGCACAGACTGAGCACTGGGTAATCGCATGCTACTCATTCTTCTCTTGTAAAGGTAATTGAAACATATATATATATATATATATATATATATATATATATATATATATATATATAAATATATATTTATATGTGTGGTTTCACTTCATATTACTGAAATGCTGAAATATCGAATTTCAGCATTTCGACAGTATAAAGACGAAACCATCACAACACCGACAATTCACAATCATGAAACCAAAACATCGAACATACACAATACAGCAGACAACACACAAACCATAACACCCACACCACAAAGCAATTAAATACAACAAAACAACACACAGACACATACCTACACTACAGAAATACAGGAAGGCAAACCCACCTGCACCCCCCCTCTACTTATATATACTAACTCCGAGATTGCACAAAGAGTAAAGAAAAAAACATCACACACAGCCAACACACACAATCATACCTCCACCTCCCTACCCTAACCCACTCGTACAAGTTAGGAAAACACTCACGCACACTCACTCACCTTAAACTGCAGACACCATCCTAGCCAAACACTTCCGCAACATAAAGTACATGCATAAGTGTGAATTTGACATAGTCCTTTTCATGCTTATGCACTTTCATTATTTTGAAGTTTCGACTTCATGGACATAAATTTCTGAAATTCGATATTTCAGCAATTCGTGTTTATGAAGTGAAACTATATATATATATATATATATATATATATATATATATATATATATATATCCAATCCAAATTGTAGCTTGCTACAGATCCCCCACCATGCCCCAGGATTCCCACTCCCCTTTTCTTGATGTACTGGAAAATATTAGGGTTCAACCAAACACCCTAATAATGGGTGACTTCAACTACCCCACCATTAACTGGGAAAACTACTCATGTACTAACTCCTTAGTGCAACGCTTTCTGGAATTCATAAACTCCAATGCCCTAGATCAACTTATCCACATCCCCACCAGGGGCAACAATATCCTAGACCTAGTCATTACCAACATGAGTGACCGGTGTTCCACACCTGAAGTCAACTCCTCGTTGGTCCGATCCGACCATAAGCTAATCACCCTTGATATCCACATCCCACCCCACCCCCCCCATTAAGGAAACCACAGTAAGAAATTTCTCCAAAGCCAACTTCATGCTTCTTAAGACAGAAGTAGTGAACTTCATGACACCAATGCAGATGGACATTACAGTTACAACTGCTGAATCCTAAACAAATGCGCTCTATAAGCGCCTACATGAGTGCATGGATCGTGCTATCCCAAACAGAACCAAGACGCTATCCTCCAAAAAAAGGAAGCCAATCTGGTGGTCCCCTGCCATAAACAAACTGTACAACAGAAGGAAGAAACTGTTGCAAAAGAAAGTAAAATCCCATGAGTGGAGGAGCTCCCTGGTCAGCCTCAGTAAGAAGCTGAGATCCCTAATAAGATCCTCCAAAGCTAGCTACAAAAATAAAATAGCCACTAATTCCAAGGACAACCACAAAGCATTCTATAGCTATGTCAAGAATCTCAATGGCAACACCCAGATCTGCTCTGAGTTACAGCACAAAGGCATGAAAATTACAGAACCAACTGATATTGCCAACATCCTGGCAGATAGGTTCAGTGCTAACTTTACCCCCCCCCCTCACCCCCTAAAGGGCCCATATCTATACAGGAAGAAGGCAGAGTCCCTGTAATCACAACTACGCAGGTGAAAGCTGCACTCTCTAAAGCCAAAAACACAGCATCCATGGGACCGGACAACATCCCAGGCTGCGTTTTACATGAACTTCAGAATTAACTGGCTCCCCACTTAAGCACCATGTTCAATAATATCCTTGCATCAAGCTTTGTGCCCACTGAATGGCGCCCAGCAACAGTTATCCCACTCCACAAAGGGGGAGCCACCACTGATCCCGGGAACTATAGACCTATTAGCCTGATGAGCCTGGTCTGCAAATCATGGAACGTATCATCATGGAACTCATAAACAAAGACATTGGTAACCTCCAAACTCTAGATCCCACCCAGTTCAGGTTTGTGAAAGGCAGATCATGCCTCCTGAACCTGATCGACTTCTTTGAGGCAGTCACCAAAGCCATAGATGAGGGTAAAGTGGTTCACACAGCCTATCTTGACCTCGCCAAGGCTTTCAACACCATCCCCCATTCTGGAATTATAGCTAAACTCAATAAACTAGGCATGAATCCCGACATCACAAGATGGGTTGCCAACTGGCTCACTGACAGAACCCACACTGTAAAAGTTGCAGACTCCAAATCTGACCTCAAACCAGTGACAAGTGGAGTACCACAGGGTTCCGTCCTGGGACCACTCCTGTTTGGTATCTACTTCTCTAAAGTACAGGCTAACACAGAAGGCCTCTGGCTAATGAAATTCGCAGATGACTGCAAACTAGGAGCCATAGTCAAGTCCCCAAATGATGTGAACATCCTACAAAAGGGCCTCTCTGAGACAGATGCCTGGTGTCAGAGCCATGGCCTCAAGCTCAATGCCAAAAAGTGCAGTGTCATCCCCTTTGGATAAAAACTCTGTACCCATGAACTACCACATAGGCAGCAATCTACTTAACACTGAATGTGTGATAAGAGACCTCGGGACACAGGTGGACAGTAGTCTCTCCTTTGATAGTCACATCACCACAGTAGTCAGGAAGTCATTCTACGTGGCACACCTCATCATAAAAGGGTTCTCATCCAGGAAAAAAGAGGTCAACGTTACCCAATACTCATCACTCATTAGACCCATTATAGAGTACAATGCCCCTTTTGGAATGTACCTCACAAGACATCTGCAGCAGCTGGAAAGGCCACAGAAGTACCTCACAAAGAGGATTACTGGACTCAAACAAATGCCCTACACTGACCGCCTCAAAAAACTCCAGCTTTACTCCATAGCATATCGCCTACTCAGAGGTGATCTCTGCCTAATATATAAAGCTATGTCAAACCCAGAGCTGTTGGACATGCTACACCTAAAGAAATCCCAATCCCTCCGAGCTACACGCTCTAGGGACCTAAACCTTGTCACCACAATAAACAGGACATGCTGGAGGGATAGATTCCTGTCCCAGAGACTTCCCATACTCTGGAACAAACTACCTATCTATATCAAACAAAGCTCCTCATTAGCACTCTTCAAGAAAAATCTTGATGAGTGGATGGGAAATAGGAAATACACCCCGGGGATCACTTCTGTGTCTCTGCTCGTCAGTGGCACCGGAAAATAACTTTCTTGGGTGGCATAAGCCAGGGAACCGTGTTGGCTAGGCTTGCATAGGCCCTTGGGCCGATAGCCTAGTACCTACCTATGAACCTATATATTATATATGGTTTACTGTCATGTTATCGACGAACACATACCCGGCATTCCTTCGGTCGTCACTCACAATGTCGACTGATCATAATCCTGCACATCATGTATATCGACGTCCTATAGTCGCCATGCACTGAATTCCGACATTACGAACGGCGCAGATGTGAATGGGGCACAAACCGATGATGACAAAACTGTTGCAACGATGATGTAGGTGTCGCAGAAACAACGTCGTCCACAACTTGCGGAAGTAAAGTAGACACGATAACAGCGTCGTCGATCTTGAGGACTGTCCGTGACTGGAAATATATAGCACGAGTTGTACAGTGTAAAGGGGGTCCATTATCCGACATCGGCGATAGCAAGGACATAGGTCTGCACGTTTGGACCGGTGAGTAAACATATGATATTCGGACGTAGTTTCCTGATATGTATCTATATGCCGGTAACATGTAGAATGCAAGTACAGGTAATATACAATAGTAGTATATGACAGTGTTACAGAATAACAGACATGATGTCATATTATACTGATATAGTAATGGTATAGCGTATGTAGTGAGGTGTGGATGAGGTGTAGATTACTGTTCGTACTATCCGAAGTTGTAGACGATTGCAGTCGGTATGACTTTGGACAATGGCATGTACGGAGCAATACATTGTCCTGTAGAAAGGGTATGGTTAGTCATGTAGAAGTTAGGTGTACAGTGCTCTTGTCTAGACATTGACATAAGCGGGTCATGATACGTAGCCGTACGCACTGCTATCCATGTCAGCTGTAGGCAGGGAAGTCTGCAGTTCACCCTTGACACCAGTATAGAGTCATGAGTAATACCTGGTAGCAATACCCTATACCTGTACAGTACGGTGTATACTGTGTAGTAGAATGCGGCATTCTGTAATAGAAATGTAGAGCTGTAGTTGTTATTTGCACTTGTACATACTGAATGGACTACGTAGTACAGTAACGTCGCATATAAAGCATGACTG
This sequence comes from Protopterus annectens, assembly GCF_019279795.1. Lineage (NCBI taxonomy): Eukaryota > Metazoa > Chordata > Ceratodontiformes > Protopteridae > Protopterus > Protopterus annectens. The sequence continues at coordinate 202,702,255 of NC_056731.1, forward strand.
ATCGCATGTCTGTGAAGTACTACCTATGTAATGGTTGGTATCTATGTGACGTACTATGCATATATGGAAGACAGGGTTCTGTAACATAGCCGTAATGCTGGTAATGTGTAGTAATACAGTTACTGTCATTAATTCCTAGGTGTGCTTACGTACGATGTCTGATCAAGCAGCAGTGAGTTCTCCTGGTGTGATTGGTTCCCTATATGGCACTATTACATCCCAGAAAGGCCGAGCAATACTATGTATTGATGGTTATCAATACTACTTGGAAAAGAGTACCTCAGAGAAGAAGTACTGGTGTTGCACTGAGAAGGCAAAGCAGAGATGTAAGGGTCGTTGCATAACAGAGAAATGTGCTGATGATGAGAGGTTGCTTAAAAGTATTGGTCATTTTCATGCACCAGATGTTGTTCGGGTAGAGCAGAGTAGGATATGTGAAGCAATTAAAAGGCATGCTGGACAAACTATGGAGGACCCTTGCAGAATTGTCTCAGAGGTTTTGGCAACCACGTCCACAGACGTAGTTACCACACTGACAAATACTGATGCCCTGAAGCAGACTGTACGTAGGGTAAGGCGTAGGAATAGCACAACCCCACACTTACAGTTGGCGAGTTTGAAGGATTTAAGGCCAGAGCTTATACCATTGAAACAGGGTACTTTTATTGTGAAACACAGTGCATTCCAGAGCCATAATACTGATGTTGTACTCCTTACCACAGAGAGTAATCTCGGCCTACTCTGCCGTTCGGAATACATACTTGTTGACGGTACTTTTCCAATCAGTACTAGGGAGTGTAAACAGATATACTCTGTCCATTGTAGCTTGGATGGTTCAAGCAACAACAAAGTAGTGCCTGTAGTCTACGCTATCTTACCATCAAAGTGCGAGGAATGCTATGATCAGTTCTGGAACACATTACTTACATTATGTGCAGAGTTCCACCTTAACCTGACACCAGTCATGGTACTAAGCGACTTTGAAAAGGGTGCTGTGAATAGTATTGTGAAACATCTTCCTAATAGTACTGCAAAGGGATGCTGGTTTCATTTGTGCCAAATAATATGGCGACAGATACAGAAGCTAAACTTGACGCAGATATATGGTACAGACACACAGTTTGCGCTGTTATGTAAACAGGTGCCTTCACTCACTTTCATATGTACAGAACATCTCTTGGAGATGTTCACAGAAATTGAACAGGCTCTGGGTGAACGGGGTGCCCCCTTATGTGAGTTCTTTAAAAATAACTATATTCTAGGGAGGCCGCGGCGTTATGGGATGAGGGGTTCTACGTCGGACAGACAACCACCTCTATTTGATGTGCCGTTTTGGAATCAGTCCGAAACGTGTACATTGGGCTACCCTAGGAGCCAGAATGCAGTGGAAGGATGGCATCGTCGGCTTAGGTCTCTATTAGGTAAGAAGGAGCTTTATATCACTGATGTCTTACATGCTATTACACTGGAGCAAAACCATTTGGAGGATCTCAAACAGAAGTACCTGTGCTGTGTTCCAGCATCTCCGAAGAAACGTAGGCTTACTGATAAGGAATGTATGATACAACGTCTGCTTGCTAAGCGTGACGAAATGACACCATTAGGATTTGTGCAGTCAATGGCTCACCATTGCTCCTTTTGAAATGACCACTCTGACAATATATAGTTCGTCTATGCTACCTGTATCGCATTCTAGGATAGGTTCGGGGACATACTTCCACCTACTACTATTGGGATCTTCTGTGTCATTACCTACTAACTATTACTTCCTGTACTTTACTATATTTGTGTGGCACAGCTATATGTGTAGTGTGCAATTGCTGTTCACTCAACTGTACACAGCATCATATCCGGATGGCAGACAGTAGTATTACACAGATACGTTCTGTTATGTACATATTCTACTGTTGGAGCATTGGATATCACGTCATCCTCCTGCCTATATCTGTTGTGGGACTGGGAATACGTTTCCTGTGGGAGTACCACTCATGGACTATGTTACAGCAAGTTATGTTCAGTAAAGTCGCTATTGCAGCAGTCGTACGTTGTTTTTAGTGGATGTAATGACTATGGGACATAGTGCGGTATCGCTATGGATACCGCATATCACAAACTGGGAAAGTGTTCGTGGATTTAATGTTGCTGTCTTACACTGTGGATGGTCCTGCTCTTGGATTACGTAGCAGTTGTTTATTGTGGATCTGCTGTATGTTCGTTCTTGTGTAGCTAGGTTTGTGGATGGGTATCGCTATTTTGGTAATGGGGTTGTGTTTGCGGTTCCGTTCCTGTTACAGTACACATGGGGTTTGCTATTTGCCTCTATTTCACGCTTTTTCGGTTATTTCACGTTGATCGACCAGGAATGTCGCGATTCGACGTTTTCGACATTTCACTCCGATTTACGACCTTTTACACATTCGGAAACATGTAATTTCGATGTATTATTTCGGTGATTGCTACATTATTTATTTTCATTTTCGAAATGATGATAGTAAACCATTATATATAAATATATATATATATATATATATATATATATATATACAGACACACACACACACACACGTATAATAGCAAACACTAAAAATCTTGCAGCAGAGGTAGGAGTATGCAATTAAAATCCTAAAACATACATGGCAGAAAGTGGTATTTTGCAAATTGCCATATGAGTATTGTTTTATGTGTATATGTGTGAGTGTGACAATGTAAAATGTTAGCCTGGTTAATTATTGTTACCCTACCCTACCCGTACAGTGCATGTTTTACTTAAAATCACCCATTCTCCTATTTCTTATAAAGAGCTAGAATCTGTTGTAGCCTGTCCAGCTGTATTCTTTTTGAACTTTCCTCTCACTGATAAACATTTTGTTTTCCTTGATTCATCTAACACTTCTTAATTTGCCACTATCTACAAAAACATGCAGACACAGACATGTTCTCTTCTCTTTACATATAATACTATTGCAAAATAATAAATAAGAATCCAACAGTAAATAACAATGCCACTGTGAACATCACTACACAAACTGTATAAACTGTAGATAAATAAATGTAGTAAGCGAGGTGACTAAAAGTAGAATAATTTATTAAATGGTTAGTGGTACTTTCACATCAATTCACGATGCTTCTTCAGACCATGAGCATATCGAATCTCCCAGTCTTGGGCTTGGATGTAAACTTTCCATAACTTTAAAACTAAATTCATGTGTGTTACAAAACAAGGCTGAATGTTTAGCAAGGGCAGTACACCCCGCTGATAAAGGCGGGGGATAGTGATTTATGATACAGGCCATTACTGTGAAGATATGCTTTTGATGTTAAATGAAGAAAAATTATATAAGAAAGTTTCATTAGTTCATATTGAAGAAAAAAAACTTGACAGAACAACGTGAGTTGAAAGGGAATTTAAAATTGCAAGTTGATAGACCCCCCCCAGGTCTTAATGACAGGACTTCAGTCAAGCCATATTTAAAAGCGAGATATCTTAAATGAAATGTTTGGTAATATACATATATACACACATATGTATATATATATATATATATATATATATATATATATATATATATATATATATATATACTTTAAGGTATTTTTTTTAATATATGTTACTATTGCTGTGGTTAGGTGTTTAAAGGTATAAATATATATGTTATGTGTCTGCTTTTATGAATTCAGCAACTATAAGTATGTATGTTAACTTTAATAACTTGATTAGATAATTATATGTATAACTGATTAATTTATGAGGGTATATAAAGGAAGTGATGTGATATGCCCATGGTCTGAAGAAGCATCGTGAACTGATGTGAAAGCGCTAACCATTTAATAAATTATTCTACTTTTTGTCACTTCACTTACTACATTTATTTATCTACAGTTTATACAGTTTGTGTAGTGAGGTTCGCAGTGGCATCGTTATTTATTATTGGATTCTTGATTTTTGCTTTTCAATTACACTGTGGATTATGGCTGAAAGTAGTCAGATAGAGCTGGATTATGTTCCTAAAACCACTCAGAAGTTTGTATGCAGCCTTGAGAAGCTTATACGAATGGATAGAAACCCGCTAACATATGAGGTAACATCTGAAGAAATTACTAGTGAACAAGCATAGTATGATGAACGAATTTCTCGTAAATGTACTATGGAACTAGAAAATGACTTAATTAAATATAAAAAGCTTCAATGGTAAAGACTTCATTTTGAAGATTGTATTTCAGATAAAGTCATTCCAAGAGGTTTGCGAGTGTTAAACATGCCTGCTTCAGGAGAGGCACAGCCTGAGCTCCTTAAACGCTGGCAAAAATTAAACTTAGAAACTAGTGCCAAATACATTTAGCTTCTCATAGATTTTCACAAACCTATGGAAGAGCAGCTGCTTCATGAAATACATCAAAAGCAAATGTCACTGAATGATATTTTGCCTGCAACTATTTTTGATAAAACTATGGTGAATGTTTGTGACAATGTGCGATCTTTTGAACATCAGCTAATAGCAACTAAAAAGAAAAAGCTCGATGGCCGAGAACCTTTTCTAATGTAGTTAGCAATGAGAATAATACACACTCTGTCTTTGAAAAAAGACAAACTGTTTCTTTAAGTGCTGCTGTGAATGAGCGAGATAGTGTGGAACATACCAATATAATACAGGTGATACCATCATTACCTGAAGGATCGAATGATCTAATCTCTCAAGGAGAGAGATTGAATAATAGTGCCTTTTCTGGAAATGTGAATGTATCTCAGCCTATAAACACAGCAACAGTTGAACAAATGGTTAGAAGGAAAGAGAAGCAAACAGGGTTTTTCCTCCCCACCCCTTCTTATTCGGCAGATGAAATATACCAAACACAACCATTCAGTTAGCAGAGGAAGGAAGAGGAGATTACGATCGCGAGAACGGAATTTGAATCACAGCATCAAAAGAATGTGGGAGCAGTGGACAACAGACACTCACTAATCTTTAATTTATCTAGTAAGACTTTAACGTATTATCAGCAAAGTTTATTGCAACGTGGCCTATCCTTCATACCAGCTTCAGGTATGGACTTTGTGAACACTGTTTTGGACATTAAAGCATTTGCTCATAATGTCATGCTCAAGGTAATGTTTAACGACTCACAAACAGTATATAGTAATTTTAAAAAGCCTAGTGCTTTTAATCCAGAATTGAATGCATCTTTAGAGACTTTCTTTAATGTCTGTGAAAGAGAGCTTAGAGAAGTCATAGATCCACGGAATGAATTTCTCATAATAGATTTTGTAATTTAAATGGTGATGAAAGGAAAGCATTACATGATTTGATAAATGATTCAACAGTTACAGTATGCCCAGCTGTTAAAGGCAGGGGGATAGTTATTTATGCTACAGACAATTACTGTGAAGATATGCTTTTGATGTTAAATGATGAAAAAGTGTATAAGAAAGTTTTATTAGCTCATATTGAAGAGGTATGCGGTTATATTTACGTCATTGAATGACTGTCTTAGCAACTTAATTACCAAGCAATTATTAGATTATTTTTAGTCATGTATCCATTAGTGCCTATTACTCAAGGACAACCAAAAAGTGCATAAGAGCATGACTTGAGTACATTTAAGGCCGATAGTGGGTGGGCAAGCTTGGGTAACCCAACCACTATCAATTTATGTTGAAAAGAATTTAAAACCTGCATTAATGAGGTCATCTAACATAATACGTGACACCAAGCAATTTATCTATGAGCTACATACAGCTGTTACAGGTCAGAGTGAAACATTAACTGAGAGTTATTTGGTAGCGCTTGATGTGAATTCTTTATTTATGGTTAATCCACATTCTTATGGTCCAGAAGCAGCTAATAGTTATTTAACACAGACTCACATATATGAACCAGTAAAAGTTAACTTTATATGTGAGCAGCTGGAATTGATATTGGAGAACAATATTTTTTTTGTTTAAGGACACTTATTAATTACAACTGCTTGGCATAGCTATGGGCACCCCGTGTGCCAATAGCTACGCCAATATAGTGTTAGCTTATTGGGAGGAACAATTTATTCTGCACAATAATGATTTCTCTGAATATATTTTCCTATACAAAAGATTTGTGGATGACCTGGTATTGATTTGGACATGGTCTTGTGAGCTATTACATCAATTTTTATTATATATAGATAATACTACTAATTTTTTAAGTTTCACTCGTAATTTCTAGGACTCAAGTAGAATTCTTGGATATTTCTATAAAGAAAGATATGAATGGCTTTTTTTCAACAGAATTATATAGAAAATCATGTCATAGAATAGGGATAGTATGCATCCTTCCCACATATACAAGAATATAATTAAAGGGCAAGGTATGCAGATTTCAAGACTGGATAATGATGATGTTAAATTTCAAGCAGATATCAAAGTGTTTAGAGAGGAACTATTTGAACACAAATATAATAAAAAGGAAATTGATAAAGGGGTACAGGAAGTACAGGCATTAAGGAAAAGTAGAGCAAGACCCTATATGCATGGGTTGATTTAAATCAAGAAGATTGGTCAAGAGACAGATATGACAATGATGCAGTAACATTTACACTGGAATATTCTAGTAATGTTGAATGTGTAAGGCGAATTATAAGTAATAATTGGTTTATACTGCAAGCATTTAGTGAAATAAATAAGGTAATTAAGAATAAACCACAATTCAGTTATAGGGATAGAAAAAATGAAAAAGAATGTTACACTAACAATCAAAATCAAAGTAGCATAAATACGAATGGATTACAGAAATGTGGTAGTTGTAGTGTACGTAGTGTATTGGTATTAGATAATGAATTTGTGCACCCTAGGCAGCCATGGTGGTGCAGTGGTTAGCACTGTCGCCTCACAGCAAGAGTTTCTCCGGTTCGATCCTCGGCTGGGGGGATTTCTGTGTGGAGTCTGCATGTCCTCCCTGTGGTTGTGTGGGTTTCCTCTGGGTGATCCGGTTTCCTCCCACATCCCAAAGACATGCTGCAGGTGGATTGGACACTCTAAAATTGGCCCTTGGTGTGAGTGCGTGTGTGTGTGCCTTCTGTGGAAGGTTGGTTGCTGGGCTGGCAACTTGACACTGTAAAACTCCACTGCCAATCATCAGTGGACAGGTGATCCACTGTGGCAACCCCTAACTGGGAAAAGCTGGAAGACGAATTAATTTGTGCATCCTAGAACTAACAGGAAATACAAATTTAATGTATCAGCAAATTGTGTAACGAAAACTTGATTTATTTAGCTGTCTGTAATACCTGTTGTTCATTTTACATGGGTATGACCAATAGGACACTAAGGGAACGTATAAGGGAGCACATAGTAGCAATAGTTTTAAAGTTATGGAATGTTTACATCCAAGCCCACGACTGAGAGATTTAAAAAACTTGACAGAACAACATGAGCTGAAATGGATTTTAGAACTGCAACCTGATAGACCCCCAAGTCTTAATGACAGGGCTTCTATCAAGCCATATTTAAAAGCTAGATCTCTTAAATTAAATGTTTGGTAATATACACACACACACACACACACACACACACACACACACACACATATATATATATATATATATATATATATATATATATATATATGTGTGTGTGTTTTAAGGTATTGTTTTAATATATTTTACTATTGTTGTAGTTAGGTGTTTAAAGTTATGAATATATATGTTATGTGTCTGTTTTTATGAATTCAGCAGCTATAAGTATGTATGTTAACTTTAAGAACTTGATTAAATAATTATATGTATAATTGATTAATTTATGAGGGTATATAAAGGAAGTGATGTGATATGCTCATGGTCTGAAGAAGCATTGTGAATTGATGCGAAAGCACTAACCATTTAATAAATTATTTTACTTTTAGTCACCTCACTTACTACATTTATCTACAAAATAATAAATAAGCCTAAGGCAATTTTATCAGTACAGAAAAGCAATGAAATGATGACTTTTTTATCTGACTCCTGTGTTAAGTCACATGTCTGTACAATAGGGAATGCCTAACACATAATATCAAAGCTATCCAATGGATTTAAACTAATATTAATCTACATGCTTCTCCCATAATGATGTTTATTGATTTTTTTTCAGTATTTGATTATAAAGGTTTATTATTATCCCCAAGATGAGAATATGACAGGATGTTTAGGTGCAATAGCTGTTGCCCTTATTAGCTTAGTACAGACCATTACTGTGTTTTCAAGACTACAAAAAGCATATACCATTAAATGGGATACTATAATGTACAGACTGGATATTTCTTTATTATTTTTTTTTCTTGAGGAAAATCATTGTTCCATTGCAAGCCTTCAGCTGATCTGTTTTATATGCAAACATTTCTTGTAATAATTACTATTATCACAAAAATACAGCCTTGCATTTGTTTCTCAAATTAAATTAAGCATAAAACTGATAGTGCTGTGCAGATGGATAAAGCCTTGACTGTACCTTAGATAGTTTGTGTTTAGTTAGTAGTGGGGTATACTGGAAGAGCTGCCTGGTGTCAGGCTCGAAATGTGCAGCTGATACTTATCCACCCTAGGAAAAGCGATGTGGTCAGGCCCACTACATACTGCCCCAGCAGAGGTCTGAGGTGTATAACATGTTGCAATATTGGGTAGGGTGATGATCACACTACAGTAGGAAGGGGTGTTGGCATGTATGGATGCCTGCATGCATCACCCTAGAAGCAGATAGTGTGAGGGCAAACCCACTCTGTGGATGGCTTAGGCTAAGGTGGATAGGACTCTCCCTATATGCATAATGGCCTATTACCAGCTTTTGTCTCTCTCCCATCCAATAGGAATGTATGGGCCAAGGGGTTCCCAACCCAACCATGGAATGAATAGATGATAGGGTTTTGTCTTAACAAGGGAATGAATAAGCTAGGCCCTCTCCCTGAGAGGTAGTAAACGAGTCAAAAATAAACAAAGTGGAGTACTTGAAGATGGTTATAGTAGGGACTAAGAAAGGATATATTATGCTTATGTATTGCAATATTGCCTCTGTATTAAAGACATTTAAGCTAACTCTTAAGGATACACTGTATTGACAACAACGCACTTCAGCCAGCCCTAGGTAATGCTTTCAAAAAGGAGTAAAACAGGTATCAGTTCAAAAATGTCACAATATTAATTTATGGATTACATTGAAACTGTCAGCATAATGTTGATATCCTGAAACAATTTGCAGCAATGAGTAATGACTATATCACCATTAATTTACAGAGATGTTATCATAGACGTAGTTTGTAATGCAAGAGATTAATACGTACAAACAGATATGTGTAGCAAGAAGGTGGTCTAACCTTAGGACACAGCTGCACAGCAATTTATTTCACTTAATTTAAAAACTTATTTTCAAAATTGTTACTATTTTTGGTATGTCTTCCGTAAGAATAAATGCATCTTTGTAAGAAAGAACCTATGAGGGCACGAAACAAGCTGTAAACAATAATGCTGTCACAAACGTGCACTAAACACACAAAGAATGAATTCTTAAATTTTTTTTTATCTCTTTAAAGAAGAGATCACAGTGTATTTGCCTTCTGAACTGAACAAGATGGATATTGTTCAAAATTCACTCTATCAAATAAAACCATATATTAGTAAGTATAATTAAATAATGCAGTCAGTATTAAAAACAAAACCAAATGTTATATTTTGCACATCCAAAGAATTGGCTGTATCCTACCAGGGACTATGAAATTAAAATAGTAATAAAAACTGAATAAGAACAACAGCTATTTAACATAATAAGAAGAAGGCAATCTAAATATAAATCTCTAAAGTTCAGTTATAACTGCTGACACAGAGGAAACATAAATCAATGCAAGTATGAAATGTACATGCCTGTATGCATAAACTGTGGGAGAACATAGTTGCACAGTCATCTTATTTAATTTAACCAAATATTACTGAAAAGCAGCAATTCTGATAAAGCTATCTTTCTATGCATTTTACTTTCTTTGTACCAGCCCAGATAATCACACTAACTCTTTTCTTATTTCCGCAATAGTCTGTATAGCTATTTATTTCTTGCAAAAGTCCAGAGATTCAAAAGTGTGTCATGCCCTGCTATTATACAACATGACACAGAGTGTCTACCCCCAGTGGTTGGTCTGTAAAGGCACATGGTAAAAGACAGAACTAGTTTATACTCCAAAACTTCTTCTTAATTTGCACATGTATCTATGACTGTTGTTCCACCAATGTGTAGGAAGAAGAGCTTTCCATGAGAGGGGAGGAGTACTCTTACACCCCCTTGAAGAAGATAATTTATTTTTATTTATTTAAGTCTGATGACCGGGGTAGTCCACTGTACCAATGGAGAGCCCATTTTCAGTGGAGACCCGGGGAGAAAAGCTCCAAAAATTACATTTACAATGAAGATGCACTTACAATGATTAAAATATTGAAGAATCAAGAAACACAAAATTATGTACAAAAAATGTAAAAGCAAGACATATTTACAAATATAAGCAATTTGTCATAAATCACAGAGTAAATGATGGCAATGTTTACTTGCTGCTAGCCTGTGACATCTAGGAGGATTGAACATTTACAGAATACATAAACATTTTGTTGGAGAATTTAGCAAGGAGAAGTGTAGAACAGAACAGCTGCAAGGTTCTATCAGGATTATGTGTAAAAATTATTGAGGGGAGAGTGTGTGTTTTTCTATGAGAGAGGTAGAGCAAGGTGGATTTAAGGGATTATGTTGGAGTGTGACATGGGCATACCCATTTAGATGTCAGGTGAGAAAAAAGCTGAGATGTGGACTTTGTATGGTTAGGTAGGTTGTGTAGGTGAGGGGGGAGAGAGTTCCACAGTTTAGCCAAGTAGAAGGACATTAATAACATGGAACAAGCCATGCCCTTCCTCTCTACCATTGGCTACATTCCCATTCCTACATTTACAGCTAAATCTGTGTCACTGGAGTTGCTAACATATACCACACACCTCTGATACAGTGCTGGGTCATAAAAGATATGTTGAAACATAGTTCAAAAATGTTTTAAAAGAATTATAACTAAATCTAATAAAAGAAACTGGATAGAAAAGCATGCCAGCTAACATTATATAACAACAGAAAACAGTAACCTACATTTTTCAAAACAGCATTACTTATTATGAGAAAATATTTAATATTGTCTTGGGCTAATGCATGCTAGTAATAAACAGAAGAAGCAGGAAACTACTTTTAGTGCATTGACCAACATGATTACGTTCCAATATCAGTGAAAAATGTGTTAAGTTTGTCACTGTGAGGCACAGCTATGTTATATACCCACACAAGCAGTGTTATGATCAGGTCTCACATAAGGGACTGATATCTGACCATAGTGCTGGCTGGCAAAGAACAGTGGCAGAAGGTAAAACAGCTTCCTTTACACCTGAGTGTCCACTGTCACTGAATTTGTCTCATATTTTTTCCTCTGTGCCTTGTAAATTTCTTTGATCTTCTGATAAAGGATTACAGTCAGAAAATAAGACCCACATTTTAGTTTCACACTTCTCATTGTTTAGAAAATGCATACTGGTGCAAAACCTTTCATTTTATTCACTTAAATTAATTAAAGTAATGGTTAAAACTTACCCTGAGTTTGAGTCTTTGACTCCAAGAATTTTTAAACAAATAAGCTGAGATGGGTGCTGCTGTTGGTTTGACAGCACTTGCTAAATACTTTACTGGCTTTCAAAGTTGGTAAAACCCTTTGTGCTTTTTTCTATAACTGGTAGTACATGCAGCAAATAAAGCTCAGTGTGCTACAAAGAAGTATGATTCATTCTCCAGTCATAACCATTTGTGTTTGACACATGTATGCCAAGATTCACCTCTCAAGTTTGACTTGACTGAATTTCTTGCCATTCATATTTCAAACACATAATAAGATGTTTATAATCAGAGACCGTCCATAATCTTTTGTATCACAATTTTAAAGATACTTTAGAAATACAGATGAAAGAGGAGTAGGTTTATTTGAAAAAAAAAAAAAAACATATGACACGAGAGTGAATCAGTTGGCATTTGTCTTCTTCACCAGTGATCCTGGATCAGCTATTGGCTCAGGAGGAATGGAATGGCAATGGGTCGTTCAAACACTTTCCTTCTCCCCATAGGAAAAGTATAGAGCTTCCTCTGTGCCACTGATGCCTGCATCAACAAATATGCCCTGAACTGTCAATCACACTCAAAAATCACTTATCCATTCATCTATAGACATGCTTCAACACTTTCACTCATCCACATTATTGATTCCTTATTTAACCCCCCCCCCCCCCGTGTGACCACCAAGGTGGAACATAATCACACATACATTCAAGCATCTTCATTCATGCCCCTGAAGATATGTAAACATGTCTGCACACGTACAAACACTAACACACCCACATACCCCTGTGTCTGATCTGAGCTTACGTACTCCATCAGTACTCCCATATGACTGAATGTTTGTGAAGTTTTTGTGTCAGACACTTATTTTGTCCTAGAGTAAGATTTTACTCGGCCAAGCTAATTAGGCACCACAGATATTTCTGGGGGAGGGCATAAGGCTACTTAGCCCCTCCTTAGGATTGTTGCATCATCATGCAGCTCTTCTAGGCTGACAGGCACCTGCACTGTGGGTCCCTCAGCAGTAGAGTTGGAATCAGAAAGGCTTAGTTTGATGTGGAAAGTTTCTGAGTCATAGTCTTTAGACAAGCTAAAGTGGAGCAATGATGGAATTGTGAATGGTCTGATCAATGAAGATGATATCGTTATGTACTACGATGCATCTCTGAAGTACTCACACTTCTTTACATAAGTAAGATCATTTATCAGCTTCATGTGGAATCCTGAAAAGCTAAGCTCATTTAGAATTTCTGTTGGAAGTTGTATCCTACAAGAAGGAAAAATTGTGGAAAATTAATTTTGCTTAGAGTAAGCCCAGAAGTTGGTCTTACGAGTGTGAATGCCCTTTGTTTATAGGCTGTGATTGAGTAACAAAGATTCCTAATAGCTAGACTATCATTCAGATAAGGAAAACATTCTAAATTCATTACTTTTTAAATGTGAGTGATGCTAGCAGAATGGTGGCTTTGTCATTCACAGAAAATAGACTATCCTTTGCTAACAGTGAGTAGTTGTTTATTCCATAGTCATGGCAAGGAAGGTCAGTCTGCAGATCATATTTACTGCAGTGTTTAGGAGGTGACATATAGGAAACATTCTTAGTGACTTCTGGCAGGGCATACTTAAGCCTGGAAATCACTGTATTTATTCTTAAGGCTTTCCTAGTATCAGTGTTAAGTCTCATATTTTGTATCAGCGGTTAAGCTCATTAACCTCTCTACCAATTATCATTTCTCTCTGACATTTGAAGGAGAAGGCTTGTTCCAGTGCTAACTCCAAAATATTATGTGAAAACTAGAAACATATAAAAAAAAAAAAAAAAAAAAAGATGGGTACTTCACGTAAATGCATTTTTATTTCATGTCCCTACTAAACACTTACAAAGTCCTGATTTTAGTCACCTGGATGGTTAGAAAACAGCTTAGCCATGTTTGTCAACTGGATTAAGAATTGTTGCATTACACAGAACATCAATATAACTGCACTTTCTTAATTGGAACAATCACATTTTTGGCATTGGGTCAGTATAAGTCTCCTTAGTATGTGAATAATGGGAGGACAAAGGGCATGATCAGGCACAGATTTTAAATATTGTACTCGTATACTCAGAAAGTTGTTTGAGAAACAGCTTTTGCATTATCATGCATTGTCTGAAGGATCTGAAATCTGAAACTCAAATATCTGTCATTATTTAGCGCTATCAGTATTCAATGGTCTGACAGCAAATCAGAAATTTTATAAGAAACAGTAATATGTAATGTGTATAGTCTGCTTTGCGGGTAACATATAAAGAAAAATATTCATCATTGGATCACTTCTGCAATAGCCACAGCTATACGGGACATCTTGCAAAGAATCAATTACACATCCTGTCTGGCCTCCAAAGCTTTAGGACATCTTCCAGACACCATAGCCACTACCCTACATGAGGGAGCAGAATGACCTCAGTGGCTGGGGAATCAAAGCTTCAGAACTTTCTTGTTGCTGAAGACTGTGCTTCTCTGTAGTCTTGGAGTGAGTGACCATCAGCTAGTAATATTTGAGAGCTGGGCAGACAGTGTCCCCATTGTACTGGGTACAACCTTTGGGAAGTTGCTCACCCCTGGGATCTACCATATTGACAATACACCCCTAAGAGCTGTCCACATAGTCACGGATTTGGAGACACGTATAGACAGTAACCTAACCTATGCCCATCATGTGTCTACAGTACTGAGGAACTCATTCTGTGTTGCACACATATAAACAAATGTATGGCATCAAGGTCCAAGGAGGCCACTGTTCCACTGTATCCATCACGTATCAGACCTATTAATGAGTATAATGTCTCCTTTGGTATGAACCTAAAAATGCACATACAGTAATTGGAATGTCCACAGAGCTTCCTCACTATGAGAATACAGGACATAAATAAAATGTCCTCTGCATGCCACCTTAAAGCCCTATCCCTGTCTTCTGTCTCCCACAGGCTGTTGATGGGAGACCTATGCCTGGCATACAAGACATCTTGGTACACCACGCTGATGGACCTCCTGCATATTCACAATGCAAGCAGCATCAGAATTACCCATTCTAAACACTTAAATCTTGCCTGTCATACAAATGGGGCCTGCTGGAGAAACAAGTATGTATCTCAGAATCTTTTATTTCTCTAGAAAGAAATCCACATCTATGTGAAACAGAGTTCCTCCATAACCCAATTTAATTATAGCATTGACAACTAGACAAGGAACCTCAAATCTACCCCTGGTTTGGCACCTATGTCTCTGACAGACACAGGCAGCATGTAAATGATTTATCTCCTAGGCCCCTGCTTTTAAATATTTTATCTCCAAAGCTCCTGCTTATACTACCAAAAGGTACCAAAAGTACCAGCACTTGTCAGTGATTTGGGATACATACTAGGCTTAAGAAGGGGTGTTAGCTTATGTATTCTTTCCAAACTTTCAGAAATACTTATTTTCCTGAAGCAAATTGACTGGTTTTAGTCAAAAAGTTAATTTTGATTTTGAACCTCCATATATATATATATATATATATATATATATATATATATATATATACACACACACACACACATACATATACCTCAAAATTTTGTCTGTTCCTTGTAATTATTGGTATTTTGGGACTATGGCTTTGTCTAATGGTTAAAAGGTTGTCATTTCAAACTCTTTCCTCAAAACTTTAAAAACTTGAGAACTTTTTTTTGCCAACTCTACCAAGCAGTAAGTCTTCTCTCCCTGTGGTTATTTCCTTGCCTATGTAGACTTTAGTGAGGTAAAGTGTAATGCTTATGAATATCAATGTTGTGAGGGGCTGGGGCTAGTATGTTTGGTCTTTGTCACGAAAAAAAAAAAATCAGATAGTAATTTTAGGTTCCTGTCAGGATGCCTTTTTAAATTCTTTCTTTTTGCAAAAGAAGGTATCTTTTTCCTATTATATTTGATTGCTATGGTCTTTGGGCAAGGTGTTTGGTGGTTGTCACTAAACATTTGTTTTATTTCTAATTTAAATAACCACTCAGGAAGTAAAATTGACTCTTCTAGTCTCTGTCTTCTGTTTGTCAGACATCTTTTGAGGTTGATACACATTCCTGTTTCCTTGAGGGTATTCCCTAGGAAATTATTAGTTTTTTGAAAAAAAAGTATATATATTTTTTTCAGAACTGGTTTCCAAGGATTGGGGCCAGTGTGTTTGGTGACTGTCATTGAAAACTGTTATGTAAAACATTAACTTTTCAGGTAGGAGTTGACAGATTTGTCAGGCTCTGTGTTGGCTATGACAAGGACCTGGCTCCTGATAACCTGATTGCTCCTTCCTTAAGGAGCAAGACGATAAAAATATATTGGGGGGGGGGCGGGCTTCAGGCTTTCTCCAGCTCCGTTTTGCGTCAGAAATTGATGAGTGATTCTGCTGTGGCCATCTGTTGTTCCTCTGACCACTCATACTTTTTTCTTAATCCCCCTTGTATGTTCCTCAGCAAGCAACCCTTGAAGAGAGGGGCAGGTGTGTCCTCTGTGACTGATCAGTTGTCCTGTTCAGTTAGGGAAGCGCCACTCTGGCAGGCATAATGGAAGGGAATGGGAGTTAACCCGTAGATAACTCACTCTGAGGAGCTTCTTTCCTGGGAAGGGACTGTCCCATTAGCTACTCATCCTCTAGGAAATGGGTACTGAAACAGTATTATGGTGGTAACCATTTGAAATGTCAGGAATGTCCACAGTGAGTCCCATAATAAAGTGACTGAAAGAACGGATTTACGTGTACTAAGTCTGAGATGCCTTTTCTTGGAATATTCACTTTTCTCTGTGGTATGACAATCTCAGAGTTGATTTATAAAGGTTCAGGGGTAAGGGGGTATGGGGGGACCTGTTTTTGGTCTTTTTTTCAGCTTGTCGGCACTTGGTATTTTGAGTATTGACGTCTCGGAAGGGAACCTCTTAAGGCATTCATACTGTATTGTGAGCAAAATTCAAAATAAGAATTCCGACACAGTTATTTCAATTATTACTTGTGGTTTTATTCTTTCTGCAGCTGTTCCTCCTGTTTGGGCAGTGTCTGAAAATGCCTTATTGCACCCAACATTTTATTTGATGTTCAGGCATCTTTCTCATATAAGTTTCTGAATATATCTATATATCTCTCTCTCTCTCTCTCTCTCTCTCTATATATATATATATATATATATATATATATATATATATATATATATACATATATGTGTGTGCGTGTGTGTCTGTGAGTGATTTGTGGTGCTGGGGTTTTGTATGTATAAATATATATATATATATATATATATATATATATATATACATACAAACACACACACACACACACACACACACACACACACATGCATACATATCACACACATACACACATATAAATATAAATATATACATAGGGTCTATATTACATCATCGAACTTACAGGAGTTCGAGCGACGTTATCTTGAACTATGAAGTTCGAAACCCAACAACTACGAAAACAGAGTACAGTGATTTTTTTCCCTGGTCCGGTACGAACTATGAAGTTCGAAACCCAACAACTACGAAAACAGAGTACAGTGATTTTTTTCCCTGGTCCGGTACAAAAAAAAAAAAAAAACACTTACACTTTAAAACTTAAACTAATCACACCCTCAACGTGGGGGTTGTGCCCCCCACACCCCACCTGCTTAAATATACCAACTCCGAGATCACACCACAGTGAAGGAAATAGCAAAGCCCCGAAAATGGCCCACCAATTTTTTTTTTCCCCTGGGAAACCATAAAACAGTTACTAGGAATGGAAATCAAAATCTAAACCAACTGTATTTGAAGTATGGAATATTTTAAAAGGAGATAAAAGGATCTGAAAATCTGGAAATAGGATCTTTAGAAAAGAGAAGGAAGAAATTAAGTAGAAATAAATGGAATTTGTGGGAATAATACATGCAAAATAATGTTCAGGAGGAGGAGTGAGGTTTAATGGAAATCAGAAATTGAGCAAATTATGTAATGCTGGACTAACTGCGGTGGTGGTGCCGTTGTTGCCTCACAGTTAGACGTTGCACGTTCGATTCTCAGTTAGAGCGTCTTCTGTGTGTCGACATGCGTGAATGGGCATTCCTTCGCTGAAGGTTGTGCGTTAGGCCCGGCAAGCCAGCACATAAAACTCTACTGCCAATCATTAGCGGACCGGAGTTCTGCTGTGGTGACCCCTAACCGGGAAAAGCCGAAAGACAGAAGAAGATGTAATGCTGGACTAAATGAAAGTTGTAAAGAAAGAAAATATATGCGTATTGTGTCATGTTTGCAAATGAAAAATGTTAATAATGTTTGTTTTCTGTTCCATTAATATATGTGTGCTTATGTCTTAAGCGATAATTTAATAAAATTATATAAAATAAAAAAACTGTTTTGATGCAAAGAATTTTAGAAATTTGAACAGTCACATCATAAAGGATGTTTGACAATGGACAGTAGAGGTCCTGGAAGAAAAGCTCCAAATTATTACAAAACATTTTAAGACAAATAATCTTAATATCTTCAAATATAAAACAAAAACATCTATGGTTTAAATAATTATAACAAATTAGACCTTTATTTACTAGAAAAGTCCAACTTGGAATGAAGACAATTTTCAGCGGATACCTTGGGAGAAATGCTCCACATGCATGTCTTTGTAATATGGGAGGAAACCCACATGAACACAGGGATGAAGTGCAGACTCCACCCAGAAGGCACCCCAGCCAAGAATCAAAACAAAAAACCTCTTGGTGTGAGGCGACAGTGCAACTGCTGCGCCACTGCGCCATCTAGCTTAGACATAATTTAAAAACTTTGGTTAAAAATCGATACAAGGTATATGACAATCTAAATATTTAGAAAACAATTTAGACAGCTTGCAGAAAAAAATAAAGGTAGGATAGTCTAATACAGACAGGAATTGCAATATGAAGTGAGGGAAAACAGGCTTATAGTACATTTAGAGAGAAAGACAGGAAAGAGAATTACATAGCAGCAAGGAAGTAAGTGAAGAAAGGAGAGTAAGGAGGTATAAGGAATGAAATGGTACTTTTTCACATTTAGGGATGTAGTTTATTCTAGTTTTAAGAAAACAGAGGCAGATTTTAGGTAGTAAGTCTTTCAGAGTGGTTTTGAAAGATGTGAGGGAGGGTATAGACCTGATGGATACATGTAATGAATTCCAGGTCTTAGCAACCTTGTACAAGTACAGACAGTGCCCAGCAGATTTGCTAGGTTTGTAGACAGAAAGGAGTTTTTGATCACTGGATCACAATTAGTGACTGATAGTATAGTTGTCTAAAATGTCTTTTAGTGCTCGACAGGCTGATGGATGCTGGCTAATTTTATAAGTAGTAAGAAGTTGTGCATGTTAGTTGATGTGGCAGTTCTAACAAATTTAGGCTTTTCAGTGCTATGCAGTGGTAAGCTCTGAAAGGCATATGTGCTGAAAATTTAGCACTTTTGTTATAACATTGTTCAAGTTTTAATTTTTGTGAGGCCTGGAGATTAGTAAGGATGGGAACACAATAAAGAAGAGTAGGGAGGGGATAAGTAGTCGCAAGTCTAGTTTTTGTTGTGTCAGTATGCAAGTTGTTGGCTCATTATAGCATCCCTAGTTTTTAATGAGATTTTCTTATGCAATTTTGTATATGCAGGTTGAATGTAAGATTATCATCCACTATCACTCCTAATAGTTTGCTATGAGGTGTGACTTCATTGGTTGTATTATCAAGAAAGAGGACTATAAATTTTGTTTTTTCATGAGACAGGGATTTGGGGATAAAAAGTAGTAGACTGGTCTTTTTTGGGTTGAACATACGTTGTAAGTTACAAAGTCATGTCTCAGTGGCTGTTAAAGCTTTCTGAGTAATTTTTTGTATATATGTCATATTATCAGATGTGCAAATGATAGTAGAATGATCTGCATATTGTTTTAAGGTGGTCTGTTGTGTAGAAGTATAGAGGGTGTTGGTGAAAATGTTAAAGATGGGTTGACCAAGGATAGAGCCTTCTGGTACACCGGCAGTAACTGGGAGGTAAGGAGAGAGTGTGGAGTACCATTTTACTGACTGGGACTTATTAGACAGGTAGCTTTTGAACTACAGAAGGGTGGGCTGAGAGAGAGACCTAGTGAGGACATCTGAAATAGAAGTCTGCTGTGACAAACAGTATCAAAAGCTTTAGACAAGTCAAGAATGAGGAACACTAGCCCTCATAATGTGAACAAATGGGCAAAATGTGGAACACATACTAATGGCTTGCTAACAATTTCAACTAGGAAGGCTATAGGATGGTTAAAATATGCTGGTTTTACTTATAAAGAATATATTTTAATGAATTAATATGATTAATTTATATTTACCATGGATTTCACTTAAAAAATGTTTGACAGAGTCTTTCAATGTGGAACTTCCAGGAACTTTGAGGAACATGAACTTTTTAAGACCCCAAAGGAGGTACATTCCTCATAATGAGGTATACTTGAGAGGTATGTCTGTTGTTTGCATACAGAGAGGTAGCCAAGGAATCCACAGGTTTTTCGCACTTTGAGTTGCTGTGTGGACATCAGGTGAGGAGACCTCTAGATTTGATTCATAGTAAGTGGGAGGGTGAGTGTGAATCCCACAAGGAGTCTGTTGTAGCATATGTCCTAAACCTCAGGACAAGGCATAGGGAGCTCATGGGCTTGGCCCAGGAAAGCCTGGCAGGGGTCCAACAGCAGAAACAGGTCTGGTATGACAGGAATGCTTGAGCCATAAATTATGTTGTTGGGCAGCAGGATATGGTTCTCATTCCTGTCAGACACAATAAGCTGCAGGCAGCATGGTAGGGACTCTTCAAAGTGGTAAGGAAGGTCAGTGATGTTAACTACATGTAGAACTGCTAGGTAGGTGGCAGGGGCACAAATTGTACCATATTAACATGATGAAACCTTACTGTGACAGGGAGGTCCTTGATAGTGAATATTTGCTGTAGGAGGCAGGGGGAGTCTAAGTAGGATCTATGGTCACAGGGAGCCAGCCAGGAAAATTCCAAGTTACTATGGTAGAGCTCTGGGTTGTGGGCATATGATATGATAGTGAAACACTGTATTGGGGTCAGCAATGCCAAAGCAGATGGGATCTCAAGACAGGGAATGGGGTAACATATTCCCAAATAGGCTTATTTATCTCAAGCAAAGTTTCTCAAGAGTCACTGAAGTCATTGAAGGGGAGGGGTGTGATGACTGGAGGTACTGCCAGCACTGCTGGTTGGAATTTTGTAAATAATTATATATCAGTTGTGAATATCAAAATGATTTATACAAGATGCTTGTGTTACAAAAGTATTAGAACTCTATGTCATGTGTATATCAAACTGATTTGCACAAATGTTTGTGTTGAAAAGGTGTTTGTAAAGTGCTTGTATTTGAAATGTATCCACAGTGTGCTGAAATGTATATGTTTTAGCAGAGGAAACAGGAGGGTTAACTTCAGTCCAGCAAACTTTAAAATATATCTGAAATAAAATATCTTTATGGGCTGGGCTATAAAGATGCTGTCTCTCAAGTTTCAATGCAGTCAGAGACACACACTCTGTACTAGGAAGTTTTGTGCATTGTCTTTGAGGTGAACTAATTGCTGCTGTGGAAGCATGGAGGTATGAAACTGCTTTATGACTTCCAGCACACCTGCCACAGATCTGAGCAAAAGCCCTTGTGTGTATATTTTTGTAGGTAGGTGCTAAATCTTGCCACCTTCAGCAATGTTGGTTTGCATGGGAACTAGAAGTCAGATGACCAGAAGTGATGTCATTCTGCAAACTATCCCAGAAGTAATATTTTAGATATTTATTTTGAGAAATCTCTTAGTGAGAGAGAGCATTCTGTATTCTGTCTTGGGTCTGACAACAAGAAGGACCATTAACCAAATCATCTGTCTTGCACTATTAACTAAGAAGGGAATAATAATTCTCTTACATTTAGTCAGGAATATAGCAAAGCTTAGCTTAGATATTGTTTTTCTTTATTTGTCTGAGCCTGTCCTTCAATGTCATTTTAAATATTTCCTGAGGTTTTGAACTCTGATGTCACTATGAATATATACTTAGTATTTTATTGTTCTTTTATTATTTATTATTAAATATATTTATACCTTTCATTGTGGCTGTTTCACTCAGTATATTGGGTACCCTTGTAAGGGTCTTAACGTAGCTGGCAGGAGTGTCTGGTTGTGGTGCTAACTACCTTATAGTCTGGGAAGAAGGGGGGGGTAGCTAGTAAACCTGTGACAGCCATTCCCAGATGTGTGTGTGTGTGTGTGTGTGTGTGTGTGTGTGTGTGTGTGTGTGTGTGTGTGTGTGTGTGTGTGTGTGTGTGTGTGTGTGTATAAATCAAATCTCAAGGAGTGTGTGTGTCAGCTACTTTGGCAGGGACACAAAGCACTGGTTGGACAGAGAGGATGCTGGAGGCCTTGGCTTGGACAGTCAGCTGAGATCTTAACCCTATAGCTGTACCAATGGGGAGTCATATTGGGGATCTGGGGAAAGAGGGAGAAACCAACCCTGGACTGACTGCATTCCCAGTGTGTTCTTAAAGGAAATTGTGCTTGATTGTGCTTGCTGCAGAGAGCTGCATCTGGAAATTTTATGTGTGTACCTGTGGTCCTTCCAGTGAATGTCCACCACTGGTACCAGTGTTGAGGATTGAGGCTTCTTGATTACTGACCCAGAGGTGGTGGGACATCATAA
Organism: Protopterus annectens; assembly: GCF_019279795.1. Taxonomy (NCBI): domain Eukaryota; kingdom Metazoa; phylum Chordata; order Ceratodontiformes; family Protopteridae; genus Protopterus; species Protopterus annectens. The sequence goes on from NC_056731.1 coordinate 202,724,617, forward strand.
TGGAATAATTGCTTCTACTTGGATTTGAACCCACAGACATTTACACTTACTAAAACATTGGCTGCTGCAATGTTACAAATGATATTCACCCAGGTAAATACAAGTTGCATATATTTCTAGTCTGTGTCTGTGCAGTTTTGTAATCTTGATCAGTGAGGCTGTGTAGGTTTCTCATAGGAGACATGCAAATCTTATATCCCACACTAGATGTCTTTATGGAAATTCACCCCTTGAAAACCTTAGGTACAGTTCATAGGTGTACCATATGTGAGAGTCATGGAAGTTGTCAGAGTTACCTGTACACACATTATAGATGATACCTTGTGCATTACAGACCACCTGACAGTTGATGAAGTGATAACCTTTTTTGTTTATGTACCGCCTTCCAGTTCACCAGGGTTTTTTATGTCAATGTGAGTGCAATCTGTAGCCCTCAGTTCCTCAGGAAAATGGACTATGGTGTAGAAATTTTACATTGTAGTAGCTGTCTCCTCTTGGATATGTGGAAAACAAACATGCTACCCTACATGTTTAAGCATTATGTTGAGGGACTGGTGGAGTATTCTTGAGGCAGAGGCTTGAGAAACCCCCACTGTGTCACCTGTGGATCAATGAAAAGTGCCTGTAGCTAGTCCATGTAAAGCTAGACATACCTGAATTTCTATTGGGATGGCTTTTCCCTGATTCCCATAGGCTTCAGGTGAGGACAGCAGATATCCATTATTTCTTGTACAGTACCCATCTCCACCCTATAATACTCTGGTATTTCTATTTCTTGTAGTCAATGATAGGTCATATAGTATATGAACACCATATGCTTTCCAGGCCAAGGTATGGCAGCAGCCAAAGAAGCACCCTATATGAGATCCTGTTGCTTGTACAGATTTATAATGGCTGTGGCCAGGACTGGCCTTAAATCAATTGGTGCCCTAGGCAAAAGGGCTCCTGTGCCCCCTTACCATACCACCCTGGTGCCCCCATCCTGGTCTACCTACACCAAATAAATACTGTTTGCCTATGCCTAAGGCCAGCTATGGCTGTGGCAACCCCTAAATATTTTAAATTATCCTGTGGCTGTATTCCAGCTTATGTTGGGATTGCTGCTAACGTAAGCCCAAAGTATTTGTGCTCATTTTATAAATTTCTGAATCGCTCCACTGTGATTATTTGCTTCTTCAGCATAAGCCACAGCTGATTATGCAGTCATTACCATATTAAGCTGCTAATGCTAGTTTTGCTACTGACCACAATGTGTACTGCAGTTTCCTGAACTGCAATGTTACTGCTTGTTACTGCTCGCTGTGTACATGAGTTTGGCATGGTGAACAGGCATTCTTGAATGCAGCCCAACATCTTGTTTCAATACTTTGAAAACCCTTCTTTTGATTTTGCCAATCTGCTCTTTTTTAATTTTATGCAGTCCAGTCAAAATTTCGGTCTATCCACACCCTATCTTCTACCCAGATTTCTTTTTTTTTTTTTTACAAATTATTACCCCCTTTACAGCCCCCAGATAAGCATCTCCTTCAAATAATAGAATGTGTCATTCTGCATTCATGTTACATTGTAAGGTTTACCTAATTTTTTGGTAAAATAAACTGCTTGTCAACAGTTAAAGATTACTTTCTTGATGCAACATAACTGTCTCACTATAAAGATACTTATGTCTGCTCTCTGTCTCTCTCTATCTCTTTCATTTCCATATTACTTCTGTTCTCCTTTTTCTAAATGTTTCAGATTGCACTATTTAATTTATCCTCCATTATTCCTAAGTTTACTGCACCTAGTCTATTACTGGCTATTATATTTTAATGTTCTGAAATCCATTACCATTGTCAGATGGAGATGCAGTCATTTTAGTCAACTTTCACAGACTTACTGAGATTTTTATCCCTGAAGCTATTTGTCTCTGCATTCAACTGTCATCTGAATGCTAACATGTTTCTTTCCATGTGCCTCTGATAATACTCATAATATATGCTCATGCTGTTAGATATCAATTACAACTTGTCTTTAATATTGTTGCAGGACAAAAAGTCAAGGCAAGATATTCACATATGCACACATCATTATATTGTATGTTTGAGGCTCTGTAACCAGTGTCTTACTGCTTAGGTATACAGTTATTCTTCTTTTGGTTAAATACGTCCATTACCAAATTTACATCCCCTGGTTTAATAATCTTTCCTCTTCCAGCTCAACCAACTCTGTTCATCACTTTCTAGAATTCATAGTGCTTACTTTCTAGGGAATGTATTTCTCCAGCAATTGGAGGGTCTGTCTTCTACCTTTCTTCCCTACCCACTATCAGGTGCCTCTTTCAATATCTTCTTTTGAGAACTCGTAATGCCAAGGATACATTATCTGGCTTTATGGCCAAACATATAAGATGAATATGTTACAATCTGATGGATTCTGAGTGGTAAACTCCTCAGCTGTTTAGAAGTAGTGTGGTAGTGTGTATTAGCCCTTCCACATACCATGTAATAGCTATAGCATCTAGTTTTAACTGTACACTTCTTTTGCCACAACAAGCAACTATTTTTATATCTCATAATTCTAATGAACAGATGTGTATTCCAGTTTAAGGGCATTCAACTGATACACTTTAGTTTTTACTAACTTTTATTCAAAACTTGTGGCACACAAATTTTGTTGTTACTACACTGCAGGTAAACAGAGTTCAGCCGGTAGCATTAGAATCAAATAAACATTTTGTTAACTGTACTAGTCTCTGGTATAGCAAGGGAAGACTCCATGTCTCTTTTCACACATAAATGCATCACCTACATCCAAGTGCTCATGTTGTATTAGGCACAATATTACTTGAAGATGTCATGTGTACCTGTATGCTCAGGCATCTTCATGATGCCTAGTGTCAGAGGTTAAAACCTAAATCACAAAGAACTGCTCAGACTGTAATAATGCTTATGTCATGTAATGGTACACCAATAAGAACAGCAGAATCAGGTGTTTCCATTAATTGTGTGATCTGCTAAGGGTGAACACAAATGCATGTGCACACACACACACACACACACACACACACACACACACACACACACACACACACACACACGTTTATAAACATGTTGCTCCTCTGTTCATTCATTGCTCCACCCCATCATCTCTGTTCATTGCTTTCTGCCACATATGAAGTAACAATGTGCTTAGATTGCTTTCATTAGCATAATGTTTCTAAATGGTTTGTTTACCATGGTGAGCTGAACCATTACTTCCCATGTTTCCCATGAGTTATTAAATGTTAGCTGAACAGTTTGCCTCATATTGGCACAATCTTGTTTGTAGTGTACTGTCTTTACTTACATCTTGAAAATATTTTGCAAGATAGCCAGATATATTGAGACACCCTGCAGAAAGAGAGTAATTAATACTTGTCAATCTTTGTATATACAAGCAGGGGAAATAATGATTTCATAAGAGAATTTAGAAAACTATTTAATGTGAAGAATTTAATATATTTAAGATATACGTTAATACACCTGAACTGGTTGTAAGTCACTTTAATAGCTTGTTATAGTTTTTTCAACTAAAGAATGTGACAAAGCATGTAATTATTCTCTTCTAGGTAAAACCAGGTAATAACACATGACTGCTAGGATGGAGCAGGCAGTAGTCATTGGTATGTTACACATACACATAGGTCTCACTCTAGCTATAATGAAAGTTCTGGAGCCTGTGACTGAGTTTTGCAAACATTCCTAGCTATTTCAATCTTGAGTAATCTTGAGTGATGAATGCTATAGGTTCATAGGTTCATAGGTAGGTAGTAGGCTATCGGCCCAAGGGCCTATGTAAGCCTAGCCAGCAAGGTTCCATAGCTTACGCCACCCAAGAAAGTTATTTTCCTGTGCCACTGCCCAGCAGAGACACAGAAGTGATCCCCGGGGTGTATTTCCTATTTCCCATCCACTCATCAAGATTTTCCTTGAAGAGTGCTAATGAAGAACTTTGCTTGACATAGATGGGTAGCTTGTTCCAGAGTATAGGAAGTCTCCTGGACAGGAATCTATCCCTCCAGCATGTCCTGTTTATTGTGGTGACAAGGTTTAGGTCTCTAGAGCATGTAGCTCGGAGGGATTGGGATTTCTTTAGGTGTAGCATGTCCAACAGCTCTGGGTTTGACATAGCTTTATATGTTAGGCAGAGATCACCTCAGAGTAGGTGATGTGCTACGGAGTAAAGCTGGAGTTTTTGAGGAGGTCAGTGTAGGGCATTTGTTTGAGGCCAGTAATCCTCTTTGTGAGGTACTTCTGTGGCCTTTCCAGCTGCTGCAGTTGTCTTGTGAGGTACATTCCAAAAGGGGCATTGTACTCTATAATGGGTCTAATGAGTGACGAGTACAGGGGAACAATGACCTCTTTTTTTCTGGATGAGAACCCTTTTATAATGAGGTGTGTCACGTAGAAGGACTTCCTGTCTACTATGGCAATGTGACTATCAAAGGAGAGACTACTGTCCACCTGGGTCCCAAGGTCTCTTATCACGCATTCGGTGTTAAGTAGATTGCTGCCTATGTGGCAGTTCATGAGTACAGAGTTTTTACCAAAGGGGAGGACACTGCACTTTTTGGCATTGAGCTTGAGGCCATGGCTCTGACACCATGTATCTGTCTCAGTGAGGCCCTTCTGTAGGATGTCCACATCATTTGGGGACTTGACTATGGCTCCTAGTTTGCAGTCATCTGGGAACTTCATTAGCCAGAGGCCTTCTGTGTTAGCCTGTACTTCAGAGAAGATAGATACCAAACAGGAAAGGATCCAGGACTGAACCCTATGGTACTCCACTTGTCACTGGTCTGAAGTCGGATTTGGAGTCTGCAATTTTCACAGTGTGTGTTCTGTCAGTGAGCCAGTTGGCAACCCATCTTGTGACATAGGGACTTATACCTAGTTTAGTGAGTTTAGCTATAATTCTAGAATGGGGGATGGTGTTGAAAGCCTCTGCGAGGTCAAGATAGGCTGTGTGAACCACCTTACTCTCATCCATGGCTTTGGTGACTGCCTCAAAGAAGTCGATCAGGTTCAGGAGGCATGATCTGCCTTTCACAAACCCGAACTGGGTGGGATCCAGAGTTTGGAGGTTACCAATGTCTTTGTTTATGAGTTCCATGATGATACGTTCCATGGCCTTGCAGACCAGACTTGTCAGGCTAATAGATCGATAGTTCCTGGGATGAGTGGTGGCTCCCCCTTTGTGGAGTGGGATAACTGTTACTGTGCACCATTCAGTGGGCACAAAGCCTGATGCGAGGCTATTATTGAACATGGTGCTTAAATGTGGAGCCAGTTAGCTCTGAAGTTCATGTAAAATGCAGCCTGGGATGTTGTCCAGTCCCATGGATGCTGTGTTTTTGGCTTTAGAGAGTGCAGCTTTTACCTGCGTAGTTGTGATTACAGGGACTCTGCATTCTTCCAGTATAGATATTGGCCTTTTAGGGGGTGAGAGGTGGTAAAGTTAGCAATGAACCGATCTGCCAGGATGTTGGCAATATCAGTTGGTTCTGTAATTTTCGTGCCTTTGTGCTGTAACTCAGAGCAGATCTGGGTGTTGCCATCTAGATTCTTAACATAGCTATAGAATGCTTTGTGGTTGTCCTTGGATTTAGTGGTGATTTTGCTTTTGTAGCTAGCTTTGGAGGATCTTTTAAGGGATCTCAGCTTCTTACTGAGGCTGACCGGGGAACTCCTCCACTCATGGGATTTTACACTCTTTTGCAACAGTTTCTTCCTTCTGTTGTACAGTTTGTTTATGGCAGGGGACCACCAGATTGGCTTCCTTTTTTTGGAGGATAGCGTCTCGGTTCTGTTTGGGATAGCACGATCCATGCACTCGTGTAAGTGCTTATAGAGTGCATTTGTTTAGGATTCAGCAGTTGTAACTGTATTGTCCATCTGCATGGGTGCCATGAAGTTCACCACTTCTGTCTTAAGAAGCATGAAGTTGGCTTTGGAGAAATTTTTACTGTGGTGTCCTTAATGGGGGGTGGAGGCAGGATGTGGATATCAAGTTTGATAAGCTTATGGTCGGATCGGACCAAAGAGGAGTTGACTTCAGGTGTGGAACACCGGTCACTCATATTGGTAATGACTAGGTCTAGGATATTGTTGCCCCTGGTGGGGGTGTGGATAAGTTTATCTAGGGCATTGCAGTTTATGAATTCCAGAAAGCGTTGAGCTAAGGAGTTGGTACACGAGTAGTTTTCCCATTTAATGGTGGGGTAGTTGAAGTCACCCATTTTTAGGGTGTTTGTTTGAACCCTAATATTTTCCAGTACATCAAGAAAAGAGGAGTGGGAATTCTGGGGCATGGTGGGGGATCTGTAGCTAGCTACAATTTGGATTGCAGTTTTGCCCAGAGTTAGTTGCACTTGGATAACCTCGGATGCATTATGCTGAGCAACTAGCCTGGGGGTGTGGATATCCTTAAAGAATATGTGTTCCTTCTACAAAATACATTGCCATCTGAATGCATAAGCGAAATGGCATAGGAGATATCATTTTCCAAGTCCATCTTCAAGTTCAGGTAGTAATCTATAAGCATTTATTGCCAAACTGACAATAGTTGCCTGCTCAGAGCAAATAATCTGATATATTCTAATGTGCCTTCCACCACCAAAAGTAAAACTGAAACTGCACTGAGCAGACCAAACAAATTAATCTGTAGTCTTGTCAAGTTAATGTGATGCTCCTTATTATGGATAAAACTTCCTGCTACTCAGAAGCATCGCACAAGTTAATGGATGTCCAGTCCGATACCATGGTGTGAGCTTTTCTTTTCTTTTTCTTTCGTTCCATCATTATTTATTTTTCCCCTTTTCCTTAATGTTTCTTACTTTTCTTTCTACATTTCCTGCTTTCATTTTTCTTCCTTCCTTTCCTCTTTCTTCTCTCCCCATCATTTAAGCATTCATCTACTTCCAGGCCCCAAATGATATGTTGTTTGGCCCATTTCAGCACCTTGCATTACACTAGAGGTTTGCTTCACATCAGTCATCCATTCCATTATCAGCTCATTTCCAATGCATTTAGACTAAGATTCTTCATTTATTTTGCAGCAGATATACATAAATGCAAAGATGGGGGAAGAACATTTTAGATTAAAACAGAAGTGACAATAACTATTCTGATGTTATCAATAGGTATTGCTTTATGCCACAGGAATTGATTCCCTATCAGATATTATGGGTTTTCATCAAAATATCCTCACCTCACAGCTTACACGCAATGTATATGGCATGCTGCTTGTATCAGTTAGAGCACTTCTATATCTTTCTACTTCAACTGCCATAGCTATAGTGGATGCATTTCGTTACCCCTATATGGGTCTTGCACTATTGTTTCAAAACTTGAAGTAAACCACTCTACACATGCACTTTGTGTCACTGTGCTTTTTACTGATTTTACACACTGCATGCACTGCATTTCTGTGTCACTGCATTTTTTGTTATCTGTCATTCTGTCTTCCTCTTCATGCTGTAGTTGTAATATTCATCATCCTCCTCTTTCATTTACCCTTTATACCATGTACATCCTGATTAACAGTCACTCACATAGTATTGCTTTTGTATTTGTTATATGGGGGCATTTAATAGGTGCAGTTGCTTTTCTTCTTACCTCTCATTGCTTTTCTCATGTGCAACATTGTTGCCTTCTCTTCATGATATAACCTACTGCCTAACTGTATAGTTAATGGCCTTCAGTTCTTCACTTACCCTTACTCATCTCCATCTGTCTTATTTGTTTTGTTTGTGATTTTTTTTTTACTGCAGCAGTGCTGTTGCATATTTGCTGTGTCACTGTTTTGTTGTCCTATAGAAATACTTGGCTAGCTACACATGCCTTAGCTGATTTACTTGAATAAGTTTAAAGTACTTGATGGCCCAGCCATGGAGACAATTTGTTTCTTCTTTTGCCTTAGGCCTAAACATCTTTTATTTTCTACTGTAGATTCTAATATCATAGATTTGACAATTTTGGTTTGGTTCAGCTCACATATACTCATTCACTTCATAATTTTGAGACATGATCGACTTGAACAGGTGCATATTCTTTCTTAATGTCTGTGGTTCAGATACTTTTGCTCTGCCATGTACAGGTTTATAATTAGTTGTATAGTGACTACAGCTGGAAGATCTGTGTTTATCAGAACTCAAAGAATGTCACCTAAAGCTGTTGTAAATATGTTCAAGAAATTTAAGGTGTAGGTCATCCATCCTATGCTTTTCAATTTGATTTGCGTATGTTACATTATAGGAACTATACTGATAGTTAACTGTTATGACCATTTAATGACAGTGAAGACTATCACAAATTGTTTACAAGTTGCCTTTTCCTTCTTATTTTTTACCTAAAAATATTGTTACTACATACAAGACCAGTGATTATTTAAATTGCATGTTATTTGGTCTGATGCTGCTTAATCATTTATGAATCTGCTGCACAGCAATTATTAATAGCTGGACAAAATACATTTGTGTGAATCAAAACATTTTGTTCCCTTGCTCTTTACCTTATATTGCTCTCTACAGTCTGTGAAGTCTTTAATCAGCAAGCTATTGTAAAGAAGTAATAGTGAGGCAGTGGTTATAAAGAAGCAAAATTTTATAGTTAAGTGCTCTGTACCATGCTGTTTCTGTTAAGTGCAGCTCTGATTTTTTTTTTTGAGCTAGGTCTGAGATATTCTCACTTGAACAACTAAGCTGCAATTTGCATTGCTAATGAAACTGTGTGTGTGCTGTAGAGATGTGTAAAATTCCCTAAGTTATGTTCAAGCAATGAAATATTTTATCTCCATTAATTTTGTAAGAGATGATGATTTGGCCAGATAACTATATATATATATATATATATATATATATATATATATATATATATATATATATATCAGTCTACTTCACAAACCCGAAAGCTCAATTACCCAACTTTCAAAATTTCACTACAGGTAAGTAACCGCTTGGCCAACCTAGCAAACAAACTAAAACCAAAGCAAAGAAAACCCACCCTTTGCCTTTCACATTCTCCCCTAACTAAATATACCAACTCCGAGATCGCACTACCGAGGAGGTAAGGGGCAAAGGTCAACATACTGGCCAAGCAGTTACTTAGCTGTAGTAAAATGTCAGTGTTCCAAGCAGTCGGTCTTCTGGAGTTTCGGATTTCTCGTCTCAGTCTTTTGAAAGGCAGGTAAGTGAGGTTTTGGGTTTCTGAAGGGGACGCATATATATATATATATATATATATATATATATATATATATATATATATCTTTTTTTATTATTATTACTTCTTTCATGGTATAATTTGCTGTCAGATTTATGAAGAGTAAAAAATGCATCAAGTGGTCAAAGGACCACAGAATCTTGTTTCTGATGAATAACAACTGAGCAGTTGCTGAATCAAATACTCTTGTCAGAAGAAATGGACTGAGATCATCAGGGGTTGAGTTTGTTTAGTTATCCCCCAGTGTCAGGTGGATAACAGTTCACTTAGGTGATTGGCTTTCACATAGTCTCTGTCTAGTCTAGCATCAGTTCCTGCTACAAGAGATTTTCATCAGTTCGCATCAATGTCAGTCAAGAAAATCACTAGCGACTGTCTTGATAAAGCTGGGTATTACATCCCCCTTTTATTTAACTAAAAAAATAAGAGTGAAAAGTCCCTGTTTTATACTTACCAGTTGAATTTTAGTCTGCATATTCCTGTGTCTGTCATATGCATGAGATACTGTCGGTTTTAGATAACGGTATCATTATTGTTTAGAATAATGTTTTTATTCCTATCATGGTGAGATGCTCCTCCTTCTCTATTTGCAACGGTATTGGTTCTTAGTGAGATCATTAGTCTTTACCCAAATACATATGCAAAAATTTGAAATTATGGTAAGTGGTTCATGCTAGTTAATTGCTATATTAGCTGAGAAAGTAAACAGTGTTTAGCTTAAGTCAGCTGGCATGCTGCTGATGACTCAAATTGTTGCCATGCTGTCCCTTAATTTGTTGATAATGATATTACTGTTGTAAATGTGGAATGAGTTTTCTCAGGGTTTCTGGTCTGTTTCTCCCTGAAGTGTTGGAAGGAACAACAGAAGTAGTTTTGATTAATGGCAGATTAAGTGTTAAAGGGAAGCGTTATAGTCGGATGATCAGGACAGCTTTGCTACATAGGTTGGAGTTTGGCTATAGTCTGGGTTTGGGAAGCAGTGGAGTGTTTTATTTAGATCATTTAAGTTATGGTGGTCTGTGCTGATTAGGTAGTCTTTTGTTATATAGCAATAATAATAAAGAAACAATGCACAAATAATAACCTTATAAGGGGTAAGTTGATTCCTTAAGTGTAGGCGCTTGGTGCCTTTTTACAGTTGCCATATTGAGCATGACTTGTAATTCCGGTCAGGTGAAGGTGTGTGCATTTTTGCATAGTTGGATTTTCTTCAGCATGAAGTATTTTTTTTTCTTTTTTTTTTTGCCACCACACTCCAAAATCCGTGAATGAGGGTTACCCTGATGCCAAAAATTAGGGAACAATGGCTACTGGCTTTCCTGTCCAGCTAAAGTATTGCAGATTTGCTCTATCCTGTTGCCCAGAAAAAAGTGGGAGGGGAAGGGGGAGATTGAACTAAATTTATGAGTTAGAAGGAGGTATATATTAACAAGTGTTCATCCTTTCATTCTTTCCCTGGTCAGCATGTGAATATCATTTTTTTTGTTTGATTTGAATTAAAGCATACTTACTATAGGATAATATAGTTTTATTTAGTAGTGCTGTTAAAGTTCTGATTATTTTGAACCCCAACCAGGTCAGGGCATCTTAATTATGCATGTTGGCAATATTACTGTTACACACCGCTTCCCCTCCCCATTGCTGGTCTCAGAGAGTTTATAATTTTGCAGGTTTTTATATAGATATAAAAATAAATACATAAATAATAAAAGCATAGTTAAAGTTGCTCTGGTTATTAAGGCTCTTTTGCTGAAGTAGGAACTTTTTATATGCACATATATAAATGTAGTTTTATATAGGTATATATAGATAAATATATAATAAATATAAAAAATCTGAAACATAGTTTTGAATTACGTTTTAAGGTAGAAAAGGGTACACTAGTTCTCAACTCATTTTACTAATATTTAATAAAATTGTTCAGCATATACAGGTAACAGTATTAAATCATCATGGCTGGTTAAGTCATAGTGCCTCAGGACTCTCTTCAACTGCTTTAATTTATAATGATATTGATAGCAATAAAGTGAGCAAATTATACAGTTCACAGTCCTCATTGATATCGCTGTACTGTAATCAATTTTCTTTGTCTGTTATAATAATAAAAATAAACAAAAAAGATTTTATTGAATAAGACGTGAGGGGAACTTTGGGCATCAACAACTGATGGCTTCCATCTGCTTTTCATTTCACTCCAATAGTGAAATTAGTGCATCAAATATTTATGGCTTGACATCCTAAGGTGAGTTTATTAATTCACTACATTGATTGCTGTTTCTTCACAGGTCCATTAGCTCTACAAGCCTTAAAATCTCACTGGGCAAGTATAAGAGTGGAGGCCAATGCCCTTTTTCATGAATTAGAGTCTGATTGCAGCCCAATCCCATCAGAATCTGAGAGAAGATGTATGACAGCTAAACTAGACACTTCCCAGCCATTGAAAGCCCAAGTGAAGAAGGGTAAATGGAAGTCCCAGAAGACTGCCAAAGTTATATTGGAAATGGAAAGTAATCATATGGTGCTATTTCTGTATTCACCCTAGAGGAAACAGATAATGAGGGTGCCCTTGTTGAGGAGGGAAGAGAGGGGGAAAAGATAGTAAAGCAGACACAAGAATTTTTACAGTCTTTTCCAGATGCCAGTAGATGTAGTTTAATTGATTTGTTTTTTAAAAAAGGATTTGGCTGTTCACCCATTCCAAGAGAGGAGGGATTGCCTAACTCTCCGCAGGTACTTTCCTCATCAAAGTCAAGGTAGTCATGTCAAAGGGTCATAGTTCAGTCAATAATTACTCTGAGTTGCAATGCTTATGAGGAGCACAAAATTCCAATTATGTTGTCACCAGTGCTTACAGTGGTCAGCAATTCTGACTCCTCTATATTAGATGGCAGTGCCCTGGGATCACACATAATGTCTCACATCTTGAAGAATGTTAAGGATAAAAGCATTTAGAGAAAGTACATAAATGTATTTTATTTGGCAGGTGCTGGTGGAATGCAAAGGTTACCGGATGCGGAAAAGTCAAGCTCCAAGGGTTTAATAGCTCCAATTTCTTCTCTAGGTAAATTGTCAAATAATAAACAGTCCCCAAAAAACTTCAATTCTTTGGCAGCAGGCTTCATAATATACATGGCCATTCTTACTGAAAATTAATCTCTATTCATTTTTCCACTAATTTCTCACCTGATGAGTATTAAGAAGATCACTGTTTTTCTGGGAGTTGGGGGGGGTGCCATATTTTGGTTATAATCAAAGGTTCAGAAAATTAAAGACATCTAACAAAGCCCTATGGTAGGATCAGTAGCACCCTGGAAATGGTCTTGCCAAGGCTTTCAACACCATCCCCTACTCTGAAATTATAGATAAACTCACTAAACTAGGTATAAATCCCTGTCACAAGAGGGGTTGCCAACTGGCTCACAGACAGAACCCACACTGTGAAAGTAGGCAGACTCCAAATCCGACTTCAGACCAATGACAAGTGGAGTGCCACAGGGTTCAATCATGGGTCCTCTCTTGTTTGGTATCTACTTCTCTGAAGTGCAGACTAACACAGGAGGTCATTGGCTCATGAAGTTCGCATATGACTGCAAACTAGGAGCCATAATCGAATCTCCTAATGATGTGGACATCCTACAAAAGGGCCTCACTGAGGCAGATACCTGGTGTCAAAGCCATGGCCTGAAGCTCAATGCCAAAAAGTGCATTGTCATTCCCTTTGGTAAAAGCTCTTTACCCATGAACTACCACATAGGTGGTAGTCTACTTAACACCAAAAGTGTGATAAGAGACCTTGGGACACAAGTGGACAGTAGTCTCTCCTTTGATAATCACATCACCACAGTAGTCAGGAAATCCTTCTACATGGCACACCTCATCACAAAAGGTTTCTCATCCAGAAAAAAATAGGTCATTGTTCCCCTCTACTCATCACTCATTAGACCCATTATAGAGTACAGTGCCCCTTTTGGTATGTACCTCACAAGACATCTACAACAACTGGAGAGGCCACAGAAATACCTCTCAAAGAGGATTACTGGCCTCAAACTGATGCCCTATGCAGACCGTCTCAAAAAACTCCAGCTTTACTCCATCGCATATTGCCTACTCAGAGGCGATCTCTGCCTAACATACAAAGCTATGTCAAACCCAGAGCTGTTGGACATTCTCCACTTAAAGAAATCCCAATCCCTCTGAGCTACACCCTATAGGGACCTAAACCTTGTCACCACAATAAACAGAACATGCTGGAGGGATAGATTCCTGTCCCAGAGACTTCCCATACTCTAGTACAGAATACCTATCTATGTCAAACAGCGCTCCTCATTAGCACTCTTCAAGAAAAATCTTGATGATTGGATGGGAAATAGGAAATTCACCCCAGGGATCACTTCTGTAGCTCTGTTCGACAGGGACACAGGAAAATAATTTTCTTGGGTGGCGAAAGCCATGGTGCCTTTTTGGCTAGGCTTATATAGGCCCTAGGGGCAACAGCATAGTACCTACCTATGAACCTATGATGTTAGACAGATCTTCTCCAATCACCCAGGTATCAATCCAGATTTGCAAAGCACTAAAACATGTTAGGCTTATAACAGTTGGAAATGGTGTGGCCTAAGTGCCATTTTTCTCACACATGTTTCTACTGCTGTAAATCCCATCCAGCTTTTAATTCCTGGCAACAGTTGATACAAGCCAGAACACTGACAGGTGTACACAATAATGTGAAGTTGACACCATTGAGGCAGACATGCCTCTTTCAGGGGAGGGTTTCCTTTCGAGGCTTCAGAGGCTTCCCTTCCTGATGAGGAAAATAGCAGCAGCAGCATTGCAACACACTCCCCCATTAAGTTAAAGGTTTGCACACAAGAACATAAATGCTACCTAGATCAGAAGTCAGCTCTGGTATTAGTCCATGGTTCTGTTTAGGGTTTTTCATTGAAATCCAGTGCCCCCTTTACTGATACATTAGTCAAGAACTTGAAGTCTACCTGTGGAAAGGACAGTGTAATATTAAGTCTCCATAATAAAAAAAATACATGCAGGGAGGATGATCAGTCCATTTACAGTTTCACCCTGCAAGCAATTTATGAGATCGTCCATTGGATTAGTACTTAAGAAAAAAATGCAAACTTCACTTAATTCATCATCTTTCCTCCCCAGCCATATCATTATATATTGACTTTATTGTGAAAGATGACACAAAGGTATACTCCAAGTTGGATTAGGCAACTGACATTATTAGATCACTTAGCAAGCCTTAGCTGAGAAAACTGGATATCAAATCATCCTTTTGCTTACTACCCATACATGAGTTTGATTGGCCTAGGCTGGGATTGTCCTTTAAAGATTAGTTGTATTTTGACAGAGCCATGCCAATGGGAATTGCTGATGCATTTCCAATTTTTGAATCATTAGCACAGCTTTACAATTGTATTGGCAGCAAAGAGCTACAAATCAAGCAACCAACCATTACCTTGATGACTTCCTCATCACCGGCAAAGTTGTGCAAGGTACCATGTCGGAATGGACATATTCACTGAGTTAATCAGCTAGGGGTCCTTCGGCTTAGGTCAAGATGGAAGGTCTCACCCGTTGCATTAGATTCCTAGCTCTACAAACTGATGTCATTAGTCAATCATATATGCTGCCCAGTTACAAAATGCAGAGGCTGAAGTCAAACATCAACGTTTTTCTGAATGCATCAAAAGCCAGAGTGAGCCAAATCATGTCACTCATGGTTTTTTTCTACTTTTCTTGTAGAGCAATCTCTCCAAATAAACCTTCATAAGGTCCTTGTCTAATCTGTTAAAAGGAAGGAGGAAGAAACGCCATTGGATTCATACCCCAAAAAGAGTAAAGGTTGATTTACTGTTATGGAAGACATTTTTAGGTCAGTGCAATGGAGTCATGGTTTGGCAAACCGATTGGGTTATTTCAGGCTCTGTTTAGGTTTTTACAGATGCAGCAGCTAGTACTGGAATAGGCGACTACCTTGTGGGTAGATGGTTCTCAGCTGGTTGGCCATCTTCTTGGCCTAAAGCAGTGAGGAAAGACATCACATTTTTAGAAATTCTCTTGATTTGGTTTGTAGTGTATATTTGGCAGGAGCATTTTATGAACAAAAAACTTATGTTTCATTCTAATAATCAAACATTTGCTCAGATCCTAATAAATAGGTCCTCCCGTTCAAACAGAATACAGTCCATTTTGAGGCAGCTACTATTACTTTACTAGAAAATCAAACTCACATTCTCTGCTAAGTATATAGCATGTGTTAGAAACAAAATAGCTGACAACTTATCCCATCTCCAGATTTCCAGGTTTCATTCTCTGTCTCACTGTTTTCCTACATCAGTCCCTGCACAAATATGGCTCCTTGAAATAGAATGATGTTGATTTTGCTAGGCAGGATATGGGCCACAAATATAAGATGAGCTTATG
This sequence comes from Protopterus annectens, assembly GCF_019279795.1. NCBI lineage: Eukaryota > Metazoa > Chordata > Ceratodontiformes > Protopteridae > Protopterus > Protopterus annectens. Next base: position 202,740,303 of record NC_056731.1, read on the forward strand.
CCTTTGCTTTGGTATAATTTACATTTTTCTACATGAATCAACAGAGAGGTATTGGCCGTTCACTATCATGATTCGTTTCATTTTGCATAGGTGTGCATTAAGAGACTCCCCTAGCTCCCTGCATATCCAAATTACTGCTTTTGCTTGGTTAGCATGATGCTTAGGTTTGCTCAATTTGGCCCAGTATTGGGTTATCAAGTGATTAATTAAGGGCTGAAGTTACATGAATACCAGCCACAGAGATTCTAGGAAGCTAATAGAGACTCAATTGCTACTGATCATAATAGGAGGAACAATGCAATCAGTTACGAGTTTCCATTCCTTAGTATTATGGGTAAGCATTATTTACATTGCTTCACACCAGGGCTTTCAGAATTAATGAATTAGTGCAGTCTCTGGGTCTGATGTTTTGGTAACAAATTTGCGTGTATTAGTTAGGTTAAAGAAATACAAAACAGACCAAATCAGAGGTGGCCAGCACATTGTCTTACAGATCTAAGAAACTTTAGCCTTCCTAACTGGTTTACTGGGCCATAGCCTCAAGATCTGGCATTTCAGCAACCTACTGTTTAGCCTTTGACACCCTCAGATGCCAATGCAATGCAGAGAAAAGCATTGACTTACCAGTGGATCACCACAGAGGGATACATTTCTCACTCCTTTAGAATAGGGAGATCATCTGATTTGGTTAAGGATGGGCATTTGTTGCAGCTGATAAAGTGCACAGGTAGATGAAAATCAAATGTCTTTCTAATTTACATCAGATGATTAAAATGGTGTATCGTCCTTTTAGTTCCATGATTTTTATCTGGTCATGGGCCACTCTTTCATCTACATTACAGCTTACAGAGCTTCTATTAGACCCAGTGGATTCAATCTTGGTCCAATTCTGTTCAGTGGCAGTAGAGTGACAAGTACTTTTAGGTCTATTTTGGTTTGAGTTGTTGCCAGGAATTAGAATTTGTTCATCTTCAACAGGGTACCTGACTCTCTAGTAATTCATTTGGGTGGCAACACTATTTGTTATATTTCAGAACAGATGCCTCTCAGTAAAATCTTGGCTAATCCAGCCATTTTACATCAGAAGTTCTCTGATTCACATAAAGGATGGTCTGCTATTCTACCAAGACTATCATGAACCTGAACCTGCAAGCCAGGGGAGACTGAAATTACTCGAAGATTCTTAAATTGTAGAGTACTCCTAAAGGCGGCATTAGTACAGTGCAAAACTCAGAACCGTTCATGTCCTGTACTAGAGGTAGCACTAAACAAAACAGTAGAAGAAATACAGTGAATCCACCATATTACACCCACAACAAAGATTTATTTATACATAGGTATGCGCTTTTGTCCTACAATCATCAAGGACTTTATCAGAGTAATTAAAACAATGAACCTTCCTCGTAGATATATATCTATATATATCTATCTATATCTATCTATATATATATATATATATATATATATATATATATATATATATGTGTGTGTGTATATATATATATATATATATATATATATATATATATATATATATATATGTATATCTATATAAAGCAAATGTATACACTCACTTTGGAATACAGGCACAATTACACTTACAAAAAAAATATTAGGGGTTGCTTTTGCTCTCTTTATGCTGTATGTGCAACAGGCTTTGGATCAAGGTGCTGCTGCTGCTGCTGTTAGATCTCAGGCAAGAAGAAAGCTGTTTAGACCCAATTTGACTTATGGACTTCATGACACAGAAATTGCTGAGAGATACAGGGTGGACAGGGAAACACACTCAGAAACTATGCAACCTCTGCTGCCCTCACCTCAGACCCCAGGGAAATCATGGAGATCCCAGCCCACCCAATGGAAACAAAGGTTTGTGTAGCATTAAGAATACTAGCTACTGGTACTTTGCAGAGACCCACAGGGGGTATATTATGGGTGTCACAGACATTGGCCTCTCGAATATTACATCAATTTTTAAATTCAATGCTACAATGCAGAAGGATTCATATCTGTTTTCCACACACTTCATAGGAGACAACAAGAATCAAAAAGGAATGTTATGCATTAGCACATTTCCCTGAAGTGTTGAGGGCCATAGATTGCAAACACATATAAATAAAAGCATCACCCAGTGAAAAGTGAAGGAGGTACATCAATAGAAAAGGATACACATCTATAAATTGTTATGTTGTCTGTAATGCCCAAGGGATTATCTAAAATGTCTGCTCTGGTTACCCAGGCAGTTTTCATGACTCACATATGTGACACACGTATGAGCTGTACACAAGATCTGTAAGGGGTGATTTTCCACAAGGGAATCTAATGGGGGATGCAGGTTATGCACAGGAGACCTGGCTCTTGATACCCAAGAAAAAACAAAATGGACCTACTGAGCAAGGATACAAGGGCCATGAACATACTAGGAATATCATAGAATGTGTGCTTTGATTGCTCATATCAAGGTTCTAGTGTCCAGACACAGCAGGAGGTGCTCTGCAGTATAGCTTAGGCACCTCAGCCCAAATAGTCACAGTCTGTACCATGTTACACAATTCAATTCTCAGGAAAGCTTTAACATCGATTGCAAGGGGCAGAAGCACAGTTTCCAGGATCACAGGCAGGGCCATCAGCAGCAACATCAGATACAGATGAAGAGTGTGAGGGAGAATGACCATCTGCAAATGGTGCTGGTAGATGGAGGAGTGCACAATATGTCCTGACTCTGGCTAAGAGGTAATGGATATCATACACAGTCACTACCTAGGATAAAGCCTAAGATCCCATACACATGCGAATAAAAAAAATGATGCCTGTCAAACTACACAAACTTTACTTAACCATGTAATGGCTGTATTCTGATATCATCAGATAGGGACTACACCTAAAGGACAGCATTTGTGCCTGTAGTAATGCCAAGGTAAGTGCTGAACCTTAAGGGAAAAAAAATGTTTCATAACTGAGTACTCTCATATGGAAATATGTATATGCCCCTCAGTAGAGCAAATGTCTGAGAAGTACAATTATGTCAGTAATAGCTTATATGACTGATGTTTGCAATGTACAACTATGTATTTTACCCAATACTGTGCATCAAGTGTTTCACTTGACCACTGTCCATAAAACATGGAACAGGTCAGTTATAACATCATTTGCATAAGTACAGCAAGAAGTAAGACTAAATTACCTACTGGTTTGACTGATTTACTTATAATACTAGTAGAAGTACAATGAGGTTTAACAATTCAATAAACAATCATTCACAAATGAGTAGGAACAAGTAATAAAAAGCTTTTTTTCCTGCAACACATATTGATAAATGCAAGATTGTGAGTAAGCAAGCAGTAGCTATCCACTGTGTGTATCAGATAGGTCTACTTCAGAAGAATGAAATTGCATGCACCCAAATTACTAAATCTTGAGAAGACTTTACAGAAGCCATAAATAAATGAAGATTCGGAAGACCGGAAACTTACCATGGGACCATGGGAAAAGGACCACTTGCCCACCATGCCCCACTGTAGTGCGATCTCAGAGTTGGTATACATAATTGGGATGGGTAGCAGCCCTCCACATAGAGGTGTGGGGAGTGAAGCCCCCCCACATGGGTGGGTTTAAATTGCTTCGGTTTGATGTTTTTGTGGTGCCAGACATGTAGTTACTTACCCAGTTTCTAATCAGTGATCCGAGTGTATGTTTATTTGTGGTTCCAGCAAAGTCGTCCCCTGAGTTAGTAATTTGGGTAAGTGCAATTTCATTCTTCTGAAGTAGACCCGTATCAGACATATATGCAATCTTAAGTCAAAAACACATGTGCAAAGGGCAGGGCTCAGTCATCATCATTTGCACAGAGTGGTCGGTGGGTAGCAGGAGGGCAAGGCTGACATGAAAGAACTCAGTGTGTGTGAGTAAGAAACATGTGTATTTATTAAAGTGTACAGTGGTCAGGACCAGTGGCAGGAGATGTACAGCACTCAGCAGTACTGTTTATATAAATTCCAAGTGTGTGAGGTGGTATAGGTAAGTGCTTTTTTTTTGTTTTGTTTTCAGAGAGAGTGCATGTGTGTGTGTGTGCGTGTGTGTGTGCGCACGCGTGCGTGTGTGTGTGTGTGTGTGTGTGTGTGTGTGTGTGTGTGTGTGTGTGTGTGTGTGTGTGTGTGTCTCTATATGAACACAATCAAGTACTATGTTCTGGCATATCTGTGCCATGCATAGTAGAATAGTCAGTTCAGCATCATTGCCCCAACCATGAGAACTACCTTTATTAGGAGTTGCACTGCTGCTTCCACAGCCCTGGCTAGAATTTGAGAACTACCTAAATGTGAGTGATGTCTGCTGGGCTAGGTCTCCTCACAACCACATTCAGGACCACAACCCCGTGGCCTACCATATTTGGATGTGAACACTTCAAATACTGATGGAGCAGTGGCAGTAATGCCAGTATGGTAGCAGGATCTGTCATGGCCACACCTGCTAACAACAGAAGATACAGCAGCTCTCTGACCATGTAGATGCCATCTCCTATCAGACATTCCATTCCAGACACTGCACATTCCAGTGTGTAATTCATTTGGTTCAAGGAGCTGAACACACAGTTCAAGAAATTATGCACATCAGAATGTACAACCTTTAATATGTGCACCATGTCTTCCAAGGCTTTTTTGGAATGTGCCTGTGCCTTGATTATGGCCATACATATACATCTTGTGACACTTTATGACACAACAGCATCAGGAGGAGGGTAGACAGCAAGCATCCTCCGAGTATCTCTGCCAACCATCTTGTGTGACACGTTGCCCTCACAATGGCTGCAGGCAGAATTAACCAGCTCTATAAACAGAGTAATCAGATTACCCTGATCAACTGTTTCACCCTCAGCCTGTCCTGTATCAAAGAGCTCCATGTCATGGGTATGTGTAGGCATACTGACTGTGCAAAATAGGGGCAGGGGATGTGGGAGTCACAACTTTAGTGTCAGACTGAATCTCTGTGCCCCCAGACTGTGCCTCTCCATCACCACCACCATCTTCAGATGCTACTGATGCACTAATATAAGGTGGTAGGAGTTCAAAAGTGCCATTGTCAAGATCACCTATGATATCAAGCAATAAACTCAACAAAGAAAAAATAACTTATGAAAGTGATCAATGTTTTCTTATACAAATTGTATGTTAAACTATAACGGAAGCTAAAGCAATGCACATATTAGTCTCAGTTAGCCTTAAATCTACGTTATATAGACTAACAGCAATAAAATGTGTGCTTACCATGTGCTGTTGGTCTTGCAGACTGCAATCCAGATGTCCTTGCATGTAATGGAAGGAAAGGAAAGCAGGCTAATTAGTATCACAATGCAAAATAAATAAGAAATGGAGAACGATCTTTTTTACATGTGCAGATTAAGAATCTTCTCATACAAAAATCTACTGACCACTTGAATCCCCCCAAACATCCTCCTCTATCTCTCTAGTACTGTGTTATCTAACTCACACTTATCACTGAATGTAGACATATCATAAGTATAAGATATGCACATATAAATTTATTTATTTATTTATTTATTTTAAATTTGTTTACCGGGATAGTCCGACTGGATACATGTCCATTTTCTGCAGAGGCCTGGGGAGAAAAGCTCCACATAGACAAACTTACATAGATTAAACAGAAGTTGGCAGACAAATATGAAAACAAAGTGATTATATACAATGGCTTAGTAGTGTTCCCTATTAGGGACTCACAATTCTCATGGATAGACACAATTAAATGTAAGAAACATCAGATTGGAAGCAGAGCTTGGTGACATAGTTACAAGTTATGATAATTACAGAATATGCTTTCATTTTATAACTTAATCAGGGTTGGTACAGGGGGATAGCCAATTCACTTTGAGATACTGTTTGAGGTTTTTGTTGAAGAGACTTTTGGAGGATTGTAGGGTTATATAGTTTGGCAATGAATTCCAGGTTTTTCCAACAAAGTTGGCAAACAGAGATACACCAGCAGAGTTATTAGCTATGTGGGTTTGGACCAGTAGCTTATCTGCTGACCGTAGGGATCTCAGATTGCTATATGGCTTAAAAATATTTTTAAGTGAGGGGGTATCCTCAGGGTGGTACAAAATTGTGTGGCTATTAAGAGTTGATTGAATTGAATTAAGCTGGGCAGTTCAACCACTCTGGTTGTTTTAGGTTCTGTCAGTGGAGGGTTCTATAGGTGGAGCCAGTGGCGAATCTGCCAATATGATTGTAGCTATGGGACAGCTTACCTAGTTCAGATTTGTTGAAGTTTGAGAGTACAGGCGAGTGTTAGAGAAATATGTATTAATATGTATGTTTAGTGCTTATTAGAAGCTAAAAGAGTTACCACATTTCATTCTATTTTATGTACAGCTTTATTCTGTATGAAATTATAAGATGATTTTTCAAACCACAGTATGCTTTCTGAAACTGCAAGATGCACCCTGACCTAGTATTTGCTACCACAGCAAAATTCATGTTTATGCCTTTTGGAAATGTACTGAGAAGCAGGTGATTATCTGCTAGGTCAGGAAAATGAATGAATAGTGTATGAATGGAACAATACTGTTTTCTATAACATGATTGAATATGAACAATCAGCTCTGTTCGTGTTATGAGAACATGCACAGCTGCGGAAAAGAAGAGATACATGAAACAAAAGACTGCTTGAAGAATCCGTACTTGCTTTGTGCTCGAATTAGCTATAGTACCTTGAACGGTAACATAACATAGTGGGACGCTGTATCTAACCGGTGGTCACCAAGGCTACATTGTTTTTCTTAGGAAGTTTTTCATAAAATTGATAGTGCAAGCAGAAAATCATGGACAAACAGCTGCTATGAAGTAATGATGTTAAAACTTGTGATCTGTTACTTCAGCTTGGTAGGCAATGTCTTGTTAGAAAATGTATAAAAAGACCAACAGCAATATAATACCCAATAATATCCCTCCCTGCCCCCACGAAATACTCGAAAAATACAACTTATCAGGACCCCTAGACTCATTACCCTAGAGTCATTATTTAACTGATTTTAGTTAGACAAACTCTGTATTAACATGTTTTTGTCTCCTTGCTGCAAGATTAAAGTGCCTTAACCTGAACCTGCCATGTATTAATCATTTTTGAAGTTTATTTTTCCTTTGACAGATTGGTCCTTTGAGCTGGATGCTCTCACTCTAGCTCAGGTAAGATGGGCCCTGTGGCATGAAACCATACGGGGAAGAGGCCACATCGGTTCTTCTGCTCTGAAAGACCTCCGACTGAATTATCGTTCAAAAAAGGCCAGCCACTGTTTCTGATCTGTGATTGGAGGACGAGTCAATAGTTCCAGTAGTGAGGCGATCAATCACGGAGGCTCAGGTAAGGAGGAATTTACCTTTTCTTTGTTTCAGATCAGGGACTTGTTACAGTATTTGTTTTTGTCAGGGAGATTTTATATAAATCAGGGATGAAAAAAAATTGCTATCTTGTCATAGATCAAGGAAATAGGATAGGTAGGCAGTTATTCTAGATAAGCTGTGAAAAAGAGAAATCATGGTACCACGTGATAAGAAGGGTTATGTAACAATTTCTAACTAAGTTAAGACAACATGGGAAATAAGTGCACAAAAAGATCCCGAGATCCGCCATTAACCGAAGACGCGAAATATATGCAATTACAACGTGCCGATAACGTTAGGTAGTATACAAAATGGGTTAATAAATACAAATTTGATGGCAAATTAGATAAACCTTCACTTATCAAACTTGTCAAACAACTTAAAACAGACGCAAAAGGTCAAGTAAAAAAGCAACGCCAATTGGGAGTTCCTCAGGCACACAGGTGGCTTGAGGAAGAAACCGCAGGGAACAAAAGATTAAAAATTCAAAAGCAATGTTTTTTGACAAGGAAGACAATAACCTAGTAATAGCATCAGCCCTTCCGCCCCCTCCACTTCCCTTACCAGAATATGAAGTGAGTGGACAAGCTGATCCACCTCCGCTATATCCAACAGTCCCTGTGAAATCAAAACCGTTTGTCAGAGATCCTGTCGAGACTAGGTCTCGAACATGTAACTTAAGAGGGGATATTGAATTGTATGAAATAAATAAAAATTCACAAGCTATGAGTGAAGAAAAGATATGCCCACTCATAGAAGTACCAAATCCACAGGCAGGACAGGACCCAACTCTTTTAGTGTACAGACCGTGGACACCAGAAGACATCCGGAAAGCCACAGAGGGAATTCCCCATCTGAAAGTTAATTTTAGAAAATTCCTAGAAGACTTACAGGGCATGAGGTTAGGTTACCATTTAAATGGAGAGGAAGTAGAGAAAGTAGTCAGACAAATCGTAGGTCCAGATTGGCACATGATCAGTGGCAACTGGAATCCCCGTGATGCAGAACATAAGCCACTCCCACATAGCAACGCAGAGCTGGATAACAGAGTGAAAGGTCTGACAGACCGAATCTCTGAGAAATGGAAGCCTAGGGCTGACTGGACTTGCATTAATCAATGTATCCAACAGACAGGAAGGTGAAACTGTTGATAGATATTATGCTAGATTATTAGAGTGTTTTAATAACCATTGTGGAATGCAAGTACCTGAAGACCAAACACATGATTCCCTATATGAACAACAGCTAAAGAATGCATTTTTAAAGGGTAGTATTGCACCCATAAGTAGTTTCATTACAAAACACATGGTAGATCATTGTACAAGTAGATTACAGTCATTACTTGAATATGCAAGACATGCCGAAAGGCATTTTAATAGCAAAAAGAAAAAGAAAACTCAAGTATTCGCAGTAGAAGATGGAGCAGAAGTCTTTGTAGTACAGTCCGGGAAGAAGGGTAAGAAAAATGCCCAGGGAAACAAACAATCTGATAAGTGATCAGAAGAGTTTGAAGAGAGAAAGAAAAGGGGTGAATGTTTTAAATGCGGGAAAAAGGGACATTTAGCAAGGGATTGCAGGCAAACAAAAAGGTAGCCATGGAAGATAAGGAGGGTGAGGACTGACTATATGATAGTCAGGAATCACTAGAAGGGAATAACCAAGAAAAGACAAATGCAAATGTGATAGAAGGAGTAGAGAATGTGATAGAAGAAATAGAGGAAGTACAAGAAATCACCGATGGTGAAGAAAACAAAATTTTAGACTTGGCATTATTGAGCCTAGAGCTCTATTTAGCAGACACAAAACCGGAAGTTACACTTCTGGTAGAAGGAAGGGAAGTTAAATTTCTGTGTGACTCAGGGGCTTCACGAACCCTGATACATCCTTCCAAACTACCAGAAAACTCAGAATCACTCAACTATATATTGGTAAAAGCAGCTAATGGACAGCTGTATCGGGAGCCACTCTCCCATAGCATAGCAATAACTGACCCTGTTTCAGGGATGACCCAAAAGAGCAAAATTGTTGTTTCTGCAAAATGCCCAGTAAATCTTTTGGGCAGAGACTTTATGCAGATATCTGGCATAGCAGTAGTTCCAACTATGCAGGGTATGGAAGCACAGTGACAAATGGATACTTTTGTGGTGCGACCGGAGGGTGAAACATTTTATTGGTACAGTCAGGACTTGGTTACGACTGGTCCAGGGGCAGTAACGAAGAACTGATGAATGTAGCTATCAGTAAATCCCCCTCCCTTGACAATGATAAACAGCATTTGTTGCATTGTACTCTATATTACTGTAGCATACCAGGACCTGATAAAGAATATGAGCAAGAACTGTTTAGAGACCATGCTAACAGATTAGTATTACGTAATCTGTACTGGGACACAGAAGGAAACAGTGTAGCTAGCTGTTCATTGCCCCAGGAATTCCTAGCACTTTATAAATCTAATCGATTACCACATATTAATTTAACTAAAGATAAGAATGTGAGGTGGGCAGACCTAGGAGAAAAAGTCACAAGGTGGGAAAAACAGACAGAATTAGAACTGTCAGAACAGGGAGTACAAAAGCAGAAATTGAACTGGATAACACAGACATACCCAGCTGTGCACTTGCAGGCAAGGGAGGACAGTTGAGTAACACTCTTACTAGAGGAAGAGGAAAAAAGCCTTATGAGGCATACCAGAGACTCTCTTGTCAACAGGGAAATCAGATGTAGGACTTATTCGCACAGCAGGTCCAGTCACTATCACGCCAAAGTCAGCATTTAGACCTCAAAAGAGACAGTATCCCTTAAGAAAGGATGCAGAAGTAGGAATTAAACCTATAATAGCAGCCTTACTTAAGGAAGGAGTATTGATAGAATCTCCTGATTCGCCATGTAATACATCCTTATTTCCTGTTAGGAAAGCAAATGGAGAATGGCGTATGGTCCAAGATTTACAAGCTGTAAATGACGCAGTTATACCTAGAGCACCTATGGTGCCAGATCCACACACCTTATTAAATGATTTGAAACCTCAACAGAAGTATTTTTCTGTGGTAGATATTAGCAATGCGTTTTTCTCAATACCGATACACCCGGACAGCCAACATTGGTTTGCATTTACATTTCAGGGGAAAAGGTATACATACACGCGACTACTACAGGGATATTGTGAGAGTCCAACAATATTCACACAGAAAATGGCAAGTAACTTGGCGGGCTTTATCCCACCGAAAGGCAGCCAGATTTTACTTTATGTAGATGACATTCTGCTGGCAGCCCCCACCCAGCAAGAATGCAGAGAAGATACCATAACATTACTACAATTTCTAGCCACTCAAGGACACAAAGTAAACAAAAACAAACTGCAACTTTGGAAAAAACAGGTTAAATACCTGGGATATGTAATATCCAAAGAAGGCAGAATATTAGATGAAGACAGGAAAACAGCAATATTACAAGCACCCAAACCGACTACCAAGAAGGAAATGATGTCCTTCCTAGGTACGACAAATTTTTGTCGGAGTTGGATTCCAAACTATGCCTTGGAGTCTGCTCCACTGACCAACTTAATATACAAGAAGCCTATGGCAGCACAAGATTCATTACAATGGACACCAGAAGCAGAATCAGCTTTCTGCAAATTGAAATAACTGATAGCATCCTCATTAGTTTTAGGATTACCGAACTATCATAAACGATTTTTCCAAACTGTAGATTGTAAGCAGGGCTATATGACATCAGTGTTAACACAGCAACATGGGGACAAACAATGCCCCATAGCTAGTCGCAGCTGCAATGGCAGTACAGGCTTCAGCCTCAGTAGTGTTATTCCACCCTCTCACATTGAGAGTGCCTCATGCAGTCACGATTATTTTACTGCAAGAAGTGGCATATCTTTCTCCTGCTAGGCATCTTTCCTGTATGACTATACTGCTGAGCCAACCTCATATGACAACTGAATGATGTACAACTTTGAATCCGTCAACCTTGCTCCCAACCCCTGCAGATGGCAAACCACACTGCTGCCTGCAGGAGATTGAGCAAAAGACACTGCCTAGAAAAGATCTCATGGACGTTCCCTTGGATGATGCCGAAGTGACATACTGTGTGGACGGCTCGTGCAAAAAAGGTCCTACAGGACAGAATCTAGTAGGGTATGCAGTAGTTTCTGATACTGAGATTTTAGAAGCAAAGTCTTTACCACACAACTTATCTGCACAAGCAGCAGAATTGATTGCTTTGACAAGGGCATGTACCTTGGCAAAGGGTAAATGTGTGAACATTTTTACTGGCAGCCAGTAAGCTTTTTCTACTGTACATGTTTTTGAGCAACAGTGGAAAAATAGAGGAATGATAACATCTACTGGTAAACCAATTAAGCATGCGCAATTTATTTTAGATTTGTTAGAATCAATTCAGTTACCTCAGAAAGTAGCTATTTGTAAATGCATAGCTCATATTAAACAACAGGACAGGATTTCAAAAGGTAATGTGACAGCTGATACAGCTGCAAAACAGGCAGCTTCAGCTTCAGAAGTACTTCTTTTGAGTGAGGAATTACAACCTTCTGAGATTTTAGATTTTGAAATGTTAAAAACAATGCAGACACTTACTACAAATGTAGAAAAACAAAAATGGATAAAACAAGGACCAATTCTTGAGAAAGGGCTGTACATCTCCAAAGAAAGAAAACCAATTTTGCCGTCTAACTTGTTTAGATATGCAGCTTTGTTGAGCCATGGGCAGTGCCATGTCTCAACAGGGGGGATGGTACAGTTAGTAAATCGAGTGTTTACAATGTATGGATTTACAAACTACACAAAAAACTTTTGTGCAGCATGCCATATTTGTAACAGGCATCATGCACAGGGGGCACTGAAGCCTAAGCAAGGGAGTTTCCCTACACCACTGTACCCGTTCCATACTATCTGTATGGATTTCATAGAACTAAACAAATGCGAAAATAAAAAGTGCTGTCTTGTCATTACAGATATGTTTTCCAAATGGGTGGAAGCTTTTCCGACCAAAAATCCAGATGTAGCTACTGTTTCAAAAGTCCTCGTTAAAGAAATTATTCCTAGATTTGGCATACCAGAAAAGATCTATAGTGACAATGGCACACATTTTGTAAATCAAACCATACAACAATTGAGTCATTATTTCAGGATTTCCTTGAAAAAACATTGTGCATACCACCCCCAATCTGCAGGATTAGTAGAGAGGCATAATGGAGTTCTGAAAAATAAGCTTAGGAAATTGATTAGTGAGACACAAAAGAACTGGGTGCACTGCCTGCCTCTGGCACTGTTGAGCATGAGAACAGTTCCAAATGCAAAAGGGTTAACTCTTTTTGAAATACTGTTTGGGAGGGCATATTATATACCTCAGTAAAAACCTCTCATGCCTGCAGACCAGGAGGCTGACAGTTCACTTGCAGAATACATGAGATGACTTTTAAGTAATAAACAACTTTTGCAGTTAAATTCTGTTTCAGATAAAGAACAAGCCAGACCATCAGAAACAGAAGTAGTCCCAGGCACATGGGTCTGGGTGAAAGTTATCAAGAAGAAGAATTGGACCACACCGTAGTGGGAAGGGCCGTACCAAGTGCTAATGTCAACACCCACTGCAGTCAAGCTCACAGAGCGAGTGTCCTGGATTCATCTGACACACTGTAAATTGGTTAAGAACTTTGAACTGGACAAAAACCTTGTTACGTTATACAACGAGAACAAAATGACCAGGTATAGAGTAAACAGGGATGCAGATCAACCTCAGAAAAATTGCATGATCATCCTGTTAGCTATACTAGTAACAATAATCTTTTTGCTGAGGCCTTTCCTTTTTCCAGCTACACGAGTTAAACTGAACAAACATGATGCGTTACTCATAGACTGGCACCCAAACTTTAACACTTACCAAGCAATTAAATATGTGCATGCTGAAACTGCTGGATTTGAACAGCTATACCAACAGCATACGGGGGATTATTAATGACTGCTGTCCCCCTAGGAGTCAATGAGACCTGGGAACATTTGATTTTTGATACTACACCTGTAAAATCACAAGACAAAATAGCATTGTACCTACCTGTTACACAAAAAGGAATTGTATGTTTTTATAAAAATGACACTATTCAGGTGGGTTGGAGCAATTGCAATGTGACTGTTTCTTATAAATGTTATATTAAGGCTAATAAGGTAGAAACTATTTGTGATACAAACTATGACTCATATCTTGAGAAAATGCAAAAAACTGATGGTGAAATACAGCATAATCCTGTTCTTTTAAAGCAGCTTTCTATCATTGATAAGAAAATGTTTCCTGCAGGGCAAGCATATATCAATACTAAAGTAGAGAATTGTTATTTTGTTTGTGGAAAGAAGGCATATAAATGGCTACCTGAGAATTGGTCCTGCAGTTGTTTTTTGGGTTACCTGGTTCCGGCCATACGACACACTGCAGCTTTGCCTTGATGGAAAATTCAAAATGTCAGAGAGGTCAGCAGTAAACCTGGAAATCCAATCAAGAGACCTGAGAATCCAGTGGGATGAATCGAAGCAGGATGGAGAAACCATAATTCAGTGAAAAACAAAGATAAACTGACACACATGGACTTAAGTGACACTATCATATCATGGGCAGGCATAGCCCCTGCATATGGTGCAGGGAAATCGATTTGGGAGCTGAGAAAACTGTCCAAACTTCTCGAAGTTATGAGCAATGCAACTTTTTCTGCTCTCGAATTAATGACTAATGAACTGAACGCTATGAGAACTGTGGTGCTTCAAAACCGCATGGCTCTCGACTTCACCCTAGTGGCGAGAGGTGGTGCGTGCACTTTAATCAAAGAAGAATGCTGTTCATATTTTCCTGACAACCAGCATGAGATAAACGACCATCATGAGGTGATCCAGCAAGTGTCGGCCATGACCAAACCAGGCCCAAACCCTCTGATGGACCTTTTCCAGAATTTGTTTGGGGGGGTGGGGTTCCATCCTAATGAACATCTTGCCATTCGTGTGGGATTACTCCTATTAGGAACATGCATTTGTTGTGGTATTCCCTGCATGAAAAAGTTAATCAAAGATTTTATAGACATATCAGTTTCTGAGACTTTGTATCAAAGTACTGAAATTGAAGAGTTGTTGAAAACTGAAATGCTTTCATAAGTTTAAACTGAATGACTCTCTTAATTGCAAATCCGAAATGGAAGAGGTTAGGAGAAGAAGCAAACTGTTTATGCTTTTGAAAATAGAATAAAAAGCATTAACGGGGGGAAATGTTAGAGAAATATGTATTAATATGTATGTTTAGTGCTTATTAGAAGCTAAAAGAGTTAACACATTTCATTCTATTTTATGTACAGCTTAATTCTGTATGAAATTATATGATGATTTTTCAAACTTTCTGAAACTGCAAGATGCACCCTGACCTAGTATTTGCTAGCACAGCAAAATTCATGTTTATGCCTTTTGGAAATGTACTGAGAAGCAGGTGATTATCTGCTAGGTCAGGAAAATGAATGAATAGTGTATGAATAGAACAATACTGTTTTCTATAATATGACTGAATATGAACAATCAGCTCTGTTCATGTTATGAGAACATGCACAGCTGTGGAAAAGAAGAGATACATGAAACAAAAGACTGCTTGAAAAATCCGTACTTGCTTTGTGCTTCAATTAGCTATAGTACCTTGAATGATAACATAACATAGTGGGAAGCTATATCTAACCGGTGGTCACCAAGGCCACATAGTTTTTCTTAGGAAGTGTTTCATAAAATTGATAGTGCAAGCAGAAAATCATGGACAAACAGCTGCTATGAAGTAATCATGTTAAAACTTGTGATCTGTTACGTCAGCTTGGTAAGCAACGCCTTGTTAGAAAATGTATAAAAAAGACCTTACTTCCTGATTTTAGTTAGACAAACTATGTATTAACATGTTTTTGTCTCCTTGCTGCAAGATTAAAGTGTCTTAACCTGAACCTGCCGTGTATTGATCATTTTTGAAGTTTATTTTTCCTTTGACAGCGAGGCATATAAAAGAGTAGAGAGTAGGTGTGATCGTGCAATTGCAGTCCTAGCCAGTGCGGTTAAAAATGTCTTGTTTCTATACAGTGATCCAAGCTTCTTATTGATGGTGTGTATGGTTTTGTTGACCTGTAGGTCAAATTTGAAAATATTGTCTATGATAACCCCTAGCAGTTTGGTGTGATGTTCTGGGGAAATAGTGGTACCATTGTTAAATGTGACAGAGAATGAAAGTGTGGCAGATCTACTAGTGGGGAAGAAGAGTAGAAGTTTAGTTTTATTGGGGTTCAGCAGTAGGCGTTGGTTGGTGAGCCAGTCCTCGATAGTGTTAAATGTATTTTGGGTTAAGATTTGCAGTTCTGATTGGGAAGTGGCTGAGCAGATCAGAGTGGAATCATCTGTATATTGAATGCAGGTAGCTTTAGGGATAGCAGTTTAAAGGTTGTTGACAAAAATAGAAAAGAGTAGTGGACCTAGTATGGAACCTTGATGGACAACAAGTGTGAGAGGTAGCTGGCTGGAGAGATTGCCCTTCCATAGTACCACCTGTTGTCTACCAGTCAGGTAGGATTGCAACCAATGGATAGCAGGCTTGTTGAGGGAAATAGATTTTAGTGAAAGAATGAGAAGTTCATGGTTGACCATGTCAAAGGCTTTTGATAGGTCAAGAAAGTGGGCGGAGGTTAGCCTATTGTCATTCCTGTTTTGGTTTATGGCAGTTGTAAAGGAAAGCAGGGCTGAGGTGGTGCTGTGGTATGGCCTGAAACCATGCTGGGAGTTGGATAGTAAGTTATTCTGTGTAAGGTATTGCATTAGTTGCTTGTGGACACATTTCTCCATTATTTGGGCTAGTGGGGAAAGAATGGCAATGGGTCTATAGTTGGATATGTCTGAGGAGCTACCGACTTTATGGTGTGGCATTTTCAGATAAGGTTCTGTTGATGAAGGTAGATAAATGCAATGGCATCTGCAGCTATTTGTATGTACTCTGCAGGGAGGATGTCAGCAGTGAGGGTGGTAGGTTTTAGTTTTTTTAGAAGTGTTTTGATAAAACTAGTGGATATTGGTTGGAAGCTAAATTCAGGGTGATTATTGGGTAGATTAGGTGTGTGGTTTAAGTCAGAGGGGGTTAGTTGATTTACTAGGGATTGGATTGTTTCAGTGAAAAAGTTATTAAAGGTGCTAGCTATGGTCTCTGGGGAACTATGGGCATAGTTAGTTGGGGTTGGGGGTAGTAGAATGACCAGAAATAAGTAGTTGATTTAAGCCTGCTCAGAACTTTTGAGGGTTGTTATGGTGTTTTTGTAGGAGATTTTTGCAGAAGCTTTTTTTATCAAGTAGAATAGATTTTTTTTGTATCCTTTCTGAGTTGATGTTATTTCAGATGGTCAAGTGGGGATTTAGTTGTTCTCCAGCTAGCCCAGGCTCTGTTTCTAGTTTTGATTTTAGCTTTGGTATCTTTTGTGAGCCATGGTGCTGTATTTGATCTAGTTTTTATTGTACGCGCTGGAGCATGGGAATCAAAGATACTTAGGAATTTAGTGTTAAAGTGATCTATGGCCACCTCTAATGTTAGATTTTTTAGCTTTGATCAGTCAACTGCTTTTAATTCATTTTGGAATATAGCAGCGTCAAAGATTTTCCTGTTTCTATCTGTTTTATATTTGGGCTGGTGAAGGTTTCCTGCCTTATGTTTTATGATTTAGGTTAGACAATGGTCGCTGAGGTCATCAGGGAGAGTACCAGCTGTGTACAGTTGGGTTGATTATTAACTAGGATCCAGTCTAGGATACTTTCCCTGTTGGTCAGTTTGTTTATCCTAGTGGGAGAGGTTATGGTCTGTTTAAACCCAGATAAGTTTATATGGGTAGGGTGTTGGAGGCGCAGGCAGGGGTGCCAGTCGGTGTTAAAGTCACCAAGAACTATGGTTTCCTGGGGATAAGTAGTGGATAACCAGTAAAGGATATATTCTAGGGTACTTAGGTTGTTGTTTGGTGGAATGTATGCACAGATGATGTTCAAGTGCTTGTTTTGGTTAATCTGTAGCTTGGTTATGAGGAGTTCAAGATTATTGAATTGTGGAGGTTGAATGGTGTCTCTATTAACAGTTAGAGTATTTTTGTAAAGGACTGCTATCCCACCTCTTTTCCTTATAGCATGGTCTAACTGGTGAATATTGTATCCCGGAGGTAGTATCTCATTGTCAGTAGTACTGGGTTTTAGCCGGGTTTCCGTAAGACGCATAATGTCTGGGGAGTGGGTTGCTAGAAGGGCGTGCAGGCTGGGAATCTTATTAATACTTCTACTATTTACATGAAATGTTAGGAAGGAACATGTGGGAGTGTACATGGGTAGCTTGACTGCGGAGGTTGTGGTAGGGGGGTGGAAGTTATTGGGTGTGGGTGGGCCAGGGTTGGGATGAATGTCTCCATGTGTTATAAGTTTATAGTGACAGGATATTCTGAGCTTTAGGGATTTGTTTATAAGTGTTATATAGTCTTTGTATTTAGGATTATGTTTTGTGGCTGTACAGGGGTGGTGTTTTATAGAGGGTGGTATATTCAGTCTGCTGGGGAATGTAAGTGTTTGGTGTTATGTGTGAAGTTGTGGGTGTCTGTTTGACCATTTGGGTAGTGAATACCATGGTCAAGTGTTTGTTTGTAGGCAGTGAGATGGTAAAATAGAAACACTATAGGCATTAGGGTAATTAGTGTGTTTTGCTTGTTTGCATTTTGTTAGGGGGGCAGGCCAAATTTTGATGGCTGACTGTGCTAACAGGGTGTGGAAGAATGGGAGAGAAGGAAATGGATTAGGGAGGGTTGTTCAATAATGTGTGAGGTGCTGATTGGTACTTAGCAGGAGGGGAGTAGCAAGGGAGTGGCAAAGTCTGGTTTAAATTTAGCACTAATGGCGGTGGGTGAGATTTGGGGGCAGGGAGGGGAGCGTGCCCGAGTGCAGCTAGGCTGAGTGGAGTGGGGCTAACACTGACTCCAAGAGTTACCTTGGGCTTTTGGTTTGTATGATTGTATGTAAGCAATGTTTTTGGCTGTACTTTAATTTGTTTTATTTTTTTTTTATTTTTACACCAATTTTCATGCTATTTTTAATAGGATCCTAGGGGTTAAACTAGCAAATGTAGTCAATATGGAGGGAGTCAAGTTACTGTAGGGCCAGCCTAGAAGCAAAACTTTACCAAATTAAAATGTAAATGTTTGGGACTGGAACACTATGTGAGTGTAAGGCTGATTCAAGGTGTTATATCCCAATCTAGTGGCAATTGGCTGGATCCCTTCACTGTTGTTGTGCATACACCTTTAAGCCTCAACATGGGGCTAGATTAGTTGCTGTGAGAGTGACTCCACCCTTCTTCAGACACTCCCATTCCTATCACCCTTGTCAGATACAGGGGAGGACTATGTTTAAAGTGTATGCTCAACATCTTCCTCTTCTGGATTTTCAGAGTGGAGACAGAATAGAACAGGTACCTATAACATATTATTCCAGTAACTGCAACTAGTATACACCACAGGGGAGCATAAAATCAGAAATATTATCTCTGCTTTGACATCAGCCTTTGCAGCCTATTGCAGTAGCCCACATGCTTGTGTTCCCATTCTGCCCTTGCTGAAAGAGAAAGAGTCATATCGGTGAACTGTGATATAACACTGTGTTATATACATCCCTAAGTACCACAGCTATATTGCTTACCCTCTGACCTAATTGACAGCCAGTTCTATACTCTTTTTTATAAGTATACAGATCTACACAGTAACATAAGCCTGGTGACAGACCACTTAGCATAATGGTGTAGTGAAATGGGTTTCCACCATCCCAGCTCATATGAAATTCTTATATTACCTCACTGTAAACATCAGTGACATATCACAGACATACATGTAGGTAGCAGGAGCAGATCTATACAGCACGCTAGCAATACTTTAATGTCAATACTTCCACTGCACATACTCAACTACTCCACTATAAATACCAATGATGTATGACAAAAAAGTCCTGCAAGGAGCAACAAGTCATCTATATGGGATACTGATAAAGCTTCCCAGAAATACAAAAAAAGGGTACAATGCCAGATTCAATTCCAGCTGTGACCTTGTTTCCTAATGTCTCCTTTCTATTGTCAGTGTTCTTCAAACTGGCAGTATCACAGGTCATAATATCTATGCCTGCATCGCTGTCTCAATACCAGTAATCCCCATAGCTCTGATAAAAACCTTTGCAAGGTTACACCAGGAATACGGTTTCCTAGATGGGCCATTGCAATGGCCCATTAATCACAGCTTATACTGACTGTAGAAAAAATACAGCATCATTTCTGTAATCTTCATGCACCAAGCATGTGTTTCCCAAAGAGCACTAGAAGAAATAGAAATGTTTGTGCATCTGTCTTCCAAATTGAAACATGTTTTACAAAGTTTAAAATGGCTGCCAGTGTTCATGCATAGAACATGCTTTTTTTTAAATATGAGCACATGCTATCACTGCACAATAGCAGAATACCCATAAATGTGCAGATCTTCTACACAAACATATAGCCATTATATGCCAGATGTGTGCTTCGTGTACTTTTGACTGTCATGCATGACAATGTAATTTGGTGATTCAGAGACTTTTATGGTATATAACCTCATTTCCTTTTATAATATGCATCAAGGTGTTTGCATGCTATTTAACACATGGTTTCACAGCTATCATATGGGTTGTTATGTGTCTCTGGAGTGCATATTTTTCTGCATTTGTGTGGTAATGTTCATTATTCCAACTACTTAAAGGTGGGTTGCTATATACAGAAGTGTGGCAAGGCTGGGGTGAAAGAACAATTGCCCTGGGCTCAAAGTGTTGAGGGGCATGACTGAGAGCTCTGCGGTATTTTTATGTACTGAAATGCTGGTTCCAAAAGTCCCTCGAGTTCCGTGTTCTTTTTTTTCTGGGAGCTATGGATTGGCTGCAGTACTGTAGGAAAGAGAAGAACTTTCTTCTTTCTCTTTTTTTCCATCTCAGAAGTGGTGTGGTGTGGCACAGAAACTGGGCTTAAATGACTTCTGCATTTCAGCAGCAGGAGCCATGAGATCACAGACCTTTGGCCATGCTAAGACTGCAAACCTGCTGCATGCACTCATGATCCATGGGTGATGCCTGTCAGGGAGAAGGCATGCTGACCATCCTCTGTGTAAGCAGGTGTAACAGGCAATTCCTCCCAACATTAGTGCTGTAGGTGGGCAATATTGCACCATACAGCAATGTAATAGGTATGTCAGTAACATCATTGGTGATGCCAAGGAGAAGGAATGACAGAGAGTGGTCATGTGGTCAGCCACAGGAGTAGCTCATTACTAAATCACCATGCATTTATGGATGTGAAGGGGTTTCTGGTGTCCCTGAGTGGGGAAACAAGTGCTTTGACTATCACTAAAGTTCTGGACATCGATAGCAGAATGGGTCCCCAGTGCATCACACATGTCTCAGTGGATAATACACCAGGGAAACAATTACACCATTATCCCAATTTGTAATATGATATGAAAGTTGTGTCTTTTATTTACTACAGTACCACAAGAATTATAAGAATAAACTGAATGGTATCTTTAATCCAATCTTTATTTGGCATAAGATAAGGGTTTAATATAATGTATACAAGATTTTAGGTAAGAGTATCATCTTAATTAGTGCCAGAAATGCTGCGATATCCATCCACTTAGGCACTACTAGTACGACAGGAGTGAAAGGATAAATTAGCTCTCAGTCTTTCTTCAAAAGCAAACATTATATATATATATATATATATATATATATATATATATATATATATGGAGACAGGCCAAGAGGAAACTAGCATATAAGATAGACAAAACTGAAAAGGGAACACACACACACACACACACACACACACACACACACACACACACACACACAATATAACCTTGAGGGGACATGAACCTTCAACATATCCACTTACATTGTACAAAACTCTTATATTACAAGCTGAGATATAGAAACAATCACATTAAAGATATCAGTGAAACAGAGAGCAGTTGATTTCCACACGCTTGAAGAAGCATAGAATAAAAGATACAAAAAGCATTCAATTTAAACCCTCACTCCTCCTCACTTACACTCTACAAAGCACTTCATGGATACACTGCACCATGGAGTCATCCTCACTAAAGGTGTTAGGTTTACCCTATTATGTATTTGCACAGTGTCTCACAATGACAGTTACAGTAAAGTATACAATATATTGCAACCACACAAATTACATTCATAAACATGCCAGATTCATACAAGAAAACTCAAAAACTCGCTGTGCAGAGTAAAGTTTGACAAACTGCATCAACCAGGAATTTTCTCTCTGCAATGCAACTTAGCAGAAAGCTGGATTCCTTTGGATTCATATTTTTGAAACAGCCCACCCTGTGAGTGGAATAGTGCAGAATCCTACAAAGGTGCAGTATGCACTATGCCACATTTCTACACACTGCTGTTGAAGAAGACTTGCTAATAATTATTTTACTTTTCTACAAGAGTAAAAAAAAAAAAAAAACACCACCAAGAATCAGAGAGCAGATATTGTGAGCTTAGAAACAACTATTTGAGTTTTCAAGGGTAAGGATGCTACAGAAACCAAATTAGATTTTTTGAATGTCAACAACCATGGATATAATTCATTAGCAAGGAACAGCGATAACAGTAGATCAAACAACAGGAATCTATGAAGAGAAATAAACGTGAACTTACCAAAAGTTGTGGATTTATGCAGAGGAAGTGGCAGTAGTAGTACACATGCTACTCCTAGCAGACAGTTTACAAACTGTGATCAAGACAATCATTTTCTGAGATACATGAGTCCAGAAATAAAGGAAACAAGCTTCTTGGAAGTGACTGAAGCAAACACATTAAGTAGCTTTGGTAATGTTTACACATCTAACACCAAAATTGACTGGCATAAAGCAGAAAACAGTCTTATTTGTAAATGTATTTCGACTATTTGATCAGACTGTTACATCATTTATTAAGTGATCTCAAAAACTCAGTAATTATGCCAATGCAAAAGATACTGGACTGAAAAGCTGTGCATAAATGATATATTTATTTATTTGACATTTGTTGACCGGGTTGGTCCATCTGGGCCGAGGCCCTTTTTCAGTGGAGACCCAGGGAGAAAAGCTCCAGAGTTACAAAATATATACAAGTTACAAGAATAAAAACATTTGCTAATACACAAAAAAAAAACCTAACAATATAAAACAATTATACAGTGATAATACTGATTACAGATCATAACATTGTTGGCTTGCTATGTATATAAGGCAGGTAGTCCAGAAGAAATTGAGTTTAAAGTAGAGAGAGAGGAAGCTAGTAAGGAGTGATTTTGTAGCAGTGAAAGAGAGATAAGAGTGCCACAGTAGCTGTTGACCATTCTACTGGTGAGGAGACTGATATAGAAAAGGACAGTTAGGGGTAGGGGTAGGGACATTCTACTGTTGAGGAGATTAATATAGTAAAGGACAGTTAGGGGTAGGAGTAGGGACATTCTACTGGTGAGGAGATTGATATAGCAAAGGACAGTTAGGGGTATGAGTGGGGAAGAAGGGAGGGTGAGTTTGGAAGGAGGTAGTGTTAGGTACTAGTAGGAGAAAAAGAAGTGAGAGATTGGGCTGGAGAGGTGGGTTAGTGAGGGGCTGACAACAGAGGCAGAGTTTATTTAAGCTAAGGTGATTTCTCACAGTCTTTTTGAATAGAAGTTTGGATGTAGTGTTACGTATGTCCAGTGGGAGTTTATTCCAGTGTTTGGCGGGTAATAGCTGTACAGGTTTTTGCCTATGTCGAGTTTGGGTTTGGTTATGGTCAGAAGGTGTTGGTCAGAGCTCCGGAGTGGCCTAGTTGGGGTGTAGGATGAGATGATGGGTGATATTGCAGGGCAGAATGTGGGCTGGTATAGAATGGAATGGATTATTTGGAGCTGGGAGAGAGTAAAGTTGTGATGGAGCTTTAACCATTTCAGTTTTTGTAGAGCAAGACAGTGGTGAGAGGAGTAAGGAAGTTCAGCAGCAAATTTTATCTACTTTGTTAAAGGTGGATTCAAGTTTGGTCATAAGAGAGGTCTGCAGGTTGGTGAGAATCTGAGATCCATAGAGAAGGGTTGGAAGAAGGTAAGCATGTGATAGAGCAATTTTTGCTTGAGGAGAGATAAAGGTTTTGTTTCTGTAAAGAAGGACGAGTTTTTGGTGGGTTTTCTTGATGTTGTTAAGTACATGCTGGTTAAAATTTAGCTGGTCGTCAATGATGACCTCAAGTAGTTTAGTGTGATTATCCACCATAATGGGTGTGTTGTTGTGGGAGGACATGGAGAAGTTTGGTTTTAGTTGTTTTTGGAAGAAAGAGAAGGAGTTTGGTCTTTTTTGGGTTTAGGATTAGATGGTTTTGGTTGAGCCAGTTCTCGACAGACAAGAAGGATACCTGAGTTTTAGACTGGAGTAAGGGAAGTGTGTCTGCAATAATGATGACTGTGGAGTCGTCAGCATATTGCATTAGGGATGAGTGAGGAGTAGAGCTAGATAACTGATTGGTGAAAATGTCGAAAAGCAATGGTCCTAGGATTGATCCTTGGGGAACTCCCATCAGTACTGAATGTTCTGGGGAGGTAGCTGAATCCCATTTGATGGACTGGGAGCGGTTACTAAGGTAACTAATGAACCAGGAGATAGTGGCAGTAGATAGGTTTAGGTGGGAGAGTTTATCTAAGAGTAATGGGTTGTGGACAGTATCAAATTTATTACATGTATGGTGAAAACTGGAGCTCATCATAACATCATTACAGCAACTTCTTTCAAAAAATGGGGTTTAGAAATTCCCTGAGTGCAGTGCTTCAGTAATGATTTATTTTGAGCATAAGCTGAAACCAATGGCTGATTAATCAAACAGCTTCTGTATCCAGATTCATCCATGTGCCCAGCTCTTCAAGTGAACAGTAAAAAACAAAAGAAAGGATTTCTACTATAGAAAACCAACTGGCACATTTGTATCAGTAAACATCCTACAGCTAAATCCATTCCTCATCAGCTCTTCGAATGAGGAGATCGGCTTACTACACCTTAATAGATATGAAGCACTGAAGAGTTCCATACAGAAAAAAAAGAATGCAGAAAGTGCATTTCTCAATTATGTCCCTTAACACTTTGCACCCTGGGTGACTGCCTCATCAGCCCTCCATTTGCTGTGTTTCTGTTGCAAGTATCAAAACAAACAACAGAATTTATTATTTCAGATCAGCATGCTAACATATTAAGAAACTGTCTGAAGTAATCTGAATGTGTCAGCAAATCCATAGTTTGAAAATGCAGAAGCAGAGTGCATTAGAAGGTAGAGTGCAGAGACAATGATTTCTACAGCCACAGAAGTAATGATTTACACAGTTGCAGAGTCAGTTAATGATTCACATGTTCACGGTAGCAATGCTTAACACATTCATGCAGTGCAGAGTTGAAAGTGTATGGAACAAAATTTGTCTGGAAAACACAATGCAGATATTTATGTCTGTAGATAACTTGTCAGGATTTCTTCAATATACTGAAAGAAGACTATGATGTTAAGAAAATGGCTAAGTAACAAGAAAATGATCCAGTTTAAACAGCCTAAGTTCACTGCACCTCTTGTGTTGAAATTCACAAATCAAAGTGGCTGATGTTCAAACCCTGTAGAGTGAACTTGCCAAACCAGTTACATAATTTCATGTTAGAGAGAATATATGATGGGCACTTGGGATTGTTAAATATAAAGAAAGGGCACATGATGTTATGATTACATTACAAATGTCCAAAAGGAATGAGTAGATGTTAATAAAAATACATAATCTGCAACATGTAAAACAGAAGTAGCTGCAAAGATGAAATGGTACCTCATACATTTCCAGGCAGACAAGGGTGCAACTTAGCTAGATATTTATTTCAGTTCAAGGACAGTCAGAATGTTATATTTGTTGAGTACTAATCCAAGAATCCTAGGGTCATTAAGCAAAAAGATACCTCTTCACCAGCTATCATAAACTAGAATTCATTTTTTTCTCAATACGGTATTGTTAATGTACTTATTGCAAATAGTGGCTCACAGTTTAAAAGTCATAAATTCCACATTTTTTTCATAACATTGGGTGTTACAACACATCACATCACATCATATCACACTGGAATCACAATGCCTTCAATTAAATGGGCAAGAGCTGATGGAATTATCCATACACTGATAAATATTAATAAGAAGATGTTGCCAGCTCAATGCTGGATTATTGCCTAGCATTTTCTTGAATGAAGTACCAGTTTCATTGAAGTACCAGAGAATAAGAACAATATTGCCAGCATCTTTAGTTCTGCTTCAAAAGAAGAAATAGAAAATGCCCATTCTGCTTGGCAAACCGCTCAGTAGAAATAGAAATACTGACATGACTGGTCATCTAAGACAGCAACCATGGGTGATTCATAGGTTAGTACTAGGCTAACTGCCCTTGTGTGCCATTTTAAGCCTAGCCAATTACTCCATGTGAGAATCAAGCCCTGTACCTTGGGTCTGCAAGGTAAACACCTTAATCATTATGCCAACCTCCCCACCCTTCATGCTCTTTGTGCTAAGCTCTTGTGCATGATGAGCAGTGTCCAGCATGCTAATATGTATTCATTAAATAGCTCTACATGTAGTGCCTTGGAGGAAAACAAGGGTAAGTGGGAAATATGGTAATGAAGGTATAAGGAGGTGAAATACATGTTAATGAAGCAATTCAACTTGGTAGTGTGATTCAGGAACATATAAGAGCCATGTGTACATGCCACTTTCCCTTTTGGTCTAAATTCCAATACTCATTGGAATATGGCCATGAACAGACTTAGAAAATATGTTATGGGTGTTATGGGGTACTGCTGTTATCATTAGTCTGTACGTGCTGCTGCTGCTGCTGTTCCCAGATCTTGGCCTAGAAGAGCAGGAGTGTTCAGACCACATTTAACCTATCATGGCCTTCATGATACTGAAATATTACAGCTCTACAGCAAATAGTCAACCTCTGCCAGCCTCACCTAAGGCTCCAGAGGAAATCATGGATAACCTATCCTAGTGTAAACCAAGGTATGTGTAGCATTGAGTATACTAACCTCTGGCACTTTTCAGAGACTCACAGGGGATATATTTGGGGTGCCACAGGCCTCTGCTTCAAGAATATTACACCATTTGTCAAAGCAATGTTGCAACATGTAAGAGGAACATGTCTGGTTTCCACATACTGCACAGGATAACATGCCATCACCATTTATTTATTTTTTTATTTAGTTTATATTTGTTTACTTGGTAGTCCAAATGGATACATGTTCATTTTCAGCGGAGGCCCGGAGAGAAAAGCTCCAGACATACAGACAACATATCATTGCATTCTTTCAATTTAAACACAGATATCAAATTCTGGACAATATTTTAAACATTAATAGGGTATTCAGATGTCAGCAGGCTTACATGGTAGTAAAAACGAGAAGATCATGGAATTACAATTAAGAATCAGTCAGGTCTAGTAAAAGTTCTTTTTTAGCACATTAGGAATGGTTAGAATTAGTCAAGATTAGGACAAGGACATAGCCATCATTTTTTAAAGTACTGAATCAGACTTTTCTTGAATTGAGGTAGAGAGAGTTCTGAACTAAGATCAGCAGGAAGAGAATTCCAGGTTTTGCCAACAGATTTGGCAAACAGAGAATCAACAGGTGAGTTGTTGAATTTGACAGTTTGTACGAGTAGCCTATCTGATGAGCGAAGTGCCCTGAGAATACTATAGGGGGTGATGAGGTTTATAAGCACAGGTGTATTTTCTGGTTTGTAGAGAACCTTGTGTGCTACTATTAGTTGGTTAACCTGAAGTTGGTTAGGCAATTCAAACCACGATAGAAGGTTTAGGTTAAGACAGTGATGTTTTCTGTAGGCTGCACCACTAGCAAATTTAGAAATGTGATTATAGCAGCTTGAAAGATTGTTAAGGTCAGTTTTACTAAGGTTTGTGAATAATGGGGGGGCATAGAGGAGAGGGGAGAGTAGATGTGTGCAAGCAATTACAGTTCTAGCTAATGGTGTTAGGAAGGGCTTAGTCTTGTATAGGGAGCCAAGTTTTTTATTAAGTGTTTTAATATTTTTCTTAATATGCAGATCAATCTTATGGTTATTATCTAGTATAACTCCTAAAAGTTTAGTTGAGGAATCTGGTGAAATAATGGTGCTCTTGTTGGAGTTTAAAGTAAAGGTTGGTGGGGAAGACCTGTGAGTGGGGGATAAAAGCAGCAGCTTGGTTTTATTAGGATTTAACTTAAGACAGTGATTAAGGAGCCAATGTTCAACTGTGTTAAAAGTATTTTGGGATATGGTTGGGAGGGTGGCCTAATGGTTAACATGTTTGCCTTACAAACACAAGGTGCAGGGTTTGAGTCTCACAAGGGATACTTGGCTAGGCTTAAAATGGCTCACAAGGTCAGTTAGCTTAGTACTAATCTATGAACCTATAAATTCTGCAGATCTATAGGTGAAGTGGCCGAGCATATTAATGTGGAGTCATCTATATACTGAATGCATGTTGCATTTGGGTTGACTGTATACTTGTCTTTAATAAAAATGGAAAATAATAGGGGTCCTAATATGGATCCCTGGGGCACTCTGAGGGTGATAGGTAAAAGGGTAAATAGCTTGTTCTGCCATAGGACAGCCTGCTGTCTACCACTGAGATAAGACTGAAACCAGGGAAATGGTATTCAAAATGTGTATGAGTAATTGGTGGTTTACCATATTGAAGGCTTTGGAAAGATCAAGAAAGATGGCTGAGGAAAGTTTATTATTGTTTCGGTATAGGTTTATGACATTAGAGAAGGAGAGGAGGGCTGAGGTGGTACTATGAAATGGTCTGAAGCCGTGTTGGGTATTAGATAAGAGATTATTCTGGATAAGGTAATTCAGAAGTTGTTTATGGATGTATTTCTCCATAATTTTAGCCAAGGGTGATACAAATAGTTATGGGTCTGTAGTTTGACAGTTCAGTGGAGCTGCCCCCTTTATGGAGTGGGATAATATGGGATATCTTCCAGAAGGAGGGGATGGATGCTTCAGATATAATCCTATTGATCAGAATGGATATGGGGTATGCTATGGCATCTGCTGCTATTTGTAGATATTCTGCAGGGAAGAGATCAGTCAATAGGGTAGTTGGCTTTAGTTTCTTAATTAATATTCGGACCAAACATGTGGAAACTGGTTTAAAGTGAAAGGAGAGAGGGGAAATGGGTGTAGAAGCTACTAGATTAGGGCAGCCGGGAGACAATTGGTTAGCTTGGTGCAGGATGGTTTCTGTAAAGAAGCTGTTAAAGGTATTGGCAATTTCTTCTGAGGGCTTTTGTTTAGTAGCTGAGGGGGTAAACGTGGAGGATTGTCCTGGGTTAAGTAGTTTATTTATGCCTGCCCAAAACTTCTGAGGTTTGTTTTGGTGTTTTTGTTGTAGATGACAGTAATAGTTTTTCTTGTCTAATGTAATGACTTTTTTGTTTCATTTCTTAGCTGTCTATATCTAAGTTGATCTATGGGGGCTTTAGTGGCACATGAAGTGGCCCAAGCCTTATTTTGAAGTAGGATTTTGTGTCTGGTTTCCCTTGAACGCCAAGGAGCAACTTTTGTTTTGGTTCTAATAGTACGTACTGGCGCATGAGTGTCAAGGATGGTTAGGAATTTGGTATTAAAGTAATTCACTGCTTCTTTAAGTGGTAGTTGTTTTAGAACTGACCAATTGCATACTTTGAGTTCATTTTAGAAGTTAGTGGAGTTGCAATTCTTGTTGTTCCTTATAGTTTTAAAAGTGGACTGATTGGAGATGTCAGCCTTTTGCCTAATTATATAGGTGAGGAGGTGATCGCTTATATCATCAGGCAGGGTCAAACTCTTGCACTTGTGTGGATGAGTGTTAACAAGTATCCAGTCCAGGGTACTTCCTTTTTTGCTAGATTTATTGATCCTGGTTGTGGAGGATATAACCTGTGTAAATCCATAAAGGTTTATATGGTGATTGGGAGGATCTGATGAGCAAGTGTTCCAGTCTATGTTGAAGTCTCCAAGAACAATGGTTTTGTGGGGGTAGTTACTAGACAGCCAGTACAGAATATCTTCCAGGGGTATTTATGTTATTACCTGGGGGAATGTAGACACAGGCAATATTTATACATTTGTTCTTATTAATATGAAGCTCAGTAATAAGAATTTCAGCATTGTCAGTTTGGGATTTTTGCGGGACATCATTGGACATCTCAAGCATAGATTTATAAAGAACAGCTATCCCCCCCCCCCCATTGGTGCGGTAGGGCCTTAGAATGTTATACCCTGGTGGTATTACCTCATTATCTGAAGTAGATGGTTTTAGCCTGGTTTCGGTAAGACATATTATGGCTGGGGAAAGAACATCTAAGAGGGCATGAAAGTGTTGAACCTTATTATTTAAACTTCGGATATTTAGGTGACTGATCAAGAGTGAGTTTGGGGGTTTGTTTAAGGTTTGTGTTATAGTGGTACAATTAGTATTGCTCTTAGAGTCAGTGGATGAGGGTGGGCTGGGATTTGGGTGGATGTCTCCATCCATTGTCAGGGTGCATTGTAATTTGACCATGAAATATTTCTGTGCCACAGCACATATCCCTGAAGTTCTGGGGACCATAGAGTGCATGCACATTGAACTGAAAGTCCCACTTGGTGAACAGGAAATGTGGTACATCAACAGACAGGGAACTCACTCTATCACCTGTCAGGTGGTCTGTAATGCCAGAGGGATCATTGATAATGTGCATGCAGATAGCCCTGGCAGTTTTCACACATCCCACATATAGTACATGTGTTACCTGTATATAAGGTTTTCTACTGTCAACTTTCCTTAAACAGTATCTAGTGAGGGAGGCAGGCTATGCACTGCAACCTTGACTCATGACAGTCATGCAAAACCCACACAACCCCGATAAGCAAGGTTACAATTACACATGTGCTCAAGCTAGAAACATTATTGAGTTTATTTTGGCTTGCTCAAATCACTTTTCTAATATGTAGATACATCTGGAGGTGCCTGCGATAAGACCTAGCACCTTGGCCAAAATATTAACAGTCTGTGCCATGTTACACAGCATGATTGTTAGGAAATGGTTGCAACAAGGACAACAAGGACAATTATCACAGTTACTAACAGAACAGGCAGGGCCAGCTGGGCTAGGAGAGACAAACTGAGAGTACTATGAAGAACGTTCAGGTATGGATGATCCTAGCAAATGCAGGTATTCACAATATGCTATGGACCTGGCTAAGAGGCAGATAATAACACACACACTCACTACTTAAGTGAAAAAGTAAGATGCTAAGCACATATAAACCATAACAGTGATGCATGTAAAATTATAATCCATTACTTACCCATGGAATGGCTGTATTCTGGGAGCATCAGAGAGTCAACACCAGAAGATACAGCTTGTATCAGCAGCATTGACCAAGGTAAGTGATGAACCTGTAAGAAGAGATAAAAATGATTATTCTCATTTACAAATGTACTTCACTGCGATAAAACATTACTCAACTGTACAGGTATATCAGTAGTAACTCATGAGTGATGTTTGCACCATAAATAGTTATATGTTAAAAGGTATATAAAATGGCTTTTCACAACACATGATATACAACCTGTATGTCAAGCTAAAGCAGGCCCATGTCAAAACAACTCTCACAATGTTAACTCAAATTAAACAACCATCCACATAGGTACATAAACAAGCATACTTATAAACCTTTCAGAAATCTAAAATATTGCTGTAATAAGCAGGACACAAATTAGGAATATGTCATCCAACAGACTAATAAAACAAATATGTATTGACCAAACATGTATGCTTGGTCTGCTCAGTACTGTGCATCATGCATAAAGGTTGCCCAAGTTAGACATCCCAATAGTGACCAGGGCAGTCTTAGCATTATCTGTACAAGGTGCTGAGCATGCACTGATTCATAATAGGACAGTATTACTAATAACACTGCTAAAAATACAGTGAGGATCACAACCTAAATAACAATTATTTGAACTTGAGCAGAATAACAATAATATGCAATTCGGTATAAAACTTGATTAAAGCCAGCATCTGAGTATGTAAGCATTAGCTGTCTACTCTGTGCATCAGATATAGGCAACCCTAAGTAACAAAGAAATGTGCAAAGAGCAGGGCAGAGTCATCATCGCTTGCACAGGGTAGAGGTGGCGGTGGGGTTATATTAATTGTTTTTTTGGCAGCCACCATAATTAGACACAGCAAGGCCTTACCATGTCTAGGCAATTCTGATACTGTATCATAGCTCAGAAAAATCTGCTCCCTTGTCACAGCAATCTGCCACCCATTATTGTAAAGTTTGCCAAAAGTAATGCAATTGCAGCAGTCAAACAGTAATAGCTTAACTTAGTGAATCCATGCAGTCTTCCCTACTTTGATATAAGTTCATTAGCTCTAAGTCACACTTATATAGTATAGATAAACACCTCTGGACATGATGAATATGTAAATCAAGTGTCATCTCATTATCATTCTTGAATCACTCAATCTGCTCAAAGAACTGGACAGATAAACATGGTCTGAGGACTTACATTATTAATTGCATATGTTGTACCAGTACAAGAATGAGTATTGAGAAATGGAGCTACTAATGGCTTTCAAGTGTGACTCATTAGTGGAAGAACACAAATAATTGAGTGTTTAGCACATCAACTGCTTTGATATAAACTTACAAAGGGTGGTGCCAGGGAGAAATTACTTACAAAAAAGCTTGTGATTAAAATGACTCGTGAGATAACCTTTATATTGCCATTATGAATATTTATTTAAGAGATAATTGTGGCTCTAAGTAAAAAATGTCTGTAACTTATATCAAGTTCATAAAATCAAAACAAACCAAAAAGGTCTAGATAACTATAAACTATGATGCAGTTATGCTCCAAATGCATGAAAAGAGACTACTACTCACAAAAGAAAGGGAAGAACACACTTTTGGATTGCACACTTTTGTCTGAACTGCGACATGATTTATTAGCTTAACTGGTGCAAATTTCCAATTCATCTAGACAGCTACTGTGAAATGACAATGGGCAAGTGTGAGAAATTGGGCATATTTGTCCCTTAATGTAAAGTGGTAGAGTCTCAAAGCTTGAATATATGTGATGTACTTTCTCTGAGTCATAATTTCTATGTTTCTGTCACAAATACTGTTAATCTTCTCAATGTTTCATGTCAATGTCAGGATTTCAGGGATCAAATCTAGAGTGGGAGATGTCCTTTGAATGAAGGGCTCCTCAATATCAACATTTTCATAATATAAAGTAACAAAGTTGAGAAAACATCACACAGAGACATTTTTCATTTGGCTTCATTCTTTGTACAGCATTTGGTACTGCACATCTGTGACTGCAAGCAGACACTAGCAGTGAATGACAGTTCTCTTCCCAAGACAATAACTCAAAAATGTAATTTGGAATGCCATCAGTAGTGCAAATAAAACTGGTGTCAGTGTGCTTTGGCCACTACTCTGGGCAGTAGTGATTGTCAAAAAGACATCAGTTATATAACTTTCTCTGTGGTTTAATGTGCTAATACTATATAATATGAGTAAAAGTACCAATAAGGCAGAGTTTGATTATGTTTTTTTATGTACTGAAGTTGCTAATCACAGTTACAACAATGTTTTTGCATTGGAACCTGAACTATTATTATTTGTGATACCATAGTTTTATGCATAATGTATCAAATATGACATGGACTAAAGTGTGATGAAATAAAATCATCAACATCATGAAGGGGAAAATATAAATACTCCAAACCATTTGAAATAGGTCTGAATTTATAATCATAACAGTAATACATTTCCTTTAAAAATATGTAACTCTTACTTGGATATACTGTGCAAAATGAGATTATATAATCTCCTACATGGCCCTTTCCCCAAGAAGTGTCATTACATGAAAGTATGATGATGTGTAACAGAAATGCAAGCTTTCATGTGGCAAATACTATTAAATGATCGAATGTGTTGGGGAATGCCATAGGTGTTAGTTTCAGTGCTAGATATTTCAGAAGGCCATGACTTGAATAAAGCAGCACATTTTTTTTTATTTATAATTTTTTGGGGAGGGGGGATTTTTTAATCTTCTGCCTTTGTGCAACATTTGGTAATGTACACTATTTACTGGCAGTGGTCACTAGCAGTTAACTTCTGAATGTAAAAACTGAAAAAAAATTAATTTGAGGTGCCATCAGTTACACAAATGAGACTGACACCATTGCACTTCATCAACAGTCTGGACAATACTAAGTGAAAAAAAAAATTGACCTGGTTTGCAACTTTGTCTGTGACTGAAGGTTTTAATGCAGTAAATGTGGAGTAGCAAAAGAGATACTGGAGGGTTTAAATCCAGATTGCAGATGGTTTTATGATGGAGGTCAGAATAACTATTGTAACAGACTTATTTAACATGCAGTATAACTATCACGTGGCAAAATGAAATTTGCAACACAACTATATGAAATGAATGATAAATATGTCCGCTATACTCTGTGTGAAGTATGTTAAGCATAACAATAATCATATTTAAAGTAAGCTTGCATATATATAATATTCACAATAGTTTTGGGCATTACTAAACAGAAATTTTATTATTAGGTGTGTAGGACAATATGTCATGTAAAGTATATATGGTACCTTGCTCAACATGTTTTATTGAGCTCAGTCAAATCATACAAAATAGATTTACAACTATAAATACTTCTACATATAACTCTACATATAACTCTGGTAACATAACAAGTGAAAGTTAAACAAATAGAGGCGTGTCATAATTAGATCACCACTTATATAACAATTATAACACCTCAGTGTAACAGCTAAAATGTTAGTTCAGTGGCATTAAGAGTAACAGTTTAACCATAGTTTTAGTCATAGATTCAATTCCCAGGATGTAGCAGTCACAGCTTGTAAAATGCATTTATCACCAACCCATTATGTCATAATTTATACACCTTTATCTATTATCATCATTGATTATTACCATCATAGAATATACCATGTTATGTCAGTATGTCACCAGAGTATAATTACCGCCCACCATACCAGAAAGTGTTGGCAGATGTGACATTATATCCTTCAAAAGGTAATTCAGATATCATCAAAATACACAGAACATCTCACATAGCTGAGTTTCAATGCCATAATTCACACTTGCAATGTAGTTTGAAACAATCATACCCAATTTCTCTGCTAGGCCATTTGTGTGCTTTTAATTGCACAAAAGCAGCTGTCTGTCATTACTCACAGGCTTGGACATGCAAAATCTGAATTGAGGTCCAATTTCCAGACATACTTCTAGACAGCCTTCAGAAGATATGCTGGTGAAGGTGACAGTGGTGCTTCATTTACAGCCCAAAGTGCTTTTAAGAGGAGTCCAGTATCACTGTGGCACACACTTCTCATAAAGTGTTACAGCCAAAGCCTCTGCAAGATGGCTATACTGGGTCTCAGCACAAGGCTAAAGCTTGGAATACCATGGCCAAGGCTGTCACCAGTGCAACTGGCATTCCACTAACTAGTAAACAATGTTGTCACTCTTATAGTGGCATGAAAAGGTACAAGCAAGACCTCCTGAGCTGATTGGAGGCAGAATTTCCAACTGTGAACACCACTGAGTTATTTAAGTATAGTGATCAGTCATCAACCAATACAATACCATGGACTGGTAAGTCCTACACTTTGTCATTATGCTTCTTTTTTTCTGATTTCTGTTCTGTACAGCTGCTGAAGAGACAGCTAGAAAGAGGAAGCCAAATAAGGAATAACTGGCATGCCTCAGAGAGGCAGAAGATAAGTATGGCTCAGATATGAATGCAATCAAAATCATAATGCATCAGCAATTTAGTTAATTTTAACAAATTTCTGGGCATCAGTCCATATGAGTTTGAGACATACATCACAGAAGAGGCATACCTCAGATATATATGAAGCATACATGTCTGCTCTGATAGCTTTTATTCAGGTGCAAATCCAAGAACCAGCAATTAGCTTTTATTACAGAATAATATACAAAATGTATTTTTTGCCATCATTAAATAACATTAAATTTTACATATTTGTAAATGAGCATCTTAAATTACAATGCATATATCATATATGACATACTCATCTGTTTTCCTAATGTGTATAAGAGAACTGAAAATGACCTATTTTATGAAACAATCATGATTTCACATTCATATCTGAATGTGCCTAAGTTTGCCATATGTATGTGTCAAGTTGGTTATATTTCAAAATATTAAAATAACATGGAATTAATTGTATTTTATGTTTTCTCTTCCCTCAACCTATATTTTTTCTTCTTTTTTTTGGAAGCATTCCTGCTGTAACACAAATAACCATCAGCACTAGTATCCAGACTACCCCTGGGGATTGGGCCACCGTACCTCCACAGGTGGGAGGTTGACATAATGGTTAAGGTGTTTACCTTACAGACGCAAGGTAGAGGACTTCATTCTCATTTGGGGTAATTGGCTAGTCATAAAAAGGCCTACAAGGGCAGTTAGCCTAGTACTAATCTATGAACCCATGAACCTAAGGTGTCTGCAGCAGCACCATGACACCCAGTACATCTGGTTTCCAACCTGTCAGTGTTGTTTATCACAACGTCTGCACTACATGCTCCAACTGTGTCAGGTTGCTCTGCCTCTGGGGCTAGTGTAGTGATAGCCATCAGAAGTAGTACTAGTGGAGGAGGCAATTACATCATCCTTCAGGAGCTGGCAGGGTTGGTAGAAGACATTATGGAGAGGAGCCTTGGTGTCTAATCGGCAGTATTGAGAAAGTCCTGAATCAAATAGCCAAACGGATGCCTCTTTAGCACTGACCCATGTATCTGTGACATGAGACAGTGATTGCAGTTCTGAGGATGACTAGATTCTCATTATAGTCAGGCTGGATACAGATGCACCTCAGATCTCCCTTATTTATCCTCAGTTATGGTTTGCCCTGACATTTTGTGTCCATCAGCATTGCTGTCTGTCTTGTATGCCCTGTATGTCTGTGCCTGCTACCTAACCTACCATACATTCCTAACCCTCTTATTCCTAACCATAGTCCCTAAAATCCCTCTCTCCACAAAAAGAAAAAGAAAATGGGTACATGACCCCCCAAAAAAAATCGCACTTCATACATAGCTCTCCAGTTCACTTATGTGTCTGTTTGCCACACTCGATTTGGTCCAGTTTGATTTACAACATTAATCAGTAGATATCATCCAGCCCTGATGTGGTAGCTATCCAAATTCATCAAATTCTTCTTGCAAGTATACATTTATCTTGTAAGCAAGTGGATAGCTATGGTGCTCTACCACCACAATCCTGCAAATTCCTTTATTCTTTACCTTGTGCCCTACATTCTGCATGACCCCCCACTATCAGTTTTCATCACTTTCTCATATTTTAAATATGGTCAAAAATAGAATTACACACAACACACAGGGCTTGAGATAGATCATACAAAAAAACTTCTATTTTGTCCTCAGCATTTCCATCACACTTGGTATCATGCAACAATGGTTAATGCCAGTAAATGGTATTTCACATCCCATGGCAGAAACTGAAGATTTTCATTTCAAGCACAATAGTGTGGTTTTCATTGCAAAAATGTGCTTAACTCTGCTGTGCTGTTGTATTACAGTCTGATAGCACTATTGAGAGACAGTTACTCTTACATGTTATTTAGGCTGCTGGATATGATGTACACCTTATTGGATGCTAACCACCAGTGTACCATGCAACCACAGCCCTTAAGGCAAAATAACATACCCAACACACTAGTAATAGGTGACTCTATAGTCAGGCACACTGACATCCCACTCACTAGGCTGAACAAGGAAAAGGTTACTGTTAGCTGCCTGTAGGGTGCCAGGATCCGCCACATAACACAAGCACTCAGGTCACTCCAGAACAAGTATAAATATGATTCTGTCATTGTCCATATTGGTGTGAATGACCTGAGCTGTACCTCCCTGGACTACATGAAAAGAGACATGGAAGAGCTCTCTGATCATGTAGCCCAGGCCGGTATGAGCGTGATCTTGAGTAGTATCCTGCCCTCACCAAGAATGATACAAAGATATAAAGAAACAATTATCAGTTTCAACAACTGGCTAAGCTTCTGGTATCATTCAAAGGGGACTCAGTGTCTGTTAGGCTGGGATGACATGCTTGACAAGGCTTTCAAATACTGGCCAAGGCTCTTGCCACCCCATAGTGCCTTTTTTAGGCAAGGATCAAAAGACAAATCCACCACCATAACTAGCACAAGTAACAAAAAACTGAGGGTAATGCTGCTCAATGCCAGAAGTCTAAACCTCAAAATGCATTCACTCGAGGCACTCTTCAGTAAGGAGAAAATCAATATATGTGCAGTAACAGAAACCTGGTTTAAGGCTCCAGCTAGCACCCCAGCACTACCAGGCTACAACTCATACCATACATTTTGCCCACAAAACCTGGAGTGAAATACAAAAGGCAGGGGCTTATCCATATTCCTCAAGGATACCCACACCTCCAGGTTAGTGGCACAGCACGATGCTTCAGAGATCATCCATGTGCAACTAACAATGGGCAGAACTGCAATTCAAATTGTAGCTTACTACAGATCACCCACCATGTCTCAGGACCCCCATTCTGCATTTCTGGAAACACTGGGAAACATAAAGGTCCTACCAAACACCCTGATATTGGGTGATTTCAATTACCCACACATTAATTGGGAGAACTACTCAAGTATTAACTCCCTTGCCCAACATTTCCTAGAATTTATAAACTCAAATGCCCTGGATCAACTGGTCAACACCCCCACCAGAGGTGACAACATATTGGACCTGGTCATCATGAACATGGGCGACCGGTGTTCCACACCGGAGGTCATCCCCTTGCTGGTTAGATCTGACCATAAACTAATCACTCTGGACATCCACATTTTGCTCCCACACCCGGTCAAAGAAACCACCGTGAAAATCTTTTCAAAAGCAAACTTCACATTACTTAAGACCGAGGTGAAAAGTTTCAAAGTCCTCATGCTAAAGGATAATGCCACCCAAGCTGCAAAATCCTTTACTGATGCACTCTACGGGCACCTACAAGAATGCATGGATCATGCTATCCCAAGCAAAACCAAGACTCACTTCTCCAAGAAAAGGAAACCAGTCTGGTGGACCCCTGCCTTAAACAAGCTATACAATTGAAGGAGGAAACTAGTACAGAAAAGAGTAAAATCCCAAGAAGGTAAGACATCCTGATCAGTATCAGCAAGAAACTATGATCCCTCATAAAATCATGCAAGGCTAGCTTTGAAAGAAAAATTGCCAAGGACTCCAAAGATAACCACAAGGCATTCTTTAGCTATGTCAAGAATCTAAGTGGCAATTCTCAGATCTGCTCGGAGTTAATGCAAAATGGCGCAAAATACACTGATATCGCCAACATCCTGGCAGACAGGTTCAGTGCAAACTTCACCCCCCTTTCACCCTCAAAAGGGCCCATAACCATACCAGAAGAATGTAGTGCCCCTGAAATCAGACACTCAGGTTAAAACAGCCCTCTCCAAAGCTAAAAATCACGGCATCAATGGGACCAGAAGGCATCCCAGGCTGCGTCCTATGTGAGTTCAAAGATGAACTAGCCCCTCACCTAAACACACTGTTCAAACTCAGACTCTCCACAGGCTACATGCCCATAGAGTGGCATACAGCAATGATTATTCCACTCCACAAAGGTGCAGCCACAACAGACCCTGGGAACTATTGCCTATAAGACTGACTAGCTTGGTCTGCAAGGCTATAGAGTGCATCATTATGGATCTCATTAACAGAGACATTAGGAACCTCCAACCACTGGACCCTACCCATTTCGGCTTTGTTAAGGGCAGATCATGCCTCCTAAACCTGGCGGATGTCTTTGAGACAGTTATCAAGGCTATAGATGAGGGAAAGGTGGTCCACACAGCCTACCTAGACCTCACAAAGGCCTTTGATACCATTCCCCATTCTGGTATTATAGACAAGCTCACCAGCCTGAAAATAAATCCCTACATCACAAGATGGGTTGCCAACTGGCTCACAGACGGAACCCACATGGTAAGAGTTGCGGGAG
Source organism: Protopterus annectens (assembly GCF_019279795.1). NCBI lineage: Eukaryota > Metazoa > Chordata > Ceratodontiformes > Protopteridae > Protopterus > Protopterus annectens. The sequence goes on from NC_056731.1 coordinate 202,779,975, forward strand.
CTAGGTCTGACTCTAAACCGGTTACAAGTGGCATTCCCCAGGGCACAGTTCTAGGACCCCTGCTGTTTGGCATATACTTCTCAGAGGTACAGGCAAGCACAGGAAGTCTATGACTGACCAAGTTTGCAGACAACTGCAAACTAGGGGCTACAATTGACTGTCTGGCTGACACAGACATCCTCCAAAAGGGTCACACTGAGACAGATACCTGGTGTCAAAACCATGGCCTCAAGCCGAATGCCAAAAAGTGCATAGTCATCCCCTTTTGAAAAAACAAAGTACCCACAAAGTAACACATAGGTGGTAGCCCCCAAAATATGGAAGAAGTAATAAGGGAGCTGGGGACCCAAGTAGATAGTAATTTCTCCTTTGATAATCACATTGCCAAAGTGGTTAGAAAATCCTTCCATGTGGCCCACCTAATCACAAAAGGGTTTGCATCCAGATCAAAAGGGGTCATTGTGACCCTCTAAGCATCACTCATCAGACCCATCATAGAGTACAATGCCCCATTTGGGATGTATCTTACAAGACACCTGCAATAGCTGGAAAGACCACAGAAGTACCTCACCAAGAGGATCACTGGCCTGAAACAGATAACTTATGCAGCTCAACTGAAGAAACACCAGCTGTACTTGGTTGCATACAGCCTACTCAGAAGTGATCTATGCCTGACATACAAGGCCATGTCCAACCCAGAATTGATGGACATGCTCCACCTAAAGAAAACCATATCCCCTCGAGCCACACGCTCTAGGGATCTAAACCTCACCACAACAATAAATAGGACATGCTGGAGGGATAGATTGCTGTCCCAGAGACTTCCCATGCTCTGGAACAAGATTCCAATCTACATTAGGCAGAGCTCCTCACTAACACTCATCAAGAGAAACCTTGACGAGTGGATGGAAAATAGAAAGTTTACCCCGGGGATCAGTTCAATGGCTCTGCTGGACAGAAGCACAGGGAACTAATCTAAGGGGACTTCAAAAGCCAACACAATTTGGGCTGGTCTTATAAATGCCTTCAGGCAGATAGCCTAGTACCTACCTAAGAACCACACGGCCACAGAGAGAACATGCAGACTCCATACATAAGGCACCCCAGCCAAGAATCAAACCGGAGAACCTATTGTTGTGAAGTGACAATGCTAACCGCTGCACTAATGCTGCCGTCCTACATGCAAACTGCATGTATATAAATAATGGCCACAAAAAAGAGTGTTTCAATTTATTCCTGTAAGACACATATAATGTAAACCATTGCAAGCCCTATGCCACAGACACACACAAATGTACACACACACACACACACACACACACACACACACACACACACACACACACACACACACACACACACACACACAGAGAAAATGCACGCACACACACACACACACACACACACACACACACACAAACTCTGTATCCCTGAAATGCCAGCTATATGATCTGCTACTTTAGCATACAGCCTGCCTGCTCCCTAAAAAAGGACATAGCAAGTTTATACATATGTTTGTTGCATGAGTATGAAAAAGTGAAATATACTACGGCAACTTCAACTTCAACTTCTTGCTTCTTCTCCCCAGTAGCTACCTTCTGAGTATTTATTTTTCACAAACAATCCAAATGACAATAACAAATAAATAATCATTAAAAATAATAATAGTTTAAATGAGCAATTTCTGCACTCCTAGCCCTATCCCCTATGTGTATATCTGTTGTCCTGTAGTATTTAGGAAAATGCCTGCAAGTGAAAAAAAATCCCTTAATGTCTGTTCCTACTAATACCACATACACACTAGGATTACTTGAGCACAGCAACTGTTCCTTGATGTTTACCTCAAGCAGTAACAGGACTGGAATAGCTAGCCACGTCAGGTATTAACCAATGGGGAAAGGGGTTAAATCATTACTTCATTTATTCTCTTGATTATCCTCTTTATCCTAACCATGTTAAAGACAGTGATCTGTTAAAATCAGCAATCAAAGAATGAAAAGTTGTCTCTTTTTTTTTCTAGTTTCACTTTTTAAGCAATTACATTATTTGTGGGCAGCCTCTCAGACATAAGTGATTGAAGCTCTCCACATCCATGGGTTTCATGGGTGTGTAATGCCAACTGAGTACATACAGTTCAAGTAGAATGTATCCATTCTGAGAGTGTATGCCACCTGTGACTTGAAGGAATCACATATTTGGTCATATTCCTTATTAATACCTCCAACAAATAATATCCATAATAATTCAATTAATGTAGAAATGAATCTGCAAATGATGTTAGCCTTCGAGTATCTTCTTTACTCAGAAAATGTTGCCATATTCTGAATACCTCTGCTAGGCAAATATTCAGATTCCCAACAAGGCATATCATTTTTATTTGTCAGTGACTATGTAATGACCCTATGCTTTCATGTGAAACATATATGTTTACCCCACCACAAAAAGACATCCACCTTCTGTATACACCTTTATTCCTTGATTGAAAAAAAAGTGAAATAAACAGTGATCACAGTAACTTATTTCAGACTCTTGCTCTAGGATATGGCTACCTGCTCCTTCCTGCTATACAAACCATATCAATGATTGGTTTGCATGAATCATGTAATTGATCTTTAACTTCATACATTGCCTGTCCTGACACACACACACACACACACACACACACACACACACACACACACACACACACACACACACACACACACACACACACACACACACATATGCACACAAACTCACAGTTACTTCTGGCAATCGAGTCTCATGTTTAAGTGTCAAAGGGGTCTCCTACCCCCAAGCTGATTGCCATTAAAATTAAATTAAATAATGTATGATGCTGTAGGCATTGTGTACTGTTACCACTGTCACAGATCTATGGTATTAAATGTTAGAAAAAGTGAAAAAAACAATGATCACAACAAATGGGTCTAATCGGAAGCTTTTAGACACTGTACTTTGCCTCCCCCACTATTCACTGACCAATCCACATTAAGGATGGCCTTGTTATGATCATCCCATCTATCCTTTTCTTTCATTGACTACCCCCTCAAACAGATGAGCAGTGGCAATGACCTTTGGCCACCAAAAGTGGTAAAAAATAGTCATGGTAAAGTTGCTGAAGAAGGTCTGCAATTTCTGCTACTAGCCTTCTCTGATATATCAATCATGGTAAAGAAATTAAAACAAATTTGCATTCTGTGATAGGTAGTTTCTACTATTAGTACTGCCCACAGTTCTGGCTGGTTTCTTGCCAGAAAGTAAAGTAGAAGACAAACCTGGAAGGTAAAAATGCCCATGGAGACCCCACTTCTGCCCTTCCCAACAATTTCTTATCATTGACAACAGACTGTCAGTTTAGCACGGCAATTAGTTGTTAAGGCTAACCAATTACAAGCTCTTTCTATATTCATGGAGTAGAGGTGAGAAGTCATGCTAACAAAGAGCACAACTTTTCATTTCCAGGTTAAAGTTCCCATTAATTTTATTGGCAAGATATGGGGCAATTATTTCACTAGTATAGTCACGGTACTAGCCAAATAATTATATCAAAAATGTACTGGAAATGGCAACTATCTTTTTTCAATAAAAAAAAAAAAAAAGATGCAGTAAAACAGAATAAATTTGGCACCCACATGAGTTCCTCAGCATGCGGTACTGTGTTACTTCATATCCCACTGAGAAAGGTTTAATGTTAAGTAGCAGTTCTGAAGCTTCATAATCATATTTCCTTACTGCAGCAGCAATCCACATGCATGCTGCTGACCTATCTTCTGAACTTTTTATTAAAGCAACAGTTTGTTTCTTAGATGGTAACTCTTCATATTGTGGGTATCATTTCACTTATGGCTTTCTTTATCTTTCCAAATTGTCATCTGCTAAACATGACATTTATTTTCTCCAGTACCTCTCAGAATGACTCAGAAACCAAGAACATGGTGCGAGACAAACTTGGAAAGAAGCAGCACGCTAAACGAGACTGACTACAGACTGTATAAATGCTTCAAAAAACAACAAACTGACTTTGCATTGTCAAAATACTTTAAGGATGAGTGCTTTCATGTTTAGCATCACAACTTCTTCAGATAAACTCCATAAAAATTACTCCCCCGTTTATACATTTAAACTTACCAATAAGATAAAAAAAAATCATCATGTGACAGCAGAGCCTCCAATAAGGGGCAAGCCATTCATAAAAAAAGCATTCATAAAAAGCATTCAAAGGTACCCTTTAAAACAGTAAAATCTGACTTAAAAGTAGAGTTGAAAAATAATTTAAAAGATAAATAAGCTAGCAAACAGATAAATGAATGAATAATTAAATACTTAAAATATTTTATATATATTAAAATCTGTATGGGTGGTAAACATTAACTATGCAGTACTTTTTAACTTGAGTGAGCATGTGATTGACAACTGCTTGTTCAAGCCTAGCCAGCAGTCTGCTTTGAGAAACAATTGTGAGTACAACACATGCTTCTCAAGAAAAAGTGTCCATGGGCCCCCTCTTTCATTCCTGGGCATTTATTCCAGTACTGCACATTTAAAATCATGTCCTGGATTATCTTGTACATGTTAAATAGTGCATTAGTGTCCTTTTGCTTCTTATTTTATTATTATTTATTTTATTAGCATTTGTTGATCTGGAAAGTCCACTGGGTCAGAGACCCATTTTCAGTGAATGCCCGGGGAGAAAAGCTCCACAAAGCACTACAGAGAGACAATGTTTAATATAAGCTTAAAAGAATTAAAGATATAACAGGCAGTAAAACATATTACAATTTACAATTCGTAGGATTTACAATAATATGCACTGGGAATCATTATATAGGATATGATGTTACATCAGTAGAAATGCAAGGACTATAATACAGTACTTTCTTTGCTGACAGTATAGTTTACAGTATTATTGTGAAGACTGGGTGTTACATATATTAGCCAGACTAGAATTTGATAAAATATACTGTTTAAGGTGGTTTGCTTCTAAGGCAGGTGCAGGATGGATTCTTTAGATAATATGTTTTTTAGAGCTACTTTGAAAGTTTTTGGATGGTCAGTTTGGGTTATTTCAGATGGTAGGTTATTCCATAGTTTGGCAATAGAATGGGAGAACAGACATTGTCCAGCTGTTTTGTTCAGTTTTGTTACAGTAAGCATGAGTTTGCAGGAAGATCTTAGTGTACTTGTAGAGGTGTGAGTTTGTAGGACTGAACCGAGAGCAGGGCATTCATTAGATTTACAGATTAGCTTGTGGGCTAAGGTTAGTTGGGTGTAGTGTAGATGGTGGGAAAACTCTAGCCATTTTAGTTCAGTGATTGCTTGGCAGTGATGAGAACGGTCTGGTTTTTCAGAGGCAAATTTAGCTATTTTATTGTAGCAGGATTGTAATTTATTACTAAGGGCTGTGTGAAGACTGGTAAAAATGGCACTACCTTATAGAAGGGAAGGGATGAGTAGGGTATTGGCTAGTTTTGTTTTGGTATATTTATCCATATAGAGTTTGTGGCGATATAGTTTGCCTAGTTTGAAGTGAGTTTTCTTTATTGCATTTAGTAAGTGAGTTTGTTATCTATTGTTATCCCTAGTAGTTTGGCTGTCCTCACTAGTTCTATTTGTGTGACGTCTTTTGCAAGGATTTTGAAGTCAGAGTCAGGTGATTTTGTAGAGAAAAGTAAAAGTTTTGTTTTTTGGAGGGTTAGCATAAGTTGTGCGTTAATAAGCCATGGTTCAATAGAGGTAAAAGCCTGTTGTGTAACTGTGAGGGGATCAGACAAGTTGTCGGAAGTGGATATCAGTGTTGAATTGTTGGTGTATTGGATGTGATTCTGGATTTGGGGAGCATTGTGCAGGTCATTGATGAAAATATTGAACATTAGTGGAACTAAAATAGATCTTTGCGGTACTCCTATATTGTTAGGTTGGTAATTGGATTGTACATTTAGCCAACTTACTGATTGTTCCCTGCTCTGTAAGGAAGAGGTAAACTATTTGAGAGATTTTGGGATATATATATATATATATATATATATATATATATATATATATATATATATATACACACATATGTATACATGTATATATATGTTCATAGGTATGTACTAGGCTATCGGCCCTAGGACCTATATAAGCCTAGCCAAATGAGGTTCCCTGGCTTTGGTCACCCAAGAAAACTTTTTCCTGTGCCCCTGTCGAGCAGTGCCACAGCAGTGATCTCCAGGGTGAATTTCCAGTTTCCCATCCAGTTGTGAAGATTTCTCTTAAAGAGGGCTAATGAGGAGCTCTGCTTGACATGAATGAGTAGCCTGTTACAGGGCATGGAAAGTCTCTAGGACAAAAATCTATCCCTCCAGAATGTTCTGTTTATTGTGGTGACAAGATATAGGTCCCTGGAGCATGTGGCTTGGAGAAATTACTCATAGACTATTTCCTTGAGTCTATGTTCAGTCTTACTGATGTAAAAGCCAGGGCGTGATGTGCAAAATGCACAGTAGGCCACCCATGGTATATTAAAGTAAAATGACCCCCCTGATTCTGACTACATTGTTAGAAATAAACTTATTATCTACCAAAATGTATTTGCATTGAGCAACATAACCACAGCTTTTCATACCATCATGATTCTTTCTCAGTCTCCCCTTGTAATTACCCATGCCTTTTTCCAAGAGACTTTTAAGGTTCATTCCTCTCTTATATGCCACGCGTGGTTTTACTCCCACGTTCTGTCTCACACCATGGTCATTGCTCAAAATAGGCCAATTTTTTACCAAAATGTCTTTAATTAGGTAACTATCCACAGAGAAAGTGGTGATAAAAGCACTTCTAGAAAGGCCTTGGCTGTGAGAACAACTAACATTCAGGGTATCATAAATCCCAATGTTGCTAACCATGTTGTCAGGTACACTGCACTTTTTGTATAGCATAGGTACAAACAACTTTTCTTCCCATTTAGTGATGACTTTGTACATCAGGTTATCAATAAAATCCATAGGGTACCTTCATTTCCTAAACATGTCTTTCAACACAAAACACTCATCCCAAAAAGCTTCATCAAGGGTGACCATCCTGGCAACCCAAACAAACAAACTGCCCTTTGACTATGGTTGTTTCCCTGGGGGAGTGGATGTGAGCAGGAAAAATGTATAAGACTGTTGGAATAGGTAGTTTTCTATGGATTTTTGGCAAAGCATCTGATTGACAGTGTCCTTCATTAGACAAATGTCTAAGCAGGTGGATATTGTTATCATGCCACATATGTGTAAACTTAAGATATTCAGTACTGCTGTTGATATGGTCCAAGAATATTTTCCCTGCCTCCATCCCAGAGGATGAATATATCATCCATCGTGTGTGTAAAACTTACAGAATGAAAAAAATTCAGAGGTAAACAGATATTTCCTCTCCTGTTGAATCACAGCAATGTTTGCAAACAACCCCCCCACACATTGACTCCATAGCAGCCCCTTTTTTCTGTACATACAACTGCTTTTCAAAAATCATATAGCTGTTTTCCAATACAGTCTCTAACAAAATTCTCATGAAAGTTGATGTACTCCTGTTGGATACCCTTTTCATACAAGAATTTGGTAAACCGTTCAACTCCCAGTTGGTGTGGAATAACTATATAAAGTTCTTTCACATCTATTGTAGTAAATGTATAAGAATACCTGAATGATATCAAATTTATCTTTCTTGGAAATTCCCAGGAGTCACGACATGTGTGTTCCTCTTGCAGAACTAGTGATTTAAGTTTTTCATCCAAACATTTGGCACAGGCAACCTCCCTGAGTGAGGATCTGGATTTCTTGCAACATCATTATTAGCAAACCTTAACAGTTCATCCTTACTTGTGTTGACTGCACAAATATTTTCAATTACAGTAACTAATTCTGTTTCACCTTTACATTCAGAATTACTGTACCCTTCATATTTCCTGAATCATCTATTCCCTTCTGTGTCATTGATCTTCCCCTGTCTCCCAAGAACATAAGAGAGTGCAGTGATTTTTCCAGTATCCTAACCAAGTTTCTGCTAGTCATTATGGATATTACATCAGATCTCTCTGACAATCAGAGCTGCACCTGGCTCATTGACTGCCCAGTACTTTTAACTCCCACTCCTTTAGCAAAAAAAAAAATCATCAGGATTCTTATATTTTAAAACACACTCCCCTCAGCGCAAATGAAGAACAAACCATATACCATAAAATCCATGCATCCACAACACCTCTCATTAAAAAAAACAAGGTCTTCAGATTACTGTATGAAACTGACTGGCTTCCAACAGTAAGTCAGCCAATCACAGTACACAAAATCCAAGATCCTCCATCTCTCAACTAAACTGAAAAAAAAAAAAGTCTTCAGAGTATGGCTTCCTACAGTCAGTCAGCCAATCGTGCCCCACCAAATCCACTCCCACTCTCCAGTTCTTAAGGGAAGAGCATAAAATTCTTGTCAGCTTCCCTAGAGTCTAAAACATGACCCCTACTCCGAGCAAAAAAAAAAAAAAATATATCTTTAAATCACTGTATATGCCAGTCATACACCACAAAATTCATGTCCTTCCCAGGTCTCAACTAAAGTGAAAAAGAAACGTCTTCAAATTTCTGTAGGATGTCAATCACACCTCACCAACTCCCCCCAGTGCTTTGCCTACAAACAAACCAACAGTATAGCAGCCAATCCACAGCACCTAACTCTTCAAGTGAAGAAGAAAAACAAATTATGCATTCAAGTCCCATTCTGTACTGGCATTTTGGTACAGAAGACAAAACTGTGGAGCTTTCCCAACATGCTGCCTAATACTTAGCCCCAGGGGTCATTGCCCAGTTCACCCCCCCTGTTGTACTACAGCTGAAAATATATCATATCTATTGGGGCTGACTCTTTCAACAAAAGGAAGTGAATACATTTCAAGAAAATTATGGCAATGTGAGCAGCTAAAACCAGGTTCTTGGATATGAACTATCATAAACAGTGAAAGCCTGCAAACTACCGTGGATTGTTTACAGAAATCACAGCTGAAGTATCAATGATACCCAGAAGGCCAACATAAAGAAAAAATGAAGTAAATGGGGCAGAAACCATGAAAGCTCAGAAGAGAACAGAAAGCTGTATGTTGCTGAGGTAGCAAAAGCAGGTGATAATGACAGCTAAAATAGAAAATTTCTTTCAACTCAGAGAGAAAGGGCAGTACTCTGAAGTTTTCAAGCTAAGTGTCTCTCTTAGAATTCACAGAAACAAACAACAAAATAACTGCAATAAATAGAACATTTTTAACCAGACATTCTGTGGAAATGGTATGCAAACTACTGAAAAATAGATGACACAAAAATTGTTTTAACAGAACCTAAAATATGAACAACTGGCACAGAAACTGGCTGAATTCAAGGATACATCATACAGAGACAACTTGAGTTGTACGGCAGCACCAGAACAAACTGAAAGGAAGAACTGCAAAAAACTTTTAAGAAATGACTCTGTAACTCATCTAGACCTATTGCTGATATTAAAATAGATGAAATAGTTATTACTGGAGATTGAGAAAGTAGCAGATACTTATATTTATTAAACTGTAGACATATCTGTTAAAAGAGGAAATGCTTTCTTCATTGTGGAGGAAATGTGCAACTCAAAAGTTGGAACAAGAGTCTATGTGGATAATGACTTTTGTCTACAAACACTAGGTAACAGAAATGCTTTTCTTTTTTCCATAAAGCTCTTTAGAGAAATTGAACTTTCTATTAATATGTTGTATCCTTCATTAGAAAGTGTTTTACCCATATGACTTAAACACATACAAAGACTCTCATCAGGAACAAGATGAACTGGCAGAAAAAGAAGAGCTGGAAGTGAAGAAGATGAAGAAGAGCAAATAACCAGTCAAAAAATACAGAATTGTAAACTATGTAAAGAAATAATCCAACTCACACTAAAGGCGATTCAGGTCAGGGTAATCCAAAGTTCAAACTCACCTTCATCAGATCTAAATAAGCAAAGGTTCCTGTTGAGTAAAATAAAAATAACAACCAATAACAGAAGAATAGAAAAAAATTCAGGAAGTAACATATTGCTTGGCGTAAATGTCCAATCACAGAGTTACTAAAAAATCATCAGCCAATCACTACAGGCTTTTTGAAATAGATCTAACTGAATCACAAAATGACAAATGGAATAAAGAACAATACAAAAATTAATGTTAGAAGACACCATAACATAGGAACATTTAATCCAAGCAATATGTTACTTTCTGAAATTTTTTCTATTCTGTTATTGGTTGTTACTAATGGTCTGTTCATTTCTAGCATCATGATTGGTTGTTTACTTTTATTTTAAACAACAGGAACCTTTGCTTATTTAGATCTGATGAAGGCAAGTTCCACCGAAAGCGTTCATCGTTTTTAGGCCTGTTTGTTGTTTTTATTGTTCAAGTTTTATGATTAAAGTTTTTATTACATTGTGGTTTCAGTTTATTTAACTTAATACCTTTTGCCATGGTGACATATTCAGGATTTTCTTTGAACTTTAGAATTGTAAACTATAGGCACTTCAATGGAAAGATTTCCTACAAAGCCTTTCCCTATTTTCTGATAGAAAATAAAGACTAAAATAAAGGAGATTAATGAGGTTTGAAAAACATGAGATATTCCATAAAACTGGACTGGGAACACCAAGTGAGGTGAGCACTTAAACTATATGGATATATTTTTATAGGGACAGAGATGACTGATATATCTGAAATGTGAGCTGCGCTCTAAATGAGATACATTAAAATGATTTAAATCAGTAAGAAGGAAAATGACTACTTGATTAATATAAATATAAAATATAAATAGTATATGTCAAATGTTACTTAAAAATGAAAGTTTATATCTAACTGGAGGGGTATTATATTACTTGCCATCTGGTGAAGGTGCTATGGGTTTTCAAACTTCAAATTGTGTAATTTTGCTTCCAATACAGTAGGAAAAGAATGGGGTGTGGATAAATACAAGAATGAAAAATGAAACTAATTGTATTTGTGAAACAAGAGGCAAATAATGTATTAATTTAGCTCGAGTAATGTGTGTACCAGGTGTAGGAAAGAATAAAAAGTTAAAGAGACAAGTATGCTGACCATATAAAGATATAGAGCTCTATTTTATGTTCTAAATATACAGGCAAAGACTGTCAACTTCAAAGGTAAGACATTTGAACTGCTAGCTCAGGCAAGTAAAGCAAAATGAGTATTGATAGATTCTTTATAAAACAATGAACAATGCATTGGAAGCACTGTAGTTATGGGCAGAGATGTTTGGAATAACTTAAATATGAGTTGTACACTACAAGTTATTGTAAAATATAAGTACATACCTGTGAGAAAATAACTATCTGACATTGGATGCTGTTTGGTTAGTGTCATTTGTTACTGGGCTGAAAACAGGGAGTTTTTCAGACATTTTTTTTCTGTTTCTTTTGGAGTATAATTTGCTACAGCAATAACACTTGCTTATTGACAATCTATGAGTGGTTACAAGATAATGGAGCTGACTTGCTTGGAAAGCTAACAAGCTGGGCCTTTTCAAAATAGCTAGAAAATTTAATAAGTTAAAGGAAAATTGTTAAAATGTGAACCAGTTGCACAAACTAACAGACTGCTACAAGGAACAAACATTTGAAGTGAGAAATATGTTAAACAATAAAATGTAAATAATGTTTGGCTGTCAAGTATCACAAGAACAGAAGGATAGATTTTGAAATAAGATATTTAATGCTAGTTGCCAGCAAGTGGTACAGATAGATTAATGCTTTATAGCAGATGCTCTCTAACCTAGATGAGAAAATCAGTGTTTGAGTCTGATTAGAAGGGGTAGAAAAAGCTTTACATTACTGGTTTTACAAAGCATTAGCTCTACTACTTAGAGAAACATGCATATACTTAGCTAGTTATTCATTTTGGGGTATGGAGGGAATTGTGTGGTGCTCTAACAAAATAACAGATCAAGTTCAGATGTGACAATATATATAGGGTCTATATTAGAACATCAAACTTTCAAAATTTCGAGTGTTCTTTTACCGAACCCTATTAATCGAAAATTGAAAACATCGAACATACAGAACAGTTAATTTTTTCCTAGGGAAAAAAATTGCTGTTCCAAAACACATACACACAACACAAGCACACCAAACAAACAGCAATCCACACACATACACCTAAACTCTTACACCTAACCCTACACTAAACTATACATACACCACTATCTATCCACTTACCTTAACCCAAACCCTAACCATAAGGTCCGTCACTATCACACAGTCACCTCACCCGTGCCCTAACCCTAACTCACCTACCCCGCCCTAACCCTCACGTCCACACAATCGCACACTTACCTGACCCGCACCCTAACCCTAACTCACCTAACCCGCCCTAATCATCACATCCACGCAATCACACGCTTACCTTAACCTGACCCATAACTTTCCACCACAGTGCTGAAAACACCGAAGCAACAGAAACGGACAACCAAATTCTTTCCCTAGGAAAAAATTTGGCTTTCTGTTTCTTCAATATTTTCAGTGTTCGCTGAAAACGGGTCGATATTAGAACACTTGAAATTTTGAAAGTTCAGTGTTCTAATATAGACCCTATATATATGAAGTGATACAAGAATGACATAAATGGACTATGAAAGACCAGCTTGCAAAAGGAAACAAATTATAGATGAAAATAGAGTAAAATGCAGACTTTATTATATCACAATTTCTTTTTTTTTTCAATAATCCTTTTTTATTATTTTTCAAAACAATAATACAAATTCACACTATATATACAGTATGTACATGATTACTTCCAATGGTTACGTCCACATTGTATGTCAACATCAATTATTAACAGTAAATACAACACTAACAAAGAAAAAACCAACAAAAAAACCAAAGCCAACAATCTGTATTATCCTTACAACCTATAACTAATCTAAGATTGATTCTGTACTATTACTACGTGTCCTGAGAGAAAGTGGATAGGAACCTCTAGGCCAACACAATGTTGAAAATTTGCTCCCATATTTTTATACTGTTTATGTTTTTCTTGTGGTCACTGATTAACAATTTGTGCGTTAAAATATGTCTTATTGCTAGCAATCTAAAATTTTCCCACGATGTCTGGGCTGGATTTAGCCAATTTGAGGCTATGTACAATTTCATTAATAAGCAGATATTCATGATTATGATCCTTCTTGATTTATCTAAATTCTCCGGGGGAATATGAAGGATCATAAATTCCCAAGAGAGTGTTGAGTTTTGGTAGCCCATTTTTTGTAGCTGCAGTTTTAATGAATTCCACAATTTATAAATGCACTTGCAACTCCAGAACATGTGTAACAAGTCAACTGTCTGATCTAAGCATTGTGGGCATTTAGGTGAATTCTTCGAATCAAATTTGTGAAGGGTGAGACGAGTATAGTAGGCATTATTAAATATCATCAGTTGCGTAAATACCAATTTTTGAAGGGAAACTGACTTTAATGTTAGACTAAATGCCTGCAGTATCTTACTGCCATCTGCCAATACTAATTTCTCCTTCCAGTAATTCGATAAGAGAATGTGTTTATTATATTTCCTCTCTTTTATCAGTTTATATGAGGTGGTTATATATTTTCTGTCCTGTAACAGAGCTTCCCATAGATTACGAGCTATATTTAAGTCCTCTTCTTTAAGTTCAGAGTTATTAAAATAATTTACAGCCAGATCTTTTAGTTGCCTCACAATGATTAGATAAGAAATGGGAAGATTCATCTCTTTTAAAATATCATGTACTGCTACCCCCAGAAAAGAGTATAAATCAAGTACAGTTAAATCCTTTATTAGGGGGAATTTCTTTAAATCTATCAGTTGACTACCAATTGTTAAATTTGGGTTCCCATGAAAAGGTTGAAAGACCATCATATACTTTAATAAGTTTAAAGAAGTGAAAAGAGTTTGAATCGACGTTACATAGTTCTTGATATTATATCAAAATTTCATTTCATAGTTTGAAATATTACTGGGCTACAGGACACAACAAAATGGGATAACATGCTGATATGTATTTACAATATTAATGCACAGATAATAATATTATAAAGAGCACATTGGAGTCATAAAGAGCATGGAAGTTTTGTAATAAAAAGTGGGAAGGAGTGGCTTTGTTGGAATAGAAAGAGAATATAAGGCAAAGGGTTTTAATAGTAATTAACAAGGTATCAGGAAAAACAGAATGAGGAAAAACTGAAGGGTAGGGTTGGAAGAGTTGTAGTTGTGAGAAACTGCTGGCAGGGTACAAGAATTACACTGGCTGCAGTGTATATTCCACCAAAATCATTCAGTCAAAACATAACAAATATTATGGCATAAGTTACACCATTTTATCAAGGATGCATGGTAGGGACTGGAGACTGGAACACTACAGGAAATAAGGACAATGTCACTGGATAACCATAATATCACAGAATAACAGCTGAGGGCAGATACAGAAATATATGCATGTATTTGGGATCATCAATATAATGAAAACAAAATAGCATAACTTGGAAAATATACAATTTGCATGAAAATATGGCTCTTGGGCAAGATTAGATAGATGTTGTATCTTAAAAATATACTGTAAGATGATCAAAACTATGAAAGCACATGTAGTAATATCATCAGGCTATGCACCTATACAGACTAAGTATTCTAAACAAGGAAAAGTCCAGTATGACTAAAATTGGCATTTTCTAGCATTTCTTCAGAAAAGTGAGTCATTTAATGATTTGGTAGATCAAGCCTTAAGTGAAATGTTATTCTATTTGACTATAAGTGGTAAAGAACATTCAAAGGGTTGGAATAATTGCCAACTGAAGACCACAACTACGGTCACAAAAGAATCAAATGTGATTTGGAATATTAGTAACGGTAGGTATATTTAGGGCTTAACAAAATGAAGGATCTATAGAAGTAAAAAAGAATAAGGGGAACATGACAGATTGGGCACCAACTGAGTGAAGCTAGAATATCCATACAAGAGTACTGAGAGAAATGAATGAACATAGAACAGTGGGTGTAAAACAACTGTTTGTGATAACCCCAGAGCAACCATTATTCTGGACTCAGCATTTGAGGTAATAAAATGTTGAAAGGATGATAAGTAAAATCAGAAATTATGAAAATCTTAGGGTAGAAGTGGATCCAAGAAACATTATGAAGGTAATGGTAAATTGGATAGACTGTAGAGCTGAGTTAACACACAGGAAATGTCAGCATATTTGAGACAGCTGCAACTTCCTCAGTTAAAAGAAGTGGAAAGAGGGATATTAAAATCAGAAAACAGGAAACTGAAATTAAAGAAGCAATGAGAAATATAAAAGAAACATAAGCCCTGGAAATGATAGAATTCCAAAGTGCAAAAAAACAAAGTATAGCTAAATATTTTTCTGTGTGGGGATGTAACCCTGACTTGGAAATAAACAGCAGAGGTTTTAGTTATGCCAAAGGAAGATTAAAAACAATATTGATCCAAAATCATATAGACCACAGTCAGTTCTGAATCATAACAACTAAGTGTTTATAAGACTTTTGAAAAAAAAAAAGACAAAAGATATTCCAAATAATAAGTGGGTTTAGAGAAGGTAGCTAAACATATAAGTGCAGCAAGGGTTGAAGGCAGCAGCCATCCCAAAGTGTTTGGGTCATGATCAAGACTTCCTGCATTTTGCTTATCTGTATTTTAACAGTCAAAGCAAACATTCACTACCAAAGACATAAAACCAAAATAAATGGCTAAAAGCAATAAATGGACACTTGTATATATTTCAAGCGAGTGTTTAATTGATAATGTGATGAAATCTGATGTTATTTAAATGGTGTTTTAAATGTTTAATAGTTAGTCTAATGAAGTCTTTGAAGATATAAGATGAAAGTGCTTACTTTATTTCTTGTTGAAATAAAGGGCCTGTTCTTGCTTTTAACTGTTTTTTTTTATCTGTATATATGCTGGTACAGATAAGGCACTTCTGCAATTTGAGAGATTATTTTTCTATACATAAGGTACACTTACACAGTTTGATAGCCATGTCCCTGTTAGCTTTCTACATAAATTATTAATCAGTTTTGTGCAACTGAATATAGCTGATCACATTTTGTTTTCGTTTGATTTTTTCTGATTTTTAGATTCCTGTTGGGAAGTGCACACTTCATAGTGAGTGCTCTGTGTCATACTAATTGTATCCTTGGGGAAAAAACTGCATGTTTTATTCTCTTCTGAAGCAAGTATCTCAGGAAGTTTTAATAGTAATACCTAAAAAATGAAAAAAAAAACATAGACAGTTCCATTAATGTCCTGTAAAGTATGACTCACTTCTGGAAAACTGGAACAGGAAATGATTGTGTTTTGTTGAAGTTATATAGAAATAGA
The DNA here is from genome assembly GCF_019279795.1 of Protopterus annectens. Taxonomy (NCBI): domain Eukaryota; kingdom Metazoa; phylum Chordata; order Ceratodontiformes; family Protopteridae; genus Protopterus; species Protopterus annectens. The sequence continues at coordinate 202,796,379 of NC_056731.1, forward strand.
ACTGAGTAGTCAAAAACAAAAACAAAGTAATCCAGATGAAGCATATGTGTGGTGACATAGCTCCAGTCAAGCATTTCCCAGGTGACAAGGTTAATAAGTCTGCAAAGGCCTCACCATATTTGAGGACAGGCCCAAACTAACATGAAAATGTTGTGCACTTAACTGGTCTGTGTTGTATTTTTGTGGCATCAGGCTAAGTGCAAAAGGACAAACACAAATGTATATATTTATCTGATTGTGATTCAACAGTAAAAGAATAACATACTATGCAAATCTTAGTTATTACAAGTGTGTGGCGATAACTCATTGGTGTGCAAATGGATGAAACACTGGTTAAGTCCTAAATGATCTGGGCTTGGCTTGCAGCATAAGTGCTGGAGAACTCGGCTAAGTGTTGCAGAGGAATTAAAGATGTACATATCGGTTCTCCTTTCCCACATGACAGCATGTAGGAATGTGCCTGGACATATCTATTTCATGGGCCTCATGGAGATAGAAACATGTGATAGGAGGCATTAGAAGGTGATTATGTGGGCAGGGCTAATTGGTAGATTTGATGCCATGTGAGGCAGACAGTACAAGAGAAAATACATAATACAGTTTAAATAACAGTACTGGTAGCTCATCTGCTCCCTATTTCCCACCTTGCAATTCCTTTATCCATTCTGTCCTCGCCACTTATTATTGGCCCAGGAGACTTAGGATTACACTCAACAAGAAAACCCAGGGAATCCGTAAAACTACCAATCAATAATGGGTCTCCTGTCACAAGGGACAAAAAAAGAAGATAGTTTGGATAAGTGTGTGTGTGTGTGTGTGTGTGTGTGTGTGTAGATCTGGAGACTCAAGAACTTTTTTCTTGCTTGATAAAAACTTGCAATGACAGAATGTAAGAACATATGATCTAAGTAAAATAATTAACAAAGCCTGCTTTGAATTTAAGATGGGTTATAGAGAAGAATATTAAGCAGCAGTGCTAATTGGTTAGTTTCCTACTTAATACTTGTGATTATTACTTACCATGGTTTTATAACATTACAGACAGCATTATTAGTCATTCTAGGCTCTTTGACTTTCCCCTTCCTTTAAATAGCACATAAAATCCAAATCACGGTGCTCATCCCATAACCAACTCCACCATCACTGACTATTAGTTGTAGAAGCTGAATGACCCATGTATGTTTGAATGCGTACGTCTTAGTAAGGGTCTGTTACTGCTAAATGTATATTGTATGTGTCATCATCCAATAAATGATTGCTTCTGTTAAACCTCTAGTTTATGATTTTATTTCTTTGAATGTTATTTTTATAACTGTTCGTTTATTTGTTGTAGTGTTGGCCTATGCCTGAAATGGTTTGTGAGAATCAGTACAACTGCCTGTCTAAAATGAATAAAAAAATTGTTATTAGTGATGATTTCCTTAATGAATTTGTTTTTGTCACATGAAAAGAAAAATCAGGTTGCATTAAAAGTAATCAATGTTTTTGGACAAGAAACATGAATATGATAAATCTGTCTATTATCACAGCTACCTAAATAAGTATTTAGCTTCTTGGTTGTAAAGTCACTATCACTCCTGTACGCATTTATCCCTTTCACAGGTTTGTCATGTGCCTTATGGCATGCTTGGCACTCCCATCTTTCAGCAGTTCTTTTGTTCAAATAACATCTTAGTATACCTAACTTTGTGCTGCAATGTTTAAGGAACAAGCTGCATATTAAGGCACGTTTTACAAAAAATAGTTTAAATATTGCCAAATACATCTTTTATTGTATAATTGAAAGCAAATTGTTTACCAAAGCTACATTTCTTGGTACACTTAAAGCTGGCAGTAGTGCCCTATAAGTTTTCTTGTTTTGCAAACACAAATGTAAAAAAATAATGAATTATAACCAACTAGAATCAGTAGCTTTCCCATGAAAAACATCATCTCCTTCTGAACAAGTCAGTCCTAGCTAATCTTCCTTTTTAATGTTAACACTAGAATATTAAAACATAATTATTTTAATTTCCTTTCATTGAATGCCACAACTTTAAAAAGTCCCTTTTTAGTTTTATTAACATTTGGGGACCAAACTGAAGAGGTGCCATCTGGTATTTGAATAAGTCAATGGCTCATCTAACCTTGTGCTGTAAGTACGTGCACTTTGCAACCAATTAAAGTGCAACTATTCTTAATGCACATTTTGATTGGTAATAATTATAGCTGTTGCTAAATTGCTCAGCTTTTTATATTTGCTCTCACACAAAGTCTGGCTGATCCTAATATTTCACTATGACCCACTTCATATATTTCAGCACAGGATTAAATGCTTAGATTCTGTGGAGTTTATAAATAGAACAATCCTGACATTTCATGGAAAAATTACCTTAAAAGTATCGCATTCTGATAATACAAGAAAATGAAGTTGCATCAGAAAAACTCAGTGACTAGTATTTCTTTCTAAGTGAAGCAGATTGGAAGAAAGCATTTAGATTAAGGAAACAGTGAAAAAGAACCAATTAAATTTTGTTATTGTAAACAACTACTTAAATAAAATTCATTAGATATGACAGCAACAGTTTTTTTTTTCAAGTAGGCGAGGTTCTTGGCAAATGAGGCAATTTATATATACTTATTTGGAATTTATCAGTCCTAGTGGGCTTCCTGGAAAGAAAGGGTAGTATCCTAAAGCAAATGTATGCTGAGGAACTATTGCATTCCATGTTGTGTTCACAATCTGTAGTAAAAGATTTCAAACTTGATCGCAAAATATAAGGAGTTGGCCTGGATGTTTTCAGTCTCTTTACTAAGCAACTGAAAGGCAGCACAGAACCAAATGACATCCTGCAAGCACACTAGTGTTATGGGTAAAACTGAAACTGATATAAGCTATACAATGTATCAGAAAGTAGCTTAACATTTCTTTCAAGTCATATAGAATAGGACAGAGAAACTACAAGGAGTTTCCTCTAGAGGTCTGGCATGGATGTGCCATGAAGAAAAAGAAAGGTTGCATAAGATGAGAATGGCAGGATCTTATAATAACACATACAATTATATGAATGAAGAGGGCCTCATTAGATCAAGGAAAACTGAAATATTTCTGATACAAGCATGATTCAGACCCTTTTACATTTGTTATTATAAAACATATGTAGTTTTAAAATGTGCATGCAATTAAACTGGTACCCATTACTTGTAGACTTATATGAGATAGTACCTATGTAGTATCTATAGTATCTATAAGACAGATGGATTAATTAATTCAGAGCTGATACACCCCCTGGTTTTAATACAATGAATAGTCTTAAGCCTATATTAAAAGAAAAATATTATTATATACAATAATTTAGTTTTTATAGCTATTGTTTTGCATAGTCACTATTTTATAGAGCTTTTTAGGGTAACATTGTTATTTTTAAATAATAGCTATTAATGCTGCCACACTCTTTTGCTGCAAATGGAATATATCGTACTTTAAATTATTAGTATTCACTATCTAATTATAATGTCATCTGATCTGATAGGCTGGCAGGGTAATTTTAAATATATTTAAGTTGTATGTGTAACACACAGATTTTATGAACATTGAGAAAGAGTCTTTTTGGCAGGAAAGCTTTGCGTTTTCTTATTTTGTTTTAATAAAGTATGACAACGTGATGTCTTAGATTCTTGGTTTGTTCGATTTTACTTCAGTGGTTCCATTAGGATCTGTTCAGCGGCTATTCCAAGGTTTTTTGGTCTTTGAGATAGTACCCATAACAGAATTCTTTGCACACCTTAATGTGTATTATGCTTAATGTGTACAACACAGTCCCCCAGATTTACTAATCTGCCATGCAGGACTAAACTAGTCCTGCATGTAAGTGGCAGTTTAAGAGGAGGATGGCAGCGCGCCATGCATATTAATGAAGGCGCACTGCCTGAGCTCCAAATCCTACACTGAACATGGACAAGTGCAGATGGCGTGTCTGAGAGCAGAGCTCTCAGAATAAACATGCCCCTGTAAAGTAGAACAGAAGAAAGTGTAAATAAATGAGCGAGACCGCTCATAGGTGTCCGCATATCCCCACCAACAGTCCCCCTGTGTTCAACAGCAACAGTACATTGAAATAAAATGAAGAAACCCTTGTATTTATTTTTTTTTAGACCCCGAGTACAGCTAACCATAGGTGCGCGGGTTTGGCCGTCGCTTAGCTATGGTTAAAGCAGCTGAAAAGGCTGAAGAGGATAACAAGGAATATATATGCAAATGAAGCAGCACAGCAATAGTGCAGTGGTTACAGCATGCACCTAATAAACAGACATTCCTGGTTCCAGTCCCACTGCAGCACATTTCATTTTCCATGTGAAAACTGTATATGAACATATATTTACATCTTTTGGCCGTATAACCTGCATAATAACATTTAAATGTGAACTGGAGTACTGCATGAAATGCACATGTGAAGTGTCAGTGTCATAATGAATAAAGCACTAGTAAACAGGTATATTATGCACAGGTAAGAAGTAGGAAGCGTGTCTAAGTGCAATTGCATGGGGGTGAGCATTGCCCACACAGATTAAGCAAAGTAAAAGTTAACTGAGTGTAAGAAACTGTAACCGGAGGTTAGCAGTGCTTACCATCTGGCAAACCCGTGCAAACCCACTTACAACTGCTTTAAAGTGCCTTAATCACTCTGGATCCAACGGCTCATGTTCTGCCCAGCAACAAAATAAACTGCCTCTACAAGGCTCAAACTCAGGACCCTGTACACTATAGTCACAGTAGTTAACTACTAAGCCATCATAGCAATAGCTATGCATGAGGTATCAGCAAACTAATTCTCACCACAGGAAAATCAAACCAAACATGTGAATTGAATCTATGCACAGTGTGATGTTGGATAACCTGCCACAGAACATAAATATGTGAACTGGAGTACTGCAGTAAGCATAGATTTGAGGTGTTATTGTATTAAAGTGTAGAAGTCCCCAGGTCCCCATACAGTGTATGTACACATGAATCACAGATACCAGACACATATATAACCTGTAATGAAGAATAAATCATTCCCAAATGGCAAATATAGTGCTAATTAACTATTAAGCAATGCTAACCGCAGCACAGCTCAAGTTAGTAAGTGCAAGCAATGTGTAGGGGAGCCAATTCAATCTGCCTAGTGGTATAACTCTTTAAGCAGTACCATCCTCATGTAAGCAGGTCTGTCCTTAGCTTAGCCTTTTCAAAACTGGCCAATCATGGGGAAGTGTGGAAAAATGGCCATATTTAAACTCCACAGACAGGAATACTACTCATAACTGGCTGTAGCTTCCTACTGCAGGCAGAATGGCTGGTATAGGTGAAGGCACTCGATTTAGAGAGCAGCGTTGGGGCATCCAGGAGTCAAAAATCATGGTATGGCTCCTGGTAAAACACCATGATCAGAGACTACTGCAGGGCCAGTATCAGGGCTTGCAGTATAAAATGGAGGCCTGCAACAGTCTTGCCTATGACCTCACCAGTGCCACAGGTATCCCCCGGACTGGTGAGCAGGTCAGGCACCACCATGCTGACCTGAAGCGGTGGAGGGGGATGTACTGGAACAGTGGATCCAGGAGTCTCGGCAGATGCCCAATGTCCCAGTACTAAGTACTCATTCTATGAAGTAGTAAATAATTGCCTAGCTTGTGTATACTATGGATAGATATGGCTAAATATCATTACATTTCTCTGACAGCTGCAGATGAGTGGGCTGAGAACCAGCAAGCCCATGATGCTAGGCTGCAAAGGCTGCATCGCGAGGCAGGTTAGTAATCCGTCTGCATGTACTGTCTTAACAAATAAATATAAGAGTCTTAGAAAGTGTTGTACCGGTAGAAATAAATGTGTAATAGTCTGTGAATAAAGGTATATCCCCTGGAGTGCTTCTATTTACTCTTCTCTCATATGTTGGCGATCTGTTCCATACTATAAATAGTACTGCTGTATCTTAAGCAGTGTCACCCACACCGTGGTATGCAGATAAAATGGGCATGAAGCCCTGCATAACAATGTTGGAAGTGCCAAGAGGTCAGTTATATTGTACAAGTAAGGAAGACTTAGACAGAAAACAGTCGAAAGCTTTACATTAGTTCCCTGATACCACAGTGTACTGTGATGTTAGCTATAATATTTTGTCACACACAGCAGGGGTTTGAATCCTGGGAGTGCTACTGAGTTGTACGCATAATCATACCCCACAAATGTACAGATTTTGATACAATGTTCAGATAGAAAGTTGTATGCATACTTACACCCAACAACAGTACAGAATTTGCTAGAATGTTCAAATTGTAAGTTGTATGCATATTCATACCCCACAACTGTTCCAATCTGTCCAGCATGCCCAGATAAATGGTCCATATCACCAGCTTGGTACCCTGTTCCCCTGAAAATCTAGTGTGATGATCCAAGAATTGTAGGCAGCTGTCAATGACATATAACTGATAGTCAAACATGTACATAGCCTGAGAATGTATATGGAAACAAACCTGTCATTCTAGCACCCCACCCAAAGTGTATGACAGCAATTCTCAACATATGTTGCATTAACACCTGCAGCCTGTCACACCTGTATGTAAGACACAGGTCACATATATAATAATTTATAAACATGCCAGTGTACAATATAAGGCCTTTGTGTAGTGTAATAATACATGTAAGGGAAAGACCACTGCAGTGACTAAGAATGTTGTGAAAACTAGAAGAATATTAGTTGTTAATTGAACTCTCTCTCTCACCCCTACCATATGTGCATAATAACTCAATGACACTCCTCAACTGGTATGTGTACACTCCAAACTTTTGTTGGGACATATATCGTAATGGTTTATAAATATTCATATTTGTTTCTATGCATGTGCCATGTGAAAATATACCCATATAGGTGGCCTGTTGCCATCAATGAAACCTGCATGCTCCTGTAATGGCCACTGTTGTTCAATATGTGCATGTGTTCTGCTTGCTCTGCAACTGTGTTACATCTGGTGTGTTGGGTTAATGAGAATACCTATGCATGTTGTTATAACTAATCCTGAATGCTGTTGACTGTTACTAAACCATATCTGTCATAAACCTGTGACAACACAGCTTGTATGGGAATGCTGGTCCCAGCCCACCCACCTGTCCAACCTCAGCTGGTCATGGCACCAGGCACCAGAACATCTGGGGCCCAGCCTGCAACCTCCTCCTTCTCTGTGGTCCCTGTGCCACCTTTGGGTGGAACCACTGCAGGGGATGGGGCTTGCCCCCTTCACAGCGGGAGCAGAGGGGAACTTGTCACCCGTCAACAGGTCCAGGACATGGTACGTAAGGAGCTCAATCTGAAGTATCAAGAGTGCCTACACAAGCTTAAGAGCTGAGTGGCGTGATTAGAGGGTGAGCATGCCCCTCCTACACAGACCCCATCACAGCCACCTTCGGGGCCGTGAAGGTGCAGTGGTGACTGCCCATGGGTGTGGACCTCAGTCCCACTGTTTCCAGTTGGGGGATCATGGGCTTGCAACTTCTAAACACCCCTCCCTTTCCAAGGTGTTTACCCCCACATGTGTCATATACCGGCCCTGTATGTGTCTTGTGTGTCTTGTCTGTTAACCTACCCAACCTAACTCCCCAAATATACCTACGACCCCTCTCCAACATAATACTCTCACCTGAAAAAAAAAGGCAATCTGTTCCCACAAAATGATCTCATCCCATACATAGCTGTCCATTTTGCATACGTGTCCACTGGACACATGCAATCTGGTCTAAATGGCATCACAATGAATATATGTTGTCCTTACCCCTCTCCGAGGGGGTTGAGGGCCCAAATGTACCTGCAAATATAGTGTATATGCACAGCTGTTGCTGTAGAAGAAATATGCAGCTATGGACCTTGCCTATACCCTTCCTGCACATGCCTAGCTATTTTCCCTACTGTCTTTCCCTCTTTGTGCCCCATTTTTCACCACTGTCCTATACCCTTTTTCTTTTCTTTTAAAAGAATTAGCATGGGGGTAAGTGGCAGTAAGCACTGTTAAGCAGAGGTAAGCAGATTTGTGCAGGTTTGCGCGGGGGTAAGCTAAGCCTACACAGGTTGAGAGATTTGAAGCTGACTGTAAGAAAATATAAGTGGAGGTTGGGAGTGCTTACTGTCATGCAAACCTGCTTGCAACTGCTTAAAAGTGCCTTAATCACTCTGTAGCCAACGTCTCTTGTTCTGCCCAGCAACAAAATAAACTGCCTCTCCAAGGCTCGAACTCAGGACCCCTGCATTCCATACAAAAACTGATTTACCACTAAACCATGGCAAATATGCATAACCTGAAGTTTTCACAAACTTATCATGCAGCACAATCAGTCAACAGTACAGGAAATTTATTATTATCACACTACATAACCTGTTAATGCAATAAGTCTGGACAAAGTATGCCACATTGTGGGTACAAATAGGGATATATGTCAACTAATGCTCTGATACACTTAAAATGTTGCTAGTTACACAGTTATATGTATTAGAACACATATGTGGAAGGAGATGAAATCTGAAACACAAAAGTGTTGCCACTAGTTACTGACTTCAATGCTGCGATCATCCATGACAATTGCCAAGTGAATAAGGAAAAGGCCAAAATATGAGCCGAACATGCATGGACATATGGACAGATACATATCTGTAAATGTAGACAGATAGACAGCTATATGTAGATATATATATATTAATGTATGACTCATAAATAATCATATAACATCGATTGTATATAGATACATACATATGTTCATATATATATATATATATATATATATATATATATATATATATATATATATATATATATATATATATATATATATATATATATATGTATATACACACAGATGTACATATCTATAGATACATATATATATATATATATATATATATATCTATACATATATATATATATATATATATATATATATATATATATATATATATATATATATATATATATATATATATATATATATATAGGTACATACATATATACACACACAAAAGGTATCAGTAGCCATACATATGTAGAAGTAGTGTGGAAGTATTGGGTGCAAAGTATATCCCTCAGCCAGAAGCCCTTCAACTGGCACCTGTGAAATGTGTGGCAACCATTCCAACAAATGTGAATACTGATATTAAACATATACCCACCCACAATTCAAAGGACATGACATGACACACAGGTATGCATACACAGATAACCTTTATCCGTGTACTATACAATAATGTACGCCAATACTGAAATCACATAATGTTTGAAATATGTAATCAGTCATGAATGCAAGGCTCACACAAAACAGTAGATGCAAGCAATGTGTGTATATACTATACTATGCTGTCTAGGCCAAGGTCTTCAATTAGTATAACAGTAGAAACAGGATTTGCCTTCAGGATACGTAACAATCAACAATTACAGATGTAGTTCAGCAGCCTCCAATTACACCCTGTAGTCAAGCCCTAGGGGGAAAAGTAGCACTTGTGTTAATGTCACAGTATCTTGTACATAACATTGCTTAACCTAACATCTCACTATCACACTGAATGACCCTCGTCTTAACAGTTATATCCCTGAGAAGGTGCCATAGCCTAGGTTAATGGCATAGAAACCCCCATAAAAGGCTGTACAAGGGCAAGGAACACAGTGTACCACACACTTACCTCTGGAATGTACAAGGGCACATATGTGTTCTCCAGCTGTTGCCCCCATATATATGGACTTGGCCCAACAGTTCGTGTGGGAGTCCATGACATGACTGGGATGATAGCAGTAATGCTAATGGTAAATAATGGTAGACCATCACCTAACAACCCTTCATGTATCACAGCAGGACAAAGACTAGCATATATGTGGAGGACAGAGGCAGGAACATAGGGCCATATTTGCATTATTGCTGTTACACACCTTGGACATTGCTGGTGTTACAGGATTCATTGCAGCATACTGTTATGCAGGGATACGACATTGAAATACAAATGGATGTAGCCATGTACTGATAGCACTCAACAGACAGAATGCCACAGATATATCTGGGACAATACCTGTGTGGTGCACAGACAAAACCTAACAGCCAATCCCCCTGGTATCATACGGCTAGTCCCACAGCTGAGAGATATTAAGACAGACAACATTCCATGAAAATGTACCATGTGCACAGAAACCCTATAAGAACAGCAAGATACATTGCACACAACACTATGCACGTGGTCTGTAGGTCTGGAAACTTACCCAAATGTGGATATGTTCTGTGTCTGCAGGTTTACCTGTAAGAGGTATTGCTACATGCTGTCTGGAACACAGATGTCCACACACAGGAAGGATGTAATTCATACTGTAAAGGTGAATGGACAATGCCCACAGAAGGCAGCAATTTATAGTACAGGGTTGCCTGAAGTATTACACAGCAGGCTGCATGCAATTAGCAACTGGTGGACACTGACTGGTGCAGAGGCCACCATCTGGTCATGTGCAATACCACCAAAATCATGCTGCAGTGTATTCAAACCAGCTCAATCACTCTACTGGAGAGACTGAGAGAGAGAGAGAGACAGAGAGACAGAGAGAAAGAGAGAGAGGAAAAAAAAACTTTCAAGAAAGGACACAAAGCTCAGGGTTGTGTTACAGTGGAACAAACATAACAGGTATGTGAAACAGATATGCATTTACTGGCATGTAGTATATGGCATAGAAAGGATGTATATGTGTCATCAGTACTTGTTCCTGTAATGATGTTCTGCTCAACAACTGCACTGGACAGTAGTGTCAGTCCCTGTGGGCTTTGGAATTTACCTGTCAAATGTGCAGACCAGCAGTGAATGGCAAAGATGTGACCCATGATATCTGTGTTCTGTAAATGACTGTGGCCAATGGCTGGTGGGGGTATTAATACTGCCATGATAGACACATGGGTGAGAGACCACACCACCTGCAGGACAGCCATGTTAAAGTGTAGCATAGCATGCCCAACTGCCATAGCAGTATAATATGCTTATCTAAAGTTTGTACCATATATACCCCACAATGTTAGTCTGTGTTCACATGCGACACCTGTCTGTGTTGCAGCAAGGCAGAACAGTTCAGCTGTGAAGTAAAGAGGGTACATGAGTGTGGTCCAGATGTTCGCATGCACCCCACATACAGATACATATATGTGTGATACATATTCACAGCTGTGCATGTTTACAGAATCTCGGACAGTTATACATCTATATAGGTATATAAACAACACAAAATGATATCTACACATATATGTATATATACATATATATATATATATATATATATATATATATATATATATATATATATATGTGTGTGTGTGTGTGTGTGTGTGTGTGTGTGTGTGTGTCTACATACATACATACATATATATATATATATATATATATATATATATATATATATATATATATATATATAGAAATATATATATATATATATATATATATATATATATATATGTCAATACATGTCCCCTGCCATGACATGTGTGAGAGAACATCACACATCAATACACAACATACTTACACACCAGTACATGGCTGCAAGATGGAGTGTGGAGTGTGGTTTGTATCCCATGTTGGGAACACATCACAATTGTATGAGATGGTGGGATATATATGTTGGTGAAGGGTATTAGGCACATATTGGTATGTAGATCTGGTTGGGTGACAAACAAGACTGCATACAGTGCTGGTATATGACACATGTGGTGGTTAAACACTGTGGCCGGGTAGTTACATTTAGAATGTGGAGGCCATTGAACCCGCATATGGGAACAAAGGAAACATGGTGCCCAGCCTTGAACAGTCACGACAGCATCTACATGGACATAAAGGTGCCTGGGCTGTGCACTGGGCAGGAGGGGCATGCATGTCGAACCTTGTGTATGTGTACTGCATGCCACCAGGTGATGTAGCACATACCCCATGTCTCTGTGGAGCTCCCTATGCACAAGACCCTCGACCTAACTGGGTGACAGACATATGTCTGTGTGTGCTCAATGGGGGTGACACCATCCCATGAGGTGGTTCCACATGAAGATAGTGATGGAACAGTAGAAAATGAGGTTCCATGGTGGGTCACGGATGTGATGTGGACTGGTAACGTGCACATTAGGTTGGAGTGGTGTTCCTGCTGGCAAATATCCCCTACACATACTGGTGTGTTACTGTCATGGAACATATGTGAGCTGTAATAGTCCACACAATCCCAGAACATGTCTAACAGCATGCATAGATATCCCCAATATCACAGAATGGCAGATGTGTAGCAATCACATAGCAGACCTACCACATGAATATGTGGAAACATAGTGGCAGTGACAATGGCATACAGGTGAAATACCCTGTAACAGCCCAGCAACTCTAGTGTCCCCACAGGGAGCATGTCTATAAACACATAGCAGAAAGTGTTGTACAATCCAATATATGACCCAGTGGTACACATACCGGACAAATACCACAAGCGTTGTGTGAACATTATGTTGGAGCTGATATGGTGGCGGGAGACCGATATGTGTATTGTATTATGGTAAACTTGACATATGAGTTGCTCAGACATATTTCCATCATTATGTCTTTCAGGGAGTATGGCACACCAGAGGAATCCCGCTTACAGTGCAGCTGAAGAGGAAATTATAATCACCAGCATCATCCACAAGTACCAGCTGTTGTTCTCACAGACAATCCAGGACCAGCAGGAGAGAATAGCCATGTGGAATGATGTGGTCAGCAGGGTGAATGAGGTAGGGATGCACAGCTGTACATATGAGCAGGTCTGCCACCATTGTAGTGACCAGCTCTGCCAAGTATGTCACTGTGACGCTGCTGTGCAGGGTGACCACCTTGCAACAGGGGGGGGGCATAACATCCATCCCCCCTCACCAGAGTGGATTAGCTGCTCATGAGCCTGGTAGCACCTGCCTGCCCACAAGAGCTACAGACTTATACAGTCATGGAGGTGGGTGCTACACACATGCCAGACATGGAGCATGCAGATAAGGTTCCAGGGCATATCAGTAGACTACTGTAGTGTATGCATCTGTACAGATAGATTATGCATATGTGAGATGTGGGGTCTGTTGCTGTGCAGTACTGATAAACAGTAATGCATAATCTGTAGAACTGTGGACTTCAGCTGTTGTTGTACTGTACTATTGCAGCCACCCTGTAGCAATGCCACAGCTGTGGCCACTGACATCAACTCTATCCCATCTCAATGTAGGTACCTCTGGGATACCAGCAAGGCAGCGGCCAGATACCGGTGAGTATGGTTTTAGGTTATGCTTGGCAATTCACTGTGCATGTCATAGCTAAGGTGTAGGCCATGTACACGTCTAACACACCTACCCATAATGCATGCTGTACATGTGCAGTGACAGAGCACACCCCTCACTAATGGGATTACCAGCCTCAAACACATGCACTACACAGTCCATCTCAGACAACTGTGGCTACACTCCAGTGCACATTGTCCAGGCACAGCTGACATCCACCCAACATACACACTATGTCATACACAGAGCAGTTGAACATGCTACATATAAAGAATCCCACTCCCTCTGCTAACACACGCTCCAGGGTCCTAAACTTCATCGACACATTACACAGAACATACTGGAGGGATAGGGCCCTGCCCTGGGTAATCCCCACACTCTGGAATGGACTACCCATACATGTCAGGCAATGCTACTCATTGGCCCTCTTTACAGAAACACTTGGCAATTGGATGAGAAATGGGGAATTCACCCTGGGTAGTATGTCTGTGCCACAGCCTGACAGGGGACAGGGGAATAACATTAGTGGGTGGTGCATGGTTGGGAACCCTGTGGCTAGATTTATGTAGGCCCCAGGACCAATAGATCAGTACTTACCTATGAACATATGTGTACCACAGGCAACATCAGCCAGGGCTCAATTATGGTCAATAATGGTCTCTACACTCACCATAGGTACAGTACATTGTGTCTGTGGTTGGTCTAATGGTAGTCTATCACTCATACATGCACCACTGATGATGACATCTGTGAATACACATCAAGCATTCACTAAACACATGTCCACATGTGATCCAGAAACACACAGAGCCTGTGAGCAGCAGCGGAAACACAACTGACACACAGATACACATCTTGCAATGGTGTGTACACCTGTGAGGTATGGTGCACAGTACATGCCAGGGTGCTGAAGAGATGCACATCCATAACATTGATGCAGGGACAGGCTAACATGGTGCTGATGCACAGGGTGACTGTACAACAGTGTAGCAATGGAATGATGTGTAGCATGTTGTCAGCAGTAAAGTGAAATGCTAATATCTTGAAAGTTGTAGCTGTGTAGCCATGATTCATCAAAGCTGTAATTAACAATGTTGTATTGTTGTCACCAATATCTGTTCTGATTGTGTTGTGTTTGTCCATGTGCCACATGGCAGATGGGTGTAGTGGTGTCAGCAGGACACCTACAGTGGACACCAGTAAGTGTAGTGGGTGGTACACATGCCATGGCTGGGTACAACACACAGAGCCTTTGGTTTGGATGCAGTACTGGTACAATACTGTACACATGGAGGTATGTCCCCGTGCAGGTAACACATCTGCTACACATGTAATCTCACCAAGACAGGATAGGCACAACCACACAGTACTACATATGCAGTCTGCATTGTAGATGACATTGAACATGCTAACAGCAGGGTGTATGTCCCTCTCCCCACTCTAATGCGATCCTCACCTAAGTAACATGTGTGTGCCAATGCCGGTGGCATAGCCCTACCCTTAGGAGGGTGTGAGGCACTCAACTACTGTGAATGGTGTAAACAACTAACAACCTGATTACATACACTGTACAGTATTTCAGACAGCTATGTGGGGGGATAGACGCAACAGTAACTGCAATGATGGCAACTGTGTCCACAATAGCTACACCCAGTGGGTTATAGCAACCCCAGTAGTGCTGCACACCTCAACAATGTGGAGGAGGGTATTAACACATCTATGACCTGTGAAGGACTGTGTGTCCATGGGATGGCACCTGTGGAATGCTGGCATATGCCAAGCAGTCCTGGTGGAAACATATTCTGTGAACGGAGGTAAATCCCTTAGCAACTACACACATTCCTAAATGTGGGATGGTGTACAAAAGCCTGCTATGATCTACATAGGCATTGTGCACCTCCTAACCCACATCTACACCTGTCATGATTGGGTAAAGGAGGTATACTAGGTTCAGGTTGTATTCTCTGCCTTTGACAACTCCAACATTGGCGGGGTCCTGTGTGTTAAGATTACTAGTGACATTGGCCATGGGTTCATTGTTGATATGTTCCATGTCCCTGCAGACCAGGGTCATCAGGCTACTGGGTGGTAGTTCCCAGCTGATGTGGTGGAGTTGTGGTTATCCCTTCCAACATTGGTGAATCAATTGTCAGGTGTAGGCCTACTGGATTTTATGAGGGATCCCAGCTACTTACTGCACCTGCCCAGGGGGTTCCCCCAAGCATGACACATCACTTGACTGTACTGCATGATATGCTAGTAATATCAGACTGACATCCTACAGGTGGGATGGAGTACTGTTAACATGTACTGCACTTGTTGTGTAGGGTCATGCTTATGGGATCTGCTAAGGTTGGTATTGTATTGCAGGCCAGACACGTTTGGCTGGGGGGATACCTACCCGTGCCAGATGTATGTTGTTTGGGTCTCTTAAACCCATCAATGGTGCATGAGGATATATATGCTGTGGTTACGTTCCCGGTTCCATCTACAGATGTATGTCCATATATTCCTATATTGATATATATGTGTTCACCTTTGACAGGGAGACAATCATTCCTTTGAACAGCCCTTTCTGCAAACCAAAACGACAACCCCGTCATTTTTTACTGCACCACAGTTCAAAACACAGCAGTTCTAAAGGCACCTTCGCTGACTCTCGAACTGCAAGTAGGAATACATATCGTAATACCGGGGGGCATGCCCCCCTGCACCCCCCAGCTGGGGGACTGGGTTCCCCACAACCGCCCTACTGTGATATACTAACTCCTAGTTTGCACTACAGTGGGAATAGGCAAATATTCTCCATCCCCACTATAGTGCCATCCGCAACCACAATGGCGAATCTGCAATGAGCGAGTGCATAGTGACATTCATGCATTGCACATTCGATGCATATATTGCAAGATTGTGCAATGCTAAGAACATACTTTTTGCCTTCCAGCTTTTGGAAACATGGATTTCTCCTTTGGAAAGGTGAGCCATATATATGCTGACATATATGCATTCCTAGGGCTGTATATATGTGGACATGTGGCTGTATACATATATATCTATGGATGTATGTGTTTCTAGGTATATATGAATTTATTGGCATATATATATATATATATATATATATATATATATATATATATATATATATATATATATATATATATATATTTCTATACCTATATCTACATATGTGGAAACATCATGCTTATTCGTCTCTGCCAAGGCTTACTGGTAAATCACTTTGTGTATGGTGTGCAGGGTCCTAGTTTCGAGCCTTGCAGGAGCTGTTTATTTTGTTGCTGGGCAGAACACAGCCAGCTGGATACAGAGTGAGTAAGGCACTTTAAAGCAGTTGTAAGTGGGTTTACGCAGGTTTGAGTGACTGTAAGCACTGCTAACCTCAGGTTATGTTTTCATACACTCAGCTTCTAAATTGCTTAACCTGTGTAGGCAGTGCTTAGCTCCACGCAAACCTGTGCAAACCTGCTTAAAACTGCTTTAAGCTGCCTTAAACACTCTCTATCTAACGGGCCATTTTCTGCCCAGCAACAAAATAAACAGCTCATGCAAGGCTCAAATCAAGAACCCTGTACACTCTAGACAAAGTAATGTACCACTAAGCCATGATAGATACACAGATATTCAATGTTTCAGAAACATATCAGCCAGTCTGTCATGCAATAGTACAAAGAATGTATACAAAAATCTAGATGTCTGCGTGTGTAACTATATTGCAACCTTAACAGATACAACATACCCATATGTGTATAGATATACATATATATAAATATATATGTTTTTACTAACTCTATATACATATATATATATATATATATATATATATATATATATATATATATATATATATATATATATCACTATTTATGCACATATGCTTATATATGGCCATACATCTGTAGATAGCAATTGCAGATGAACAAATACACCTATGTCCACATGCACCGTTAATGGGGTTGAGAGGCCCCACACACTATACGTCTTGTACGAATAGGCATCCCCCCACAGCCAAACACATGCGCCCTGCAATACACAACCAAGTACAGTCTGCCTCCCATAGGACATGTAATATGTGGAAGCCATCAACGTCCCCAGGATACAGATACCCAGACACATATATGCAGATACAGATATATATATATATGTGTGTGTGTGTGTATATATATATATATATGTGTGTGTGTGTGTGTGTGTGTGTGTGTGTGTGTGTGTGTGTGTGTGTGTGTGTGTGTGTGTGTATATCTATATCTATATATATATATATAAATATATATGCATGTGACTACACATGCACATGCAGATATATGTACAGTAAGATACATATGTAGGAGGTGCACACAATATGGAACAGCTACTATGCCTACAGTTAACACCTGAACAACTGGACACTGTATTGGCGACACATATTAATGTCAATCATTTTCTGCAACATATACCCATAGAAAGGTCATAGGAAAGACACCACACACAGGTTTGCAGAAATGGAAATCCTTTAATTATGTACTGTAACAGTTCTATATGACATATCATATAGCTGTTCAAATACTGACAACCATATAAATGGAGTACTGCAACTGTGAAACAGTTAAACTAATACAGTAGTCTGGAAAGGTTCACAACTGTTGCTGTCCAGGCCAAGCCCTTCAGAATGTACAATAGTGCAGACAGACTGCTCCACAGGGTACCACACAATCACAGTATGTACTGCAGGTGTGTAGTTCAGCAACCTCGATCTACACTCTGTACAAACTCCATTGGAGGTAAAGATGTTTTGTGATCAAATGGGTTGCACCTGGTACATAACAAGGCATAACACACAGAACAGTCTGTATGGCAGGAGGCAGTAGGCTTGCAGTATCCCAAGTCATGTAAGTAATGTCAATATAGGTGGAGTTTACAGTACTGTACATCCACATACCTTGTGGCTGATCACCCCTGATACCCCCACATTTTGTAACAGCTTAGGTCATTTATGGTGCTCCCCACCTAGACTCAATAATACAAGCCCATATTCCACTGTTACATACACTGGCCTCTGCAGTGCATAAGGGCACACATGTGTTGTGTAGGTGACGCCCATACATATATGGCCCCAGCCCCACTGTATGTGTGGGGGATACAACAGCAGTGGACTAATGGTAGCAATGGCAGTGTGATATACTCACAGCCCACTACAGAACAACCCCCAACAGCATGACATATGTTCAAAGCTTGGTATGTAGATGGGAGACAGTGGCTGGGACAAAGGCACATATGTGGAACACTGTTGCCATACACTAAGCAAGGTGCTGGTGTTACAGGATAGTCTGCAACATACCCTTAGTCAGGGAATTGAGGTTAGATATAGACATGGATGTAGCCATGTACTGATAGCATGCAATACACACACTGCCAGTGTAATATCTAACACAGGACCTGTGTGGTGGACGGAAAACACATGATAGGCATATCTCTGTCCAGCAAGAGGTTAGGCCTACAGTAGTGAGCTATGCAGACAGACTGCATTCGTAGGTACACTAGTATGTAAACACACACACCCTGTGACACCAGTACTATGCAAAGCATTACACAACTCTACCCACAGTCTGTCTATATTTCCTGATTCTCCTACAGATATGTGGCCACTCTGAGTGTGCAAGTTCTCCTGTAAGATTCATTGCTACCTGATGTCTGTATCACTGATGCCCACACACAGGAAGGATGTCCATCACACAGGAAATGTAAAGGGACCATGCCCACATGCTGTAGAGATTTATAGTGGGTGGTTGCCATGACAGTGGTAATTCAATGTAGTACACGTGTCATTTTATATATATATATATATATATATATATATATATATATATATATATATATATATATATGGCTATCGGGATAAGTACATGTACATATATTTCCACCATATGTCCTGGACATGGAGTGTAGCCGTACACCAGCCCCTACAGTCCCAAAGTTATAGTGCAAGGGAGTGACAGGTATGTATAGCAGGTATATTACTAGACTGTTGTTACTGTCATTGGGATTGTCTTCACAGACATGGTGTGTGTGGATGCTGACATCTGCTTATAACATGTGTGCCATTGGCTACTGACAGACATCCTAAGGAAATCATTGCAAGTTACCGCTGCTAGCATGTAATGCCCCTGTGGAGTGCAGCAGTTATATTGGCCACTATATGTGGAACTTCGGACACACCCTGTATAGTCCAGAGGTATACACATAATCCTTTAGTGCACCACATGTGTACCAGGCCTGACAATATGGATGTAGACAGCCATGTAGATGGGTATAACACATAACGACTGGTATACATTTGGCACCATAGGTGTTGGATTCACACACTCCTGTCTGGCCTGACACATAATGACTGCTGGTACAGGGGTGCCATGGACACTTACCACCCACTAGATATTGACATACATCTGTACAGCATCCCACTGCTTTGTCTGACATACATGACGTTTAAGGGAGGCCCAGCAGTAGTACATCTGGCAAGTATCTGCATATAACATCCCACTGGTTAAGTACACTAAGCTGCTAGACATGTAAAAATGCACTGTGCAGGCTACAGGCAGACTGGCTCAACACTAGCTTACATCTCATATGGGGAATGCACATGTGCCTGCATATATAGCAGGCTCAACAGCCATGTCACAGTACTGGGTAAGATACACCTGTGTGACAGTGCATAACCACAACCAATGTGAACACAGCCACAGCCACATATCTTAAGCTAGCATAATATTACAGTATATAGACTATCTGTTCTACACCATCCTCATATGTGCCACTCACAGAATGACCCTACATATACTGGGCTGCTACACAGTTTGTTAGGATGGCTCTCTGTGGTATGGGACATGTGTGGGCATGGCCCTACAAACATGTATGGAAAAACGGTACGATACAGTGGGGCAGCATGTAACTTCTGATAGAAGGGGAGCTAGAACAATGACATCTACCACAGTCTGTACACAGGCTGAAGTACATATTAACAATACACACACTGCCAACATTCGCCATCACTGCACAGACCTCAGTACTGTACAAACATCCACAGAATGTCCAGCTTATGTCATGAAAAATAACCACTACTGTACATGACATGTGTAGCAATCTGATATATCTCTAGCTTGTTTTCAGATATGATGACAGTATTTATGGTGTACAGCACATATGCACCACTTCATGCACACCATATGTACAAAGGTTGAAAGAGGTGTGGCTGACAGCACATACACAGAGCCAGTATAGACATGTTGCTGTGATAACCTAATACATTTTCCATTGTAACAGGGTTTGTTGCAACATATGTCCTATGAGGGATATGAAGTCAGTAACTGTCACGGCCTTCACCATTACAGACTGCAATCCTCACACTACCTTCTGCATTCCATAGATTGATGCACTGTGGCTAACACATGAAACCATAGGCACAACACTGCCCAGTCTGCAGATGACCCTGCAGATGGGGATTCCTCATATACATGCAACTGACATGGGAGGTAGTGTGACATGTACGACAGCCATATCCAGACAAACACTAGTAAACCAACATTATTCCAAATGCAGTATAGCAGCACTTACAGTCTGTAGTCAGGTCAGGCACATCCCCCTCCCTTTGGTTGCCCTCTTTCCACAGTGTATGTTGATAGAGGTAAATCCCCAATCCATCTGGGATGCTGTTTGCCAAACATCAGATCTAGTTCCTGCTCACAGTGACTGGAAAGGCCCAACACCACCATGATGTTCCTAGGTATTGGAGTACGTTTCCATGCAGTTGGCTATGGGATTGTTACCACAGCCATTTCACATGCAATCAGCTAGAGAGGGCTGCAATTCATTGCAGAGGCCATCAGCTGATCATGAGCATCACGTAAAATACACATGCTGCTGCCTAGCAAGGCAGGTGTAGGTCTCCACATCCACCAGAGAGGGAGTGGGGGACCAGACAGAGGCAGATACATGTCAGCAAGGGGTGGGAGGGTAAAACTGAAGCATGTTTGTGTCACACACCTACCAGCACAGGGTATCAAACCCCCAACAACTATGTAGTGCTATCTCAGTTTAATGCAGTTATTGGATACACCACATGGGTTACTTGATGTGAAGCACTCAGAACATATATGTGAGGGTGAATGACATCTGCAACAGGGATACGGTAGATATACGGTAGTTGTCGTACACATGCCTGTCTGCATGAACAGGTACCAGTGTCAACACAGGCACACTCACACAGGGATGCACACACATTGACAGACTTGGCAGGGCCAGGAGTGCAACTTATCAGTAGTGGGATTGCCACAACACATCAATGTGCAGGTATCACATGCACCACACGGGTCATACGGTGGCCGTATGGGCAAAGAGTATGAGGAGATATCAGACATCAGACAGCTTGCTTCAGTATGCCCTGTGAGGGGTTGTACTGAGTGTGGATGTGGACATATACACCATACAACACACACACAAACACACAGGGTGCCAGTTCTGAAGTGCATGGATGCATATCTACATGGTTTTGTGGTGGTCAACTGTGCCAGCAGGCTGTACAAGGGTAGGCAATGGGTATACCATGGCATCAGGCCACATGACAATGGTCTGCATTGTGGCTCAGGTCTGTAGTTACTGCATTTGCCCACACAGGTGGGTATTGCATCCCCCATCCAGTCAGCTGGGTGACTATTGTGTGTGGCCAATGCTGCACACTACATGCCATGTATGTGCTCCTTAGTCCATGACTTGGATGGTGTCTGGGATATGCACACCTCCCACATGCATGTACAGTGAAATGTGGAACTGTACCTGGGGTGTCAGGCCCATGTTGTGAACACAGATATTCATCAGATGTGCCAGTCTTGCCCACCAGTGGCAGGAACTGGTAATGGGCAGCAGGTTTACCCTTCACCTGCATTGATAGCATGCCAACAGTATCCCCTGATGTCAGTGTCATCTGGCCATACAGGGCATGTTGTCAGGCATGGTATGTCCATTGTGAGTCACATGTGAAGGCACCACAGGTGGTGAAGGTGTTCATTGGGGAACATGGTGGAGGTGCACTGCCTGCATGTATATGCATATTGGATAGATGGGCAGGGTGACATGCCCTCTGTAGCCCACTGCTATCATTGCAAAGTTACTATCAGTGGCCAATATGCAGTGTACTAACCACATATTGGCTGTTGCCTAGGCATGTATGTGCATATGACACATGGGTTGAGTGTGTGCTCTGGGTAATAGCGGGGTTGCTAATTTGGATTGGCTGGCCTTGATGTCACATGTATGGGTATGGCTTTGCACCCCAGCCTTTCAGCTAATTTACATCTGCTATCCCTGTATGGTTGACATTGTGATATATAGTAGGGCCACCATAAAATTAATGAGCAAAACCCCCTCCACATTGGCCACAGGTGTCACACACTCACCTCTACACAAGATACGAGTTACACCCACACACACATACACACCTGTTATGTCTGAGAGTTGAACCCCTACCTAACTAATTTATTACACTACAGCACGAGGCAGTTATAATACACGCCATGGACATTACTGGAGTACTTCTTCCCCAAAGGTGTATTTCACAGTAACTGACATCAGCAGGATTACCAAAGTAGGGCATTTCACCTGTACTGTGAGTGACTAGCCTAAAATGCATTGCTCCCTACACAGACATTGAGACACACACAAAACATCCACAACTGTCATGTGTGGGTATAGAACCCCTGACCATAGCATACATCATACTACAGCATGGAGTTGTGACACACCACAGGGATTACTAGAGACATCCTTCCCCAAAGGTGTATTTCACACTCAGCGACATCAGCAGGTTTACCAAAGTAGGGCCTTTTGCCTGTACTGCGAGTGACTAGCCTAAAATGTATTGCTCCCTACACAGACAGTGAAACATACGCAAAACATCCACAACTGTCATGTGTGGATATTGAACCCCTGATCAAGGCCTATATCATACTACAGCATGGAGCAGTTATAGGTCACACCACAGGGATGACAGGGAACTTTTTCCCCAAAGTTGTATTTCACAATGAATGACATCCACAGGATTGGCAAAGTAGGGCATTTGAATTGTAATGCAAGTGAGTAGCCTATAATGCATTGCTCCATACACAGACATTAAAACACACACAAAACATCAAGATCTGCCATGGGTGGTGATGAAACCCTACCACAGTTCTAAATACACTACAGCAGTACACAGTTACAGGACACGCTACAGACATTACTGGGCTATGACTTTCTCAGAGGTGTATTTTTGTGTGAGTGACATCAGCAGCTTTACCAACATTGGGTATATGAATTCTAAGGAGTGTGTGTGACCTAAAAAGCATTGCTTGTCATTCAGTCATAAACAGACATGAGACACAGAGATATCACTCAGTCATAAACAGACATGAGACACACAGATTCACACACACACACACACACACACACACACACACACACACACACACACACACACACACACACACAAAATTGGCAAGTGTGGGGTTAGAACACCTACCTAATTACTTTATCACACTACAGCAGTATGCAGTTACAGGATACGCTACTGAGATTACTGGGTGAGGATTTCCCCAGAGGTGTATTTCTAGGTGAGTGACATCAGCAGCCTTGCCAAAGTTGGTATAAGAATTGTACAGGGTGTGAGTGGCCTAAAAAAGCATTGCTCTCTACTCATTCAGACACACACACACACACACACACACACACACACACACACACACACACACACACACACACAAGCACACAGTTGCTAGGTCTGGGGTTAGAACACCTACTTAACTACTTTATCACACTACAGCAGTACACAGTTACAGGACATGCTATGGAGATTACTGGGCTATGATTTCCCCAGAGGTGTATTCCTAGGTGAGTGACATCAGCAGCCTTGCCAAAGTTGAGTATATGTATTGTACAGGGTCTGAGTGGCCTAAAAAGTATTGCTCTCTACTCAGTCAGACATGCACTCACAAGCACACAATTGCCAGGTCTGGGGTTAAAACACCTACCTAACAACTTTATCAATTTACAGCAGTATGCAGTTACAAGACACGCTACAGAGATTACTGGGCTATGATTTCCCCAGAGGTGTATTTCTAGGTGAGTGACATCAGCAGCCTTGCCAAAGTTGTGTATATGAACTGTACGGAGTGTGAGTAGCCTGAAAAGCATTTCTTTCTACACAGTCAGAGACTGAGAGACACTCACACAAACACACACTCACACAGTTGCCAAGTCTGGGGTTAGGACTACTACCTAACTAGTTTATCACTACAGCAGTACGCAGTTATGAGATGCGCCATGGGGATTACTGAGCTACAGCTCTCCCAAAGGTGTATTTCACATTGGATGACCTCAGCAGGCTTGTCATGACACTGCTAAGGGTTGGCCGGTGTGTGCATGGGCTGTAACCTATTCATGTAGGGGTTGACATGCTGCATGTGGGCACACACAGTGTCATATGCCACAGGTACGTGTATACAGCTACTAGGTGACTACTTCCTTGTACAGTCATGTTGCACAGCTGGCACGTGCAACACATCATCATGCTGACAGATACTGGTGGCTAGTATCTGCAGTGAGTGACACGTGCACCTCATGTGCTTGGGGCCCTTTGGCTGTGTGCTGGGTGGGACAGGCCCAGATGACTCTTTGTCACAGTCACCCTCTTCAACACATCTATGTCCATCTACCTTTGGCTTATTATAGTGTGCTGTCCTTACATATATGTCTGTATTCTTATCCACTGTGTGTGCAAGGCAGGAGTGGTGCATACTAATAACTGCAACTGCCAGATATGTCTGGTCCACTGGTGTTTGCTGACATGGCCTTCATGTGTTTAAGTGTGTGAGCATGCCCAGTATGGCCATCTATATTGCATGTGTGATCAAGTCCAGGTAGTTTGTACTGCGGTGCTGACCTTTGTGTTGGACACTGACAGGTAGCATGCTGTGTCTGCAGGGTATACATCAGTCATTTGGCATTGGCTGTTGCTACATTTCTGCATAGTGGGGGGGCACCTGACTGTTTCTACATTTCTACACAGGGGTGGGAGGGGCACACCTGACTGTTACTATAAGTGTACATAGGATGGTGGGGCACACCTTACACTTTTACACATTTGGTAGGACTGCACTGGTATGTTGGGTACACCATTTCAGTCTGTAATCTTATGTATCGTGCTGGCTAGAGGCATACCAGTGTACTACAGATCTTAGCTTTCACTACCTACATATTAGTTTCTGACTTCCTAGCCTTCCCAACTTACATCCAACTGGCTGGCCTGTTGTAGTCTGTCTGTGCAGGCCTGGGGTAGGGGTTACTCATGGGGCTTATTCAGATGCAATAGTACAGCATTTGTTTGTGTTTGTCTACACCTATCCTGCTGGCTGTGACTGTTGTTGGGTATGTGCCCCACCCCAACTGGCATGTGTGAGTCACTTACCTTGTGAGTGTCCCAATATTGAGGGTGGTGCTGCAGGGCTGCCTTTGTCGGATGCACATAGTACACTCCCTATACATATTTGAGCACAGGTAGTGTCATGTTTGGCATCCCTTTTACTGTATGTGCAAGTTGGAGAGAGGTGTCATTCCCTGGGTCCCTACTGTGTCAGTGTATGTGCTATGCATTGCCTCTTTGCCAAGGCCAGGGCATACTGGGCACACCTCCTTCTGCCTACTGGGGCAGGCTCAGGTTGTTCCTCTTCCAAGTCACTCTGTCTCTGTGCAGGCCTTGGCACTGGTTGGGGCTGTGTGGCCCTGCCCTATGCTGTTTCTGCTGCAGCTGTTTCTGCAGGATCATATTGTGTAGCATGGCACATACAAGGACAATTTGAATACATGTAGTTGGTGAGTACTGCAAGGCTCCACCAGATGTGTCCAGACACCGGAACTATGACTTGAGCATCCCAAACACATGTTCTATTATGATTCGTGTTTGTGCGTGTGCCTCATTATGGAGTTCTTGTTCGGGTGTGTGTGCATTTCTGATGGGTGTCATCAGCCATGGCTCCAGTGTGTATCCAGCATCCCCCACTAGGTGACCATGTGAGATGTCCCCATTGGCAAATCTCTGGTACAGCTGCATCAGATGCCAGATGTGGGAATCATGGTAGCTTCCAGGGCAGTCAGCACACACATTCATTATTATGCCCTGGGCATTGCACACGACCTGGCAGTTGATGGAGGGGAAGCCCTTGTGGTTGATGTAGACCCTACCCTGCTCACCTGGTGGTGCTTTAATGCATATGTGCGTGCAGTCTTTTGCATCTACTAACTCAGGGTATTCTTCTATTTGGTGGAAGAGATGCATACTGCTGGCCAACGCCTCACAGGTGATGGGGAAATATACATGCTCACCGACATTTGCTGACATGGCATCCAGGAACTGGTGGAGTACCTTGGATGCTGATGCCTGTGAAATCCCCATCATATCCCCAGTTATCCTTTGGAAGGTATCTGTAGCTAGTATTCTTAGGCCTACACATACCTTGGTATCCACTGGGATGGGTTCCCCTCTGTTAGTTCTGTGTGTCAGGCATGGCCAGCACAGCTCAACAATTTGCTGTAGGAGGTCCCTGTCCACCCTATAGCGCTCCACTATCTTCAGCTCATGTAGCCCTTGGTAGGTTACCCTGGGTCTATACACTCTTCTCCATCCCCTCACTGTGGGTTGCTCAGCAGCATTCACATCCTCACCACCCTCAGCCTCTTGCACATGCTGGTTTATGATAGCAAAAGCAGCCTCTAACATTTTTTCTCTTGCTTTCATTTTGTAAAATTTCCACATCTGTATACACCGGTGGTGCAGAGTTTTTGGGAAAAACAAGGGGGAAAGGTGTTTGCATAGTTTATAGTGGTGTGCTGGGCTGGGCTGGTCTGCTGCCTGTGTAATTGGTTGATTCAGATACATTTCACCTATCAGCTAAGCTAGTTCTCCTTGATTACCTTCCTACTGCTGTTTTCCCTTCCCATTGCCTCCCTGTTTATACCCGTGTGCACGCCACACAAATGGAGTGCTCAAATGTGCACAGAGCTACTTTTTCCTGGTTTAACTTCCTTTTTCTTCCTGTAAAACCCAGTGCGTGGCACGCACACCTGGTTACACTTTGTAAAGAGTGCTAAGCAGGTTTAGACACACCCCTAGCTTAGCTGTGCTAAGCTAGGAGCAATCCCGAGCAACAGGTCTCCAATTCACTTACAGTATGCCTGACACACTCCCCCCATGATGTCACCTATATCATAGTCTTGCACCCAGCTATTTATACTCTTACACTCTTGGGACTTGCCTCACACCCTGGGAAAATCTGGGATTCACTAACCTTTCCCTCATTTGTATAGGATTGTCTGCTAATGCATAGTTACATGTCCCACACTGAGCCTCCCTCCTTAGCAACCATTACTAACTGGCCAGGTTGTCTTCTGCCTGCCATTGAATTGCATGGCAGAATACTGATTTTAGTTAGAATGCTTATTTTAGGTTTATTTTATTATTTTCCCCCCGATCCCGTTTGCGCACCGCTGCCCTATGCATAAACAGGCGAGATCGGCGAAAAAAAAAAAAAAAAAAATTATTTTTTTTAAACAGTTTGCAATGCCAATGGCCTTCTACTTGGCCATTGGCATGATTCCTCAATGATATGCAGCCTTTATTTGGAGCTGTCATAGCTCTGTTTTGTAGATTGCAGAAATGTACTCGGTTACTAACCGAGTACATTTCTGTACACTGCACTCGTCCCACACGGACAGCTGCCAGCTTCCTGGATCGCATATTACCATCATTTGCATGCTTTTCACCTACAGATGAGGGTAATTTGCATACAGGAACTCAGTCCATGCAGGATTAGTCTAAGAGCTCACGTGCACATCCCGGGAGCTCGTTCCTGGGTCCCACATCGGCCATATTGCCGAAAATAGCTCTTAGACTAATCCTGCACATTCTACAGGGCTTTGTAAATCTGGGAGAGTGTTTTATTTTATGTTTTTTCTGAGTTTGTTCACTTTGGCAACATTTAAAATACAGAAAGCAGCATATATCAACTACAGAGTAACAGGATCATAGCATGGTAGGCATTACAGTCCAAAAATGTTGCAAGATCATTTGTGCCTTTTGCAAATACCTATTCTTATGTTGCACATCCCACTTCTCAGTAGACAAAGTAAGTCAGACCAGCTATTATTTTACAGATGTCCATCCAATAGTCATGATTCATTTTAAAGGATGACAAGGTGTCATTATGTTAACATATTGTAGCAGTTCCTGGGGTGGGGTAAGTACTGAGTAATAATTCTGTCACTCCAGAGTGTCTGTTTATATGTTAGTGGAGATTCTTATCCTTAGTCCTCTTGTATGTGGAACTGTTTGCCTTGCAGAGATGCAAGAGGTTAAGAAGGTTTGATCCTTAATGGAATGGAATAAAAAAAAAATAGATCTCCATATAAGCATCTGTAAGATACTGAGTATAAGAAGTGGCCGTCAAGCCAATCTTGGTAGCCAGGGACTTTTAAACAAGTAATCTTTTTAGTTAAGAACTACTGGGGCCATTCCAGCTATGTGATGTTTCGTAACAGCTGCATATCAAAGTGGGCATTGTATTCCATAACTGGTTTAATTAGAACAGACTACAGGGGGAAGATAAATTCCTTCAGTTTGGATGAGGTACCTTTAGATAATAGTTTTACAAAACAGAATGATTTCCTGACTATTAAAGCTACAGAATAGTCAAAGCAGTCGAAGGTGTTGATGCAGGTGCCAAGATCCTTGATTTCTGTATCACATTTGAGTGGGAATGTGGGATACTGGCAATATTGTAAGTGGGAGATTAGATTTTTTTTTTTTTTACCAAATGTGACAAAACACTTTCTCTGCATTTAATTTTAGTCTTTTTCAGTACACTATTAATTCGTAAGTACTAGTTGTTTCTGTAGTGTCTGCATAGCAAGGTAAGGTCAGACTATAACAACTGACCTCCTGTCCCTGGCAAATGTCATCAGAGGTAAACCACTAGTTACAGAGGTTCCAGCACCCAAGCCCAGAGGTGCACCACTGCATACAGAGGTTCCAGCACCCAAGCTCAGAGGTACACAACTAATTGCAGAGGTTCCAGCACCCAAGCTCAGAGGTGCACCAATAGTTACAGAGGTTCCAGCACCCAAACCCAGAGGTACACCGCTAGCTACTTTCTTGCATTTTGAGGAAGCATATTCGACTTTAACTATTGGCTATAGCATTTATCCAAGTTGTTATTTACTTTACCATCTACAGGCTATATTTAGGTCTCTTAACTTTTAACAATATCATTACAGGGGATGGTGTTAAATCTTGTCTCGATCCTGATAGGCTATGTGAATTGAAAAGCCTCTATCGACAACTGCTACCATCTCAAGGAAGTTTACTAAATTAAGTAGATATGACCTTGTTTTGACAAAAAAAACAAAACTGCTGAAGATCAAGGACTACAAGATTTCTGATATTGCAATTTATGAAGTCAGATATGAAGCATTCAATGGTTTTGCAATTTAGACTAGATAGTCAAATGGGTCTATAGTTTGCTGCTATTTATTTAGACATTCAAGTAAGCTATCTGACCCCCATGGAAATGTACTTTCAGTTTTTCAGAGTGTAGTTCAAACACATTCTCTTATGACCTTAGAAGATGTAAGGAATTCAAGGATTTGTGGAAGTTTGATTAAAGTTTGCACTAAATTTAGCTGTAAACATTTTAGCTATGCCGTTTGAGCAGAGTGGACCATGTCATTTTTGCTTAGCTCAGAGCACCGCTGAATGATGTTTTTTAATTACTGATATAATCAGAGAAGGATTTATAACTGTCCTTGGCTTCAAATGTTAATTTCAGTTCATGATCATCTTTGATCTTCCTGTGTGCAGCTTTTAGTTCATTGCTAATCTTTTCATAGTGACTTTAATGTGGGTATTTTTAGATTTGTTATAAAACTTCAGAATATGGACTAAAATTATGCTTTATTTTTGAATTTGCCATTGTGTGTGTGTGTGTGTGTGTGTGTGTGTGTGTGTGTGTGTGTGTGTGTGTGTGTGTGTGTGTGTGTATACATATATATATATATATATATATATATATATATATATATATATATATATATATATATATATATATATATATACATATATATATATGTATATATATATATATATATATATATATATATATATATATATATTTTTTTTTTTTTTGTATGGACTGTCAGACCTAAGAGGTTTTCCAAGTGGGAATACTATATTTCTTTTTAATAACCAGAGAATAAGGCTTAGCATGGTTTTCCAGGGTAGTCATGATATAAGCCTTACCCCAAAAATAAGCCCCAATTATGATCGCCAACAACACATGATGGACATGTTGAATTATAAAATAATATTATTGATACCCGTTGACTGAGGTTATCATACTCTGCTCACCATTTTCGGACCATTCGGACACCCAACTTTTTCTCTTTGCAAAAAGTTGTAAGATTCTTTTCCTTGGAGTCATCCACAATTCCTACTGTAACCTAATCATCACTCATACTTGACGGTTGAGATCCTTGGCCCATAATCACTGGCAAGTGTACTTTGATCAGTCAAAGTACAGAAAACGTGCGTAAAGGGCATGCACTTGATAATGAGCGGCTGTGGTTGTGCCTTCTCTTCTTAACCGGTGCCATTTTGTGTTGCCACTCCTGTCTCTTAAGTCTTCAATTATCCCCCCTCCCCCAGACAAGATGAGTGCAAAAAGAAAGAGTTATTCCGTCAAGTACAAGAAAGGAATCGTGGAGGACTCCCGGGGAAAGAATCTGATGGCTTTCTGCAAAGAGAAGAAGTTAGATTTCCGAATAGTTCGAAAATGGCGTGCATCGTACAATAACCTCAGTCAACAGGCCGATGAGGGAAATGCTAAGAAGTGCAAGTGTGGATCAGGTCAGCAACCATTATTTCCTGAGCTGGAAGATATCATCTGTGAGTGGATTGCTAACAGAAGAGCAAAGGCTTTGGTTGTGCATAGGGTTGATATTCAAGCATTTGCCCTTGCAATGGCACCATAGTTAGAAATATCCTCAGAAGAATTCAAAGCATCACAACATTGGCTGGATGGCTTCCTTCAGCGATATGAACTGTCTCTAAGAAGATCAACAACACTGTTCAAGCTGGAAGACACTGAAGTTATTAAATGTACACTTGCATTCAAGTCCTTTGTTGATGGCATTGACTTTTCTAAATACCAACTCTCCAACATGATTGCTTTGGATGAAAGTGCAGTGTTTATGGGCCAAGGATCTGAAACAAAAATTAATCAGAGGGGTGCCTTGTCAATCTACATTCCCTCCACCGGTTATGAGAGTGCATGTGTTACCTGTATTTTGGCAATTCATCTAGATGGAAAGAAAACCCCACCTCTAATCATTAGTAAGGGCAAGAAAGATAAGACTAAACATGTTTCAGGCATTTACATTCTTGAAACTGAAAAAGCCTGGTGCACACAAGCAGTTATAAGGAAGTGGGTCGATGTAATGCTGCCACTTGTTTTGTGAGGCGGTGAAAGAGGTCTGCTAGTCTGGGATTCAGCCAGCACTCACCGTGCTAAAGAAATGAAGAAATTCCTTGCACAGAGAAGAATAGATCAAATAATGATTCCCACAGGAATGACTGCCTATCTCCAGACTCTTGATATTGCAATAAACAAGCCATTCAAGGACCATTTGCGCATGGAACTCAATGACTACATTGAAAATAGAATGGAGAGAAATCAGGATGGAAACTTTGTGAAGCCTAGCCTGCAAGAGGTCGTAACTTAGTTAAACAATTCATGGGATAAAATCACTGACAGCTGTGTTGCCAATGCACTATGAGCAGGCTAATTGGACAATCAGTGCTCAATGAAGGAGAGGTCTATTGCTAGGCATGATAGACTGGGGCCAATGGTTCTACAGCAAATGGAGTTGCAAGAAAGTCTGGCCAAAATTCGGGGGTTGGACACTTATGACAATGTTCCAGAAGAAGATGGCATGACTGCATTTGAATAACTGTGAAAGCCAAGGTGCAGATATTCTGAAGTTGAAATGTTTGTTGCACTGTTTATGTAGAATTCTCACACAACTGTTAACGTGTTACTTAGAATTGCTGTCCAATAACAGAAAAGTATGAAATAAATATTAATTTGTGTACATGAATAAATGTCAATTTGTGTTCATTAATAAATGTCGATTTTTGTACATGAATAAAGGAATAAAGGTAGATTGTTGTATGGTGTGGGTAAATAAGGCAACTCCTGATAATAAGCCCTAATGCACATTTTGGCAGGAGAAAGAGTATAAGACCCAGTCTTATTTTTGGGGAAATACGGTAGATCTGTGTTGAATAAGTAGCAGTTGAGTCTGCATGTGCGCTGATGATTTTAATTTAATATTTAGAACTCATAGAATTTTTAAATTGAGAATTATTCATGTGAGGAGTGTTTGATACCTTACAGGAGAAGGTCATTAGATTGTGGTCAGATTTAAAAACAGATAGAGATACTATAAGGACTGGCACATTAGGGTGCTATATTGGTAAGGACAATGTTTAGATTGTTTTTCCCTCATTCGGCTATTTTTTCATTGTTCCAGTGAATTATAATTTAGTAAGTCCAGGAATCTTTGGTCATATCCAGCTTCTGAGGTATAATATAGCAATAACCCACACCTGGGTGTGGGTAATGCTGGATTTACCCACGGTTGGCATGGTTTGGTCCCGAGGGCGAAGCCCGAGGGACCAAACAAAGCCAACCGTGGGTAAATCCAGCATTACCCACACCCAGAAATGGGTTATTGCTATTATACAATGACATTATTTAAGAAAAAAAAAATTACTTTTCTTAAATAATGGCATTGTATAATGCCTCCTTGCTGCCCATCCGCAACTGTCTGATATTCCATGGAAGTTCTGATGTACTGCGCATGCCTACGCAGTACATCAGAGCTGTGGGCAAAAGCAACAGAGAAAGCAAGATCTTCGTTGCTTTTTATTGTTTCACTATGTTAACATAGTGCGACAGTTTTGAAAAAAGCAGCGGAGAAAGCAAGATCTCCGTTGCTTTTTACAAACTGTTTCGCTATGTTAAATGGGTTTAACATAGCGAGACTGCTTTAAAATAAGCAATGGAGATCTCCGTTGCTTATTTTAAAGCTGTCTCCCTATGTTAAACCCATTTAACATAGCGAGACAGGTTTAAAAAAAAAGCAATGGAGAAAGCAAGATCTCCGTTGCTTTTTACACACTGTGTCGCTATGTTAAAGGAGTTTAACATAGCGAGACAGCTTTAAAAAAAGCAACGGAGATCTTCGTTGCTTTTTTTAAACCTGTGTTGCTATGTTAAACTCCTTTAACATAGCGAGACAGTGTTTTAAAAAAGACTTATACTAATGGAAAAAGTCCGGGCGACCGGACCTTTTTCCATTAGTATAAGTCAATTTACAATGTGCACACTGACCAATCAGCGTGCACATTTTGGAATATTAATGGGGGTCATGGTATAATAATCAATTAACAATCTGGCCCTTAGTATATATAAATAACAAGATATGGGTGGATACAACTCCCACCCCTTTATTAGTAGAAGTAGCTGGAACATCTCAGAATATTTAGTTACTGACATTTGATTATCATGAAAGTCTGACTGGGTAGAAATCCATTTTCATTGGAGGTCCTAACAAATAATTACAAATCATTTTAAGAACATAATTTTACAATCTTCAAAAATAAACAAAAACATCTGCAATTTAAATAATTACAAAAAATAGACATAATATAAAAACATTGTTAAGAATTGATACAAGTTATATGACAATCATTTAATATTTACAGAAATGTCAGACAGTTTGTCAAGAAATTAAAGTTAAGTTACTGTAATGCAAACAGCAATTGCAATATGAAGTGTGGGAAAACAGGCTCATAGTATATTTAGAGAGATAGTCATGGAAGAGAATTTGATAGAAGTAAGTGAAGAAGGAACAATAAGAAGGTATTAGGAATGAAAATGTACCCTGGTTTTGAGAAAGAACAGAGACAGATTTTAGCTAGGAAGTCTTTAAGAGTGGTTTTGAAAGATGGTAGGCAGGGTATTTACTTGACAGAAACATGTAAGGAGATCCAGGCCTCAGCAACCTTTTACAAGTACAGACAATGCCCAGCAGATCTGATAGGTCTGTAGACAGACAGGAGTTTTTGGTCACTGGATCGCAATGATTTATTAGGAACATAGCTGTGTAGAATGTTTTTTTAGTGCTGGACAGGAAGATGGATGCTGGATAATTTTATAGGTGGTAAGAAGCTGTGTATATGTTAGTTGACATGGCAGCCAATTTAGGCATTTTAGTGCTATACAGTAGTGGGATTCTGAAAGGGGTAATAAATAAAAACAAAACAAAGCTCAGTCCCAGGTAGGCTGATATAAAAACATTTTAATAAAACAAACAACAAGTAAGTGCTTTCAAGGTACAAGCCTTCTTCATCAGACAAATGCAATGATACAAAACCAAAAATTTAAATAAAAAGCAGCCAATCATAAAACAGCTCTATTAATTCAATTAACAGAATCGATATTTAGATATAGAAATATCTATATAGGTAGAAAATTTTAATTTTTTTTTTCTTGAGTTAATAGAAGAGAATGAAAGAGGATGGAATATAAAGGTCAGGACTGAAGCTTGTGAACAGAAGTGGATCCTATATTTGCATGCAGATAAAGAACCAGATCTTAATGAAGCTGCTGTTTCTTTAAAACCTTTTCTTTATACTAGCCCTTTTAAGCATTAGTGCTCGTCTATTCTATTAATTGAATTAATAGGGGTGTTTTATGATTATCTGCTTTTTACTTAAATTTGTGGTTTTGTATCATTGTATTTGTCTGATGATGACTGCTTGTAACTTGAAAGCACTTACTTGTTTGTTTTATTAAAAAAAGTTTATATCAGCCTACCTGGCCCGAGCTTTGTTTTTTTTTTTTGTCTGTACTACAATGAGGACCCGTGGTTCAGTTGCATTTTATCTTTTCTGAAAGGGGTATTTGCTGCAAAATTAGCAACTTTGTTAAAGCATTGTTCAAATTTTAGTCTTTTGAGAAACCTGGAGGTTAGTTATGATGTGAGCGCAATAAAAAAGTTGGGAGGAAATAAATAGTGGCAAGTTAGTTTTAGTTGTGTAGGTGAGAAAGTTTTTGGCTCTTGTAAAGCATCCCTAGTTTTTATGAGTTTTTCTTATGCACATTTGTATATGCAGGTTGAATATAAGACCATAATCCATTATCATCACTAATAATTTGCTACGAGAAGTTACTTCAGTGGTTGTTGAAGGAGAGGATATCAAAGCACATTAGTGATATGAAATTAAGTGAGCTTAAGAATCCCCTGGCCAAGCATAGTAAGGAACATCCAGGACACAGGTTTTATTTCAGAATCTTACAAGTTATAAAAGAAAATCCACAAAGAAGTGAAATCAATAATAGAAATGAATTGTCAGAAATGTCATGGATTGGATCTTTACAAGTGGATACACCTCCAGGTCTGAATTCAAATTTTCTGCTTAAACCAGCCCTAAGGGGGAGTAGATTGAGTCAACACATTTGATTAGTTGCCTAGCTCTTTATAATGACATCATTTTAAAGATTCTTAGATCTGAAGAAGGATCTGTTTGAGATCCACAAGTGCTCATGTATTTATTTTGATTAAAGTTCTTATCTATTTATTTTGATTAATGTTTTAATTTTTAATGCAGTGACTGTTTGGTTTATGTTCCTAGCCATGGTGACAGTATTCGTGTTTTCCTTATATTACTTTGTTCTACAATACTGTTCTTCGGTGGCTGTAAGTTTTTGTTGGTCTTTACTATATATATATATATATATATATATATATATATATATATATATATATATATATATATATATACACACACATATACACACACACACACACACACACACACACATATATATATATATATATATATATATATATATATATATATATATATATATATATATATATACATATATGGGTTCCCTACAGAATTTTGAAGCTTAAAACTTTGAAATGCATATGATTAAAGACCATATGATCAAAGTTTTAAAACTTTTAAATCCTGAATGGAGATCGGCATACAGTGCAGAACAGGAGATTTCCCTTTTCCTCGCTGTAGTGTGATCTCGGAGTTGGTATATTTAAGTAGCAGTGGTGTTGGGGGTGCAGGTGGGCTTGCCCCCCTACAAAAACATGTTTTGTGATGTGTTGACTGCTTTTTTGGGGGGGGTTCTTCGAGATTCCAAGATTTCGAGGTTCTGAATTCGATATTCTGAAACTCGGGATTTTGGTATTTCAAAATTAAGACGTGAACCCATATATGTATGGAAAACACAATTTCTACAATATATCAGAACCAAATGAGTGAGCTGCAATTATTTTGAGCACTTTTGTTCTATTTATTGGAAGAACTTAATCAGAAATAAGTAAGTTGACAAGCACACATTATTACATTGAAAAACTGGTC
Source organism: Protopterus annectens (assembly GCF_019279795.1). Lineage (NCBI taxonomy): Eukaryota > Metazoa > Chordata > Ceratodontiformes > Protopteridae > Protopterus > Protopterus annectens. The sequence continues at coordinate 202,833,251 of NC_056731.1, forward strand.
ATCCCTCTCTCTATGCCATTTGAACAACTCATGGCAGTATTAAAATGACTGAACTTCTAAAATTGCATCAAGACCATTACTTAAACTGCCTTTTATTGTTTGTATATCAGGTGGCTACTTTATCTGAAAGAAACATGTAGGTCTAATAGCATAAATACTTAGATTTGAAAATGTCTTTCTGGAAAGTAATTTCTACTCATTTAAGGCTTGCTTGACAAAATTATCTTGTTTTCTTTGAATGGTGTGGAAAGCTTACCTTATACTGCCACTACCTGTTATATTGATCTTTCCATTCAGTTTCCTTGTCCATAGCTAGTTTGTGACTGAGAAATGGTGAACGTTCTCCTATTCAATTACCTATAAAAATAAATAATCAAATGAATAAATGGCCATTGGTAACTGTCATGTTTTAGTCTGAGGACAATGCTGAATATTAATTTTCTAACTTGCAAGTCTAAACTGTGCAGTCAACTTGGGACATTACCTTGTAAGTAATCTGTATGTATGCATCTGGGTAAGGTCCCCTTCCTCTAAATGCACTACTGCATGGTTAGATATCTTTTCAAAGCTATAATAAAAATGTTTTGAACAAGACATAAATAATGCCTCACAGTTTTAACTGTGTTGCATTATTTGGGATTAGTCCCCATTTTCAATGTACTAGGCATCTGTTTATTCATCTAAGTAAATGTGCTTATTCTAAACAACTGTTAGGATAGTAGTCAATATTGTTGATTTATTGCATATGTGTGTGTGTGTGTGTGTGTGTGTGTGTGTGTGTGTGTGTGTGTGTGTGTGTGTGTGTGTGTGTGCACAGCATGAGTGTGTGTGTGTGTGTGTGTGTGTGTGTGTGTGTGTGTGTGTGCGTGCGCGCGTGTGTGTGTGTGTGTGTGTGTGTGTGTGTGTGTGTGTGTGTGTGTGTGTGCAGATTGTTTGTTGCCATTTGCTCCCTTCTAAAAACTTTTGCACTGGCTTGATTCTAATGTGTAGATGTGCAAATAAGTCCCATGCCTTCCCTCCTCCCAAAACAGCAAGGAAAAATGTGCAAAAAATACTCTAAATCCAGCTGTGGTGTAATCTACCCTATGAACAGACAGGGATAAAATTACACTACGTATGTTATTTTGCCTCTTGTTTTTTAATCTTTCAGTCAAAACAACTTTTCATGATCTCAAGATTTTTAGTGCATTAGGCCTGTTTGTTAAGAACTGCTTATTTAAGCAAATTTGTATCTGCGGCTTGTGTAATGTTGGCTATCCATCTTAATATCTGCTAACACCTTCTTCTTCTTCTGTGGATTTCTATCTTTTCCACCATTACTTTCACCACTGTGCTATTTACTGTGCAACTAAAAAAGGAAAATGTATGTAGGATAGACTGTGTGGACCACCTTACCCTTGTCCACATCTCTGGAGACTGATTTGAAGAAGTCAATCAAGTTCAGGAGACAAGATCGGCCCTTCACGAATCCAAACTGGGAGGAGTCCAGTGTCTGAAGGTTGCCAATGTCTTTGTTTATAAGTTCCATGATAATACTTTCCATGGCCTTGCAGATCAGGCTCGTCAGACTGATGGGATGGTAGTTCCCAGGATCCCAGGTGGAGCCACCCTTGTGGAGTGGGATAACTGTAGCTGTGTGACACTTAGTGGGCATGAAGTCTGAGGTGAGGCTATGATTAAAATGACACTTATGTGAGGTGCCAGTTCATTTTGTAGTTCATATTGTACACAGCCTGGGATATCATCTGGTCCCATGGGTACTATATTCTTAGCTTTGGAGAGTGCATTTTTTAAGCTGTGTGGCCGTGATTATCGGAATTTGGCAATCTTCCAGTATTGAGATTGGGCCCTTAAGGGGGTGAGAGGGGTGAAGTTGGCATTGAATCGATCTACCAGGATATTGGCAATGTCCTTGTGATCAGTATATTTAATGCTATTCTGTTGCATCTCAGAGAAGATCTGAGCATTGCCATTTAGATTATTGACATAGCTATAGAATGCCTTGTGGTTGTCTTTAGAATCTTTGGCAATTTTATTTTTTTAACTAGCTTTGGAGGATTTTATGAGGGATCTCAGCTTCTTACTGTGGCTGGTAAGGGAGTTTTTTGCATCCTGGGATTTTCCGCTTTTCTGCAACAGTTTCTTTCTTCTGTTGTATAGTTTGTTTATGACAGGGGATCACCAGATTGGCTTCCTTTTTTGGAGGAGAACATCTTGGTTCTATCTGGGATGGCATGATTCATGCATGAGTGGATGTACTTGTACAGTGTTTTCGGCAGTCAAACTTTCAGTTCCCGTCTGCATGGGTGTCATGAAGTTTTTACCTTCTGATTTGAGTAGCATGAAGCTGGACTTGGAGAAGTTTTTTATGAATGTTTCCTTACTGGGGGGGGGGTGGTGGTGGGATGTGGATGTCAAAGGTGATTAGCTTATGGTCAGACCTAACAAACAAGGGGGTGACCACTAGTATGGAGCATCAATTTCCCATGTTGGTAATGACCAGGTCCAGGATATTGGAGCCCCTGGGTGGACTATGGATTAGTTGATCCAGGATGTTGGAATTTATGAATTCCAAGAACCGTTGGACAAAATTGTTGGTACACGAGTAGTTTTCCCACTTAATGGCAGGATAGTTGACATCACCCAGTATTAGGGTGTTCGGTTGTATCTTAATATTTTCCAGTATGTTTAGAAAGGTGTAATGAGAATCTTGGGGCATGGTGGGGGATCTGTATCAAGCTACAATTTGGATTGCAGTCTTACCTAGTGTTAGTTGCACCTGGAGGATTTCAGAATCATTGTGTTGGGCAACTAGCCTGTAGGTGTGAATATCCTTGGTGAATATGGACACTCCTCCACCTTTAGTGTTTTGGTCCTGGTTTGGTATGCAAAATGTGTGGTAAGATTTTGTAGCCTGGTATTGCAGGGGTGCTCTCTGGATCCTTGAACCATATCTCAGTTACTGCACAGATATTGATGTTCTCCATTTTTAGGAGTGCCTCGAGAGAGTGCTTTTTAAGGTTTAGACTTCTAGCATTGAGTAGCATTACCTTCAGATTTTGCATACTTGTACCTGTTACGGTGGTGATTTTATCCTTTTAACCTTGCCTAAAAAAGGCACTATAGGGGTGGCACAAGCCTTAGCCAGTAACCTGAATCCCAGGGGTGACAGGTGCAGACCATCTCTGTGGCATTGTGGTTTGTCAGTCATATCCTCCCAGGCAGACAGATACTAGATCCCCTTTGAATGACACCAGAAGCTTAGCCAATTGTTCAAGTCAATCATTTTGCTCTTATACTGTGGTATCATTCTGGGTGAAGGCAGGATGCTACTCAGGGCTAGGGTCATACCTGCCTGGGTCACATGATCCAAGAGCTCTTCCATGTCTCTTTTCATGTAGTCCAGGGAGGTATGTCTCAAGTCATTTACTCCAACATGGACAATGACAGAGTCATATTTGTACTTGTTGTGGAGTGACTTCAGCGCATTCATTATGTGGCGGATCCTGGCACCCGACAGGCAGCTGACTGTAATTTTCTTCTTGTTCAGCCTGGTGAGTGGGACATCAGTGTTCCTGACTATAGTCACCTATGACTAAAGTATTGGGTACGTTGTCTTGCCTTAGGGGCTGTTGTTGGGTGGCACACTAGTGTTGTGAGCTATGTGATACTTGGTTGTAATTGGTGTTTGCATTTTAGCTTCGGAGGTCCTTGTAGCTTGGGCAGGTTAATGTTAAGGGCCTCCACATGTGTGTTTAGTGTTGCTATGTGTGGGTGTTGGTGGTGAGGGTTTTGAAGGGCTACGTGTTGCTTGAGGTGTAGTGCAGGTATTAACCTTCTCCTCTTGATTGTCTAGCACAATCTTGGCTGGAGAGAGCTTTGCTTCCAGTTTGGCTATGTAAGTGCATCTCTCGCATGTTGTAGTGTTGGGTGGTAGGAGGAGAGGTTTGTCTGTGTACATGAGGCAATTGCTGCATTACCCTAGTATGCCCAGATTCACCAGGTGGACAGGAAAAATCACCGGAAGCTGACCCTTGGACATGTCTGGTTAGGTGCTTTTTCCCCCCTTACCTTGGCAAGATACTTTGCAATTACAGGCTGTTTAGTGCCTACAATTAATTCCTCCTTTTTAACAAGGAGAGTTGAGTGATTGTACCAGTTTAAGGCTTCCTGGTGCTTTCCAGCAGGTTTTAGAGCAAGTGCTAGTTACAGGAACTCCAACCAGACAGAGTCAGGAATCAATGCACTCTGCTCCTACTCTCACCAGGATCAGAATATAAGCACATATTCCAAGCTGTCACCTATAAAGCAGTTATTAAGCTTTCTGGTGATCAGCAGTCTCCAGGAAATAATGTAACTGCACTCCTTCTATCACCAGGAGAAAACAGAAGCATTCATCCCAAGATGACTACTGAGAGGCAGAATGTGGGCTCTCCAATAACTGGTGGTCTTGCAATAGATGCTTAAAGATAAGATGAAAAAAATAGTTTATCCTAAACATTACAGTGTGCACTAGAGGAATTAGATGTGAAAGTAGGTAACTTAAGTTTTACCTGTCTAAAAGGTTAAGTTTTAGTGGAGAGTCACTATTTTTAAAACAGCAAGATAGATTGAAAGGGGGTGGTCACTTTTGTATTCTGGTACTATGGAGTACAGTAGGATGGCCACTAAATTTAAATAGTTGAAGGGGAGTGATTTCACAAAATGATAATTTTGTCCTTACACAAGCCAGTAAAAGCAGAGAGTAAATGAGATATATGGTCAAATTAACATAAGGGGCAGGCAACTAGAAAGACAGTGGTGTTTAAGACCACAACAGTAACTGGGTGGGAGGGTAGGAAAACTTATTTATTCCTGACTCACAAGATACAGAGCTGTGGTGCTTTTCAAGTTTTAATATGCATTTAAAAGCAGAATACAAGTAAAACACAAGGTAAAGAAAACAAATCACAGTATTCAAAATAGAAAAAGGCAATAAAGTAATACAAAATACAACAAATAAAAAGCAAACTAACCTTTCCCTCACAGCAAAGTGTAGCAGAGTCTGGGTGAGCCTTTCTAGTAAAGCTCTGAAATGTTTTATTTTACCCCTTAAATAGAAGGTTTAGTTCCTAGCTCCACCCTCTCAGTTCATAGATGATTAACCTTAACTGACCTCTTCTATCTTATGTGTGAGTTTTTAATTGAACTGTTTTAATTTCTGCCTGACTCACAAGAGACAGAGCTGTGGTCTCTTTTCAATGTTGTATATGCAGTAAAAAGCAGAATACAAATAAAACACAGGGTAAGGAAAACAAAGCACAGTATTCAAAATAGAAAAAGGCAATAAAGTAGTACAAAATACAATAAATAAAAAGCAAACTAACCTTTCCCTCACAGAAAAGTACTATATAACCAACTGTATCCAAGATACTCAGTAGGATTTAACAAAATCTATGTAGGCACAGTGTAGAGCCTACACAGAATGTTACCATATCTGTGTACACAGTTCCCCCTCAGTAGCACACCATGCATATTAATGATGGTGCATTGCCGAGGGAGAGTCGAGGAACACAGTTATTGAATCAGTGCAGGGGGTGTGTAGTGATAATCATGTCTGCAGAGAAGTAAGAGACTTCCTGCACTGTGGTATTGTTTTATTATAATTTAATTAAAAAAAAGTATGTTTGAGCAGCACGGAGTAGAGCGCAGCAATGCTAAGCAGCGCCCACAGATAAGAAAGCAGACACCTGCAAGACATCTAAAAATAGAAACCGGATGTCATTATTTTTTTATTTAAATGTGATGTTTAAGCATATCTAAGCATGTTTGCATGGCACAGCTCAGATTTCAGTACTGCTTATATGTAGTTCAGTGGTATATGTGAAGGTATAGTGGATTTCTTAATATCCACATAGCTAAATGGGTAGAGTGATGGCTTCATGTGTAGTAAGTCTAGGATTTGAATGCATGGAAGGGAAATTAGTATTTAATTTTAATATACAAATTTTGCAGACTAATTAAATATATGGCTCTACTACAGTCTGCTAATTTCTGCTGAGACCTGCTAAGATCCACTAAATGCCGCATAAACATGATAACAGCTAACAATGTTTATGCACTGCTCGACTCTCCTTGGCTGGTTTGCATGTTGTTAAACTCTGCTAAGACTCTGGTTCTGCGAGTTTTGACACTTTTCAGCTCACCTGCACTGATTTGCATGGTGCTAAGTGATGCAGTGATTTTTTGAATGTTGCCCAATGACATGTAAAGGTGGGTAAATGGCCTATATTAAGCCCAACAAGTGAGAATACAGCATACTCCATTGGAATTCTTTCTGTGATGGGTGCTATGGTTGGTGTTGTTGAAGGTTTGCACTTTCAGGTGTAGCAATGGGGCATTCTGGAATACAGGGTCATGGTTAGACTGCCAGTTAAAAACCATGAAGACCAGCAGCTACAGAGAGGTTTCCATGGCTCAGAGTGTAAGGAGAAGGCCTGAGACCAGCTGGCTAGAGAACTCACCAGTATTACTGGTATGCCTTGCACAGGTTAGCAGTGTAGTCACCACCATGATGACCTTAAATGTAGAAAGGGGGAACTCTTTGACACCTGGATCCATGAAGCTTGGGTAGGGAATTCCCCACAAGTATGTAAGTAATTTTACCTCTTTTTCACTAATATCTAATCTGAATGTCTGCAAAACTGATATGCATAATGGTGTGCTTCTCTCCCAATAGCTGCAAAAGAGAGGGCTTGCAATGTTGAGTCACACGTTGGGCGCGTGGCCAGGTTGCGCTGTGAGTATGATGAGTATGGATGTATTATGCTAACTGTAGTGAAAATAGCAAAAAAGGTTAAAGCTTTAACTGCATGAAAGTATATACAATAAAGTCTGTAGTGCAATAAATGTGGAATTAGCACTGTATTGTAAGAAATGAATAATGCCAACTGCAGTGCAATAAACACATGAAACAATACCAGTAACTGTATTAAACTGTAGACAATAAAGACTATAGTGCAATAAATGTGGAATTAGAACTGTAATGCAAGAAATGAATAATGCCAACTGTTGTGCAACAAAACATAAAACAATACTAGTAACTGTATTAAAATATATACGATAAAGTGTGTAGTGCAATATTTGTGGAATTAGAGCTGTACTGCAAGAAATAAATAATGCCAACTGTTCTGCAATAAAACATTAAATAATACCAATACCACCAAGGAAAATAGTACACATCAGGATTGTGATGTTATAACCATTGCACTAGAGCTGTATGCATTCAGGCTGTAAGGTAAGGTGCTGCAGTCAAATATAACACTGTAATACCTGTAGAATGCAAATCTAATGGCTGCCAATTGTTTTGTTTAACTCATATAGCACTGTTCAAGGCTTATTTCTGGGCCAATATTGTTCACATAATACTCTGTCATCCACAAACATCAGGTAATCAAGGTATATGGGTGAGGTAGCCCACTCCATGAGCTGATATTTTTTTTTGATTTCACGGACATTTCAACCCACTAACAATAAACTGTGTACACCAGCATTGTTTATACTGATATATAGCATTCCTACTATATGCGTTATGCTTGTATTTCATGCATATGTGTTCTACTGTCACTGCAGTCTAATATAACACTGTAGTAGTAGTACTGCCAGGTCATATTTGGTTCCAGGTGAGCTCTAGGCAAATATCAGTTAGTCAGTAATCAGCAGTGACTCAGTAGCTCAGTTTGTTAAATACTCTGTACATATTCAATTTTCCCGCACACAGACCAGGATTCAAATCCAGTGGTATATAGCACTACATATTATAGTAGCAGTCATATCATGCTCACATATTCTCTCTCCACAGGATCTACAGGTAAATGGATAAGGTAGCCCATACTATGGATAGATAATTGTGTGTTTAGATTTCCCAGACAGTTAAAATCATTAGCAAGAATGTGAAAAATCAGCAATGTGCCATCAGAAATAATATGTGTAATCCTGGTATGGCTGTATGCCTGGAGTCTTTGTTAAAAGTTGTTGCAGTCAATTAATACATTCCATGTGTATATCTCCTGCAGTCATTGCTATTGGGTACTATTCCCATGCCTGCCATTTGAGGCATGACTGCTGTTTAGTGTCTGTACTGTACACATTCATGTCTCTCAGGTATCACGATTTACATTATGTAATTAATAGTGCATAATCAAACTGTTACAGGAATACCATGACAATGAGTACCTAGATTTTAAAGTAGCACCATTTTAGCCCATAGAACACCTTGGTAGTTAGATAGGTCCACCTGATGGGCAAGTGTTCTGTTTAGGTGTGTACCCACAGTTGTTACTGTTTGGTCCATAGTGTCCCATACATATAGCTTGAGGGGTATGTATGTGCTACACCAGCTACAGGAGACTTGCACTCACTGTACACATAAAGAAAATACAGACCTGTAGAGTAGATAGTAGTACTGTTGTCAAGGAAGTAAGCATCAATGTTACTAATGGACTGATTTTCTCTCTCCCCCATCTCTTATCTTCATTTATTTATTGCTGTTATTCATTGGTTATGGTTTACTCTTAACATATGTTGTTACATTAACTGATTTTGGGGCAAGTGTTTTATTACTATTATGTATTATAATGGATGCATATTAACATATCTTGCCAAATTACCTATTTTGTTGGCCTTATGCTGTAACTGCTACTGGCATGCTGTTATACTGACTGCTCTGTTATCTATTGTTGTGTTTCACATACTATGCATTGATATGTAATTGCATTATTTCCAGTGTTCTGCCATGCTATTATTACTAACAAGTTTTGTTAATAACTAACCTATACTTATTGCTATACCTCCATTACCACAGCACATCAGGCTAGGCTAGTTCTTGGTGATCTGCCTACCTTGCCTCAACTGGCCGTGGCACCAGGTCCTAGCGCATTTGGAACCCAGACCAGTGTTGCCCGCTCTGCTTCCCCTGCACCCCCTGCAGCATCAGGTGGAACTGTATCAGGGGACAGGGACTAGCCTCCCCCTGGGAGTGGTGGTGGAGGGGCTGCAATCACCCATGATCAACTGCCGGTCATGGTGCAGGTAATTGTTCACTGGAGATATGAATACCATATGTGACAGATTGACAGCATACTGGCCAACCAGGGAGGGCAGGCTTGCCCTGGCACCCAGCTTCCAGCACAACCACCCTTGGGGCAGTGAAGGAGCAGTGTCAACTGTCCATGGGTGGGGACGTGAGTCATGCTGCTGCTATCTGTAGGCACGTGTGACTTGGATTCCACCAACACTCTCCCCATCCAAGGTGTTTACCCTCTCATGTGTCACACACTGCCCCTGTCTGCTGTCTTGTCTGTCATGTCTGTCTGCAAACACATCCTCTCATACCCAACTTACCTCCCCACACATACCTATGTCCCTTCCCCTACTTTCCACTCTCACCTTAAAAAAAAAAATGGGCACCTGTACCAAAAAATTATTGTCCTATATATAGCTCTCCATGTCTCACACATGTCCACTGGACATCATTGATTTGGTCTATTTGGCTTAACAATACAGTTATGTTTTCCTCACTTCTATCTCTGGGGTTTGAGAGTCCAAATTCATTTACAACATCTGTCAAAATGCACAGCTGTTGCTGCACAAAATATGGATAGCTATGGTTCTTTCCTACACCCTTCCTGAACATCACTAACTGCCTTTCACTATGTTTTCCCCATGCTTGCCCTCATTTCACCACTTCCTATCACCCCCTTTTTCTTTTCTTTATATTTTAGTGTGGATTTGCATGGAGCTAAGTGAAGTGGTACACAGTGCCGCTTCACTTAGCTAAGCTTAAATAAGCAAATGTGTTTATGACATTGTTAGACACATGTACAAAACACCTCTATCAAGTTTCAGACCTGGGTCCCTCACACCTACAGCCCATGACATTAACTCAGCATGTCACAGAGATCTAACTTAAAGCAGGCGCTTCCAGCAAAATATACTGCTTGCCACTTACAGTCATTAGGTATGCAACTGAAATAAAAACTAATGGGAAAAATGGGAATGTACCTTGGACTCTGGTGCAATAAAACACCAGTAGACAGCCAAAGACATACTAATGGATGTAAGTGAGGTCTGTGATAGCAGGTATAGGTGCCCTTTTATTAGCAACTTCTGGAAAGACACCGGCTAAGGCAGCATTGGCAAAGTACATATACAACTGGGACCCTGGTGCAGACATACAACCTTATAAATCATGCACAAACTGATGGCTGTAAAAATGTTTGTCACAGCCTGTATTTGTGCACATATATCCTAAAAATACACATGCTTGCATAGGGACTCAGTAGTGCAGTCTGTTAAATGCCTGCCATGTAGTACATTTTGCCACACACAGTCCTGTGTTCAAATCCAGTTTTGTCTTGCAGTTCAATTACATTATTGTGAAGACAGTAAGTAATGACTGAGTCATACAGTCCTTATCCACACAAGTTACTGCTAGTTAATGAACTGCTACCCAGCTTTGCAAGTCAGAGGCCTGCAGGTAGGGACGAACTGCACGTATCTGTATAACCTAACTATATGTTGTCTACTACTTTGTTACTGGCACTGTTGCATAACAGATGTACATTAATCACGTCTCAGTTGGACTGTACAGGGTACCCTTACCCTGGCTTTGCCATAATGACATGGGTGACATAGCTGCCACAGTTACAAGTACAGCTTGTTGTCCTCAAAAGTGTCCATGCTGCAGCCTGTAGCATACACAGCTGTATATAAAGGTAACTGCTACAGACCTACCATACCTCCTAACCCCCTAGAACAAGGGAGCCTGACACAGCCATATGTAATGGGGGGGGGGGCTAAGGCCCACAGATAAGGACATGTGTAACAGTTTGCCCCTACAAAGATAGTAGGTTGATAGACTAACAGCTATTGAATTAGCATGCATATTTTAATGGGTATGAAGTCAGACACTCAAGTGTGTCTCATCTTATTGACCTCAACCCACAATGTTTGCCAGTGAACTGCCAAATGACCACAATGTCATGGGACACTGACTACACATATGAGACAAAACTGTGGATATACTCCATAAATCTCCTCAGTTAACAGTTATGGCACCTACCCTCTGCGATACTTTACTCTCCACACCTCAATAATGTCCATCTTAACAAATAAGAAAGGGGCTCTGCTCTACATGAAGGCCCTATATATTGCACTGTGGTGGCATGTCATTGACCAATGATAGTGCAATTCAGCTGTTTTGGCTGCAATTAGCTGCAATTAGCAATTTTAAGCCACAGACTGGTGCAGAGGCAATTACCTGCTAATGAGCAGTACCTTAAAAAGGCAAGCAGCTGCTTATGGGGAACAGGTCTGTATAAGACTTAACTCACACGGAGAGTGTATTTCCAAAGGATTACCAGAAGCAAAGTTCAAAAAAGGAGTATTGCACTCCACCAGATATGTAATAGACTTCTCCATATAACAGGATGCAGATGGGGGATGGTGGTATGAGGAATAGACATTACACCAGTAAACAAATGCTACAAGAAGTCAGTGTAGCACTTTATTATCCTCCTGGTACCTCAGCCTTTCGTCCTCAAGGAATAGATTTTTTTACACCACCAGCAGTCCTTTAATATGCCATAACAAATTAATTGTTTTATGTTATGAGGCATATCCCCTTTTCAGAGTCTCTTGTGCAAATAATTAAAGAATTATGACCAGTGATCATTTCAGATGAGTTTTGAGTACAATATTTCCCAAAAGAGTGAATTTTCCCTGTAGTAGGTTTTGTAACTTAAAGGAATTATTGAATAGATCAACTAGGACTGGTGAGTTAATTTTGAAAAGGGTGGGAGTATTCCCAGTGTTAGTTGCAGTATATGCAATAAAATTTGCAATGTGTCCGGATCCAGTATTAATGGGAAAAAATATATGGCAAATGACAAGTTTAATTGTAAATCGTGTGGGGTTGTGTACATTTTGAGATGTGAGTGTGAAGTCATTCAATGTACATAGGGCAGACTAAAAATGAGGTGAGAATACAGGTTTTGGAACACTTGGCTGAGATCAGAAATGGTAGAAGGGAGAGCCCTGTAGCTCATCATTTTCTACCTGCACATGGTGGTGATGGGGCTTCTTTATTTTTTAGTGTCTTGGCTCAACCTATGAAGTCTAAGGGGGACTTTCGTTCAAGGTTAAATTGTTTGGAAACGACATATATTTTCAATTGTGGTACCCTTCATCCTGGGGGGGGGGTTAAATCAGGAAGTGTGCCTGAACTTTTAAGCTTTTGAATTTTTAAGCTTTTGTAGTCATAAGCTTTTGAGGTTTTGAATTTCAGCTGTTTGAATTTTTGAAATGTGAGGAAGTTTAGAATTAAATAATGTGTTTTTGTTTAAAATGTATGTATGGGGTTTTACAGTGTTGGGGAAAATTTGAGAGTGGCCATATATATTTATATATCTATTTGTGTGTGCCTTTTGTACATATGATTCATATGGTGATGTAATTAAATTGGTAATTTGTGCAATTTATATTTCTATATTGTATGGGGGCAGCCGCAGTGGTGCAGCAAAAAGCACTGTCGCCTCATAGCAAAAGGTTCTCCAGTTCGATCCTCAGCTGGGGTGCCTTCTGTGCAGAGTCTGCATATCCTCCATGTGGACACATGGGTTTCCTCCAGGTGCTCCAGCTTCCTTCCGCATCCCAAAGACATGCTGTAGGTGGATTTGACACTCTAAATTGGCCCTAGGCATGAGTGCATGCATGTGTGTGCCTTCTATGGAAGGTTGGGTGCTGGGCTGGCAACTCAACACTGTAAAACTTCACTGCAAATCATGAGCAGACAGGTGATCCACCGTGGCAACCCCTAACCAGGAAAAGAAGAAGATATTTCTATATTGTGTATATATATATATATATATATATATATATATATATATATATATATATATATATATATATATATATACATATATGTGTGTATGCCCAATTTTTTGTATATGACTCTTATGCTTATGCAACTAAATAGGTAGTTTGTGCACTTTATGTATATTTTTATCCATATCACAAATGCTTTTACATAAGGATAGCAACATAGTTTTAGAAGGGTTAAAATAGGAATTTTTTCTGTGTCATTCAGCTGTTTAATTGTTTAATTGACAATTCACTATGGCATATGTATTAAAGAACTGCTGGTGGTGTATAGAAATCTATCCAATGAAGGTTAAAGCCGAGGTACCAGAAGGAGAATAAAGTGCTACACTGACTTCTTGTAGCATTTGTTTATTGTTAACAATTTACGTCTAGTTGTTTTTGGTGTATCATGATTACACCAGTAAGCCTGTCTTAGATCTATGGTAATGACATGTCAGTGATACGCTGCTGGTCTATAGCTACAGGCATGTCTCTCAACTGTCCCTGATTTTTAATCATATCTCAGCTCTTTCCCTGTCAATCCCTCCTACAGTGGTTTGCTGCTGTTGTAGTAAAGCTAGTGGATTACACATAATACATTGTGACAATGAGAAAGGGTGTACACTCCTGTAATGTCAAATGATGTACTATAATTCACCTCCCTCATTCAGTCACTGTCTTACATACATAGTTCTAACATTTTAAAAGTGTCCCTGAATGTCCTTGATATACGCTGGCTAAGTCCCATTTCTGTTGACATATGCCCTTGTTTGGTTGACGGCTATGCCTAACATATCTGTCAACCCCTTACAGCATGAAAGCAGGACAAAGCCATAATTTATGGGGGGACCAAGGTCCAAACACAGTGACCATGTTTAAATATTTGTCAGAAATCTACAAGTTTGTGTGAAAATGACCAAAACTCTAAGGCAAACATCCTGACATTCTTTAAACATCTGTATAGTTGAGAGGTATGATGCCTACAGGGAACATATACTACAGCAGGTTTGCATTGTTTTCTGTCATTGTGGCACACTGGTGTTGCTGGACTGTCCCCATATTGTTGTTGTAATAAAACACTGTTAATTGTCTGGCAGTGGCTGTATGACATATCAGTGGGAGTTTGCCCATAGGGAACACACCACAGTAGACTGCAGTGCTGGGTGTTAAAACAAACAGCAGAATCTGTCATGGCACACAGGGACATACCCCAGTATTGCTACTATCTTGGTGGTATCCACACATGTAGAGTGTTGCCAGACTGTGGGGTATAACGTGTGAGGGAGCGGTGGATAGTGCAGGTCATTATGGGTGTGCTGGATCTGTACATAGTGGACATCCACGTATCTGCTCCTGTAATGTGTTCCCCTTTTGTTGTCTTTCAGGAACCATGTACCGCAGGAGACATGCCTTCTTCACAAATGTGGAGAATGACATAATAGTGGATGGACTGAGACTGACCATTAAATCTTATTGTCCAGAGGGAGGCATAATCGGGAGCAGCAGGCAGCATTGTGAGCAGACCTTGTGCGGGATGTCAATCAGATTGGCCAACAGGACAGGACCTATGAGCAGGTCCAACACCAGGCCACAGACATGCTGAATGCTTCACGACGAAGGGCAGCTGCTGTTGCCAGGGATCATGCTGCCACCGGTGGATGGGCTGGACAGAACAACCACTCTCAACCATGGAGGAATTCCTGGTGAACCTAGGAACACATGACAGCTCCCAGGCATCCATCACCACCATACATCGTCGAAGTGGGTGCCACAGTGTCCACAGCAGAAGAGCGTCTAGGTAAGTGTGCTGTGTTCATTAGTGTAATACTGTATTAGTCATTGTGGCAAGCTGTACATAGCTGTATATAAGTGTTAGGTTTATCTGCACTGGGGGGAGAGTTAGGGTTTATGTTCATTTGTACACACATACTCAGAATGTCAGCAATATAGCCAGTATCACAGTAGCTACTGTACATATGGATATATGCACATATTACCTTGTAGTGTTGCAATCTTTAGTGGTGCTGACAATACCTATCCCTCATATTTTCATAGGTCCATTAGGTGTGGCCCAAGTCCAAGGTACTGTACCTGGTAAGTGTGATACTGTTTTTTTACGGATCATATATACCCTATGAAAGTTACAGGCTGCCATACTGACCTGTGTACAAATGTGTTTAGCCAGAGTAGAATATATGTATGTTCCATTCTGGGACAGTTAACTATGGTTCATAGACTGGTTAGTCAGAGGTGTGTATTAGAATGTACTTATAGTTATGAGCAGCTAGACAGCCTGGTATACATGAGGCAATTACTCCAAGATGCCTGTTGAAACACAAAAGGGAGATGCTACATACCTGAGACAGTGACATTAGTACTGGCATATCATTCTCGAGATAGGTATACTGGATTTTATGTGTACTTCTATCATGTATACTGTGATATGACATACCTTACAGGCAGATTGTATGGGCAAATTTACCTGGATATGGCTGACATGCATGTTATAAAGGGCTTGACTTGTCTGTGTATGTTGGTGTGAGGTTGTCTGTTGAGCATGGGAGTGGAGATGAGAAGATGTGAGAGTGGTAATGGTAATGAGTCTGTGTGGATTACCATACATACAAGTGCAGATAGTAATGTACTGCTTTTGTCTTGGTTTTTGCAAGTAATGGGGGGGGGTTGGAGTCTGTCCCCCCTCACAATCTGATGTCAGTGTCTCATCAGACTCTGATGATGATGGTGACCATAGTGAGGCACAGGTGGGGTTGCTGGGGGCTGAATCTGTCCCAGAGGTTGACATTCCTGCTCAGCTCACATTGTCACCACACACAGTCAGTATGCCAACACATACTCAGTCTCCAGAGGCCACAGATATTGGAGAATCAGAGGGTGGTGACATTAAACAGGACAGTGTGGCAACTATGGCATCAGTAATTGTAGACACTGGCCACAGCCAGAAAGCTGGTGAGGTCTCACACAGGCAGATTGAGAGGGGTGCTCATATGAAGACTGCTGTCCATCCTCCAGCTGTTACAGGTGCCGCATCACGGGTCACTCAGCACATGTTTCGGGCCATCATGGAGGCACAAGCACATTCTGAATGCAACACCAGATGGATGTTTAGGGTTATGGATACAACATAGTCTGACATCCGTGACTGCCTCCACCGCATTGTGGACACCTTGGATCTGTTCACTAATAAAGTGGACAGATGGTGGGTGAGACAGTGTCTGTCTCTGACCACACATTGTCTGTGCTGGAACATCTGGTTGGGGTTGGGCATCAGAGATGTGGATGTAGGTCAGCACCACCATCTGCTAAGAATCCAAGTGGCCATGCACAGTCACACTCCCATAGTGGCAGTACCTCCAATGTTGCAGAGGGAAGTATGCTGTCCACACCACGATGTGACAGGCCATGGGCATGTGGTCCTGGGTAGTCCTGTGGGGGACACAGCCCAAGCATTTTGCAGTAACTGTCAGGTACTAGCACCTCATCTGACCTTGGACATGGTGGTGCCAGTGCTACTCCTGGCAGAGCCAGTTCCCGTGTTCATGGCCAGAGACAATGAACTGTCCACTTTATCATGTACAGTCATCAGCTGTCCAACATACACATGTGTAGGGCCAGCAATGGGCTTGACTGTGTACATGCACATACTCAAACACCACTGTCACATGCAGGTCACCTATAGACAAACACAACACCTCTCCATGGCCCATTTAACCCGCACCCCTCCTAATTCACATACTCTGTAAACTGTTTTGCACAGCTTAGGCCTCTGGCACCCCCACACCACACCCTCTGCATGTGATAATACCTGTGCCACATCCCTGCCATCCATGCCATTGATGCAGGGAAATGTTACTATGTGTCTGCTGCACAGGGTGTCAATATCACTTGACATATACTTGTGTAATGCAGTATTGTTTTGCCATGCCACTTGTTGTGGGCCACAACAGGTACTTTATGCTGGTATGTGTCATGACTACACATCATACTTTGTGTATCTTTGTTGCATGATGTTGGACTGGTAATAACGTTACAGAATGACAGTTGTGTCATGGACCTGTATATGTTCTTGTTTCAGGAGTCTGAGGTGATACACTATGGACACATGGCAGCAATACAGTGGCACAGAATAGCATGGCAGCACAGTAGAAATATGACTTCAGCAAGGTATGGCATTATATGTGCATGGATCTCTAGATGCATATGTGTAGAACAGTCTATCAGGGACAATGCGGGCAGTCAGCATATTCATGCATTCATACTTTGTGATAAGGTCTGCTACACTTGCTACATGTCACCTGGGTTGTCTGAACTTACAAATCTAGAAGGTGTGGTGATGGAGTTGAAAAGTCCACAAATATCCTGTGTTTGGGTCAGACAGGTGGTGGTCATCAGTTATGATTATGTATAGGAGGGCAATTTAGGGCCAGCAGCTAGACAGAGGGCCAAAAAGTGCATAACCCTTGCATGGGGAGGGCCCATAAGGGCATGTCTTACATTGCTGCACGGGGATATATTTACACACACACAGAAAAAGAGTTGACTGCTGTGGGATTAGAACCCCTACTTTTTTAGTATTACACACTATAGCTTGCGGTACTTATCGCATGTGCCATGGAGTTTATCTGATATTAGGGGGTCAGCCAGTGCTTTTAAGGTGGATGGCATAAGCAGGCCTAGTCACAGGGCCATAAAATGCATAACCATTGCACAGAGATAGCCCATATGGGCTTGTCTTTAGTGCTGCATGGGGATATATTTACACATTCACACACTCACACACTCACACACTCACACACACACACACACACTCACACACACACACACACACACACACACACACACACACACACACACACACACACACACACACACACA
Organism: Protopterus annectens; assembly: GCF_019279795.1. NCBI lineage: Eukaryota > Metazoa > Chordata > Ceratodontiformes > Protopteridae > Protopterus > Protopterus annectens. The sequence goes on from NC_056731.1 coordinate 202,851,044, forward strand.
CACACACACACACACACACACACACACACACACACACACACACACACACACACACACTTGGCTATTATAAGATCAGAACCCCTACCTATCTACTATTACACACTATAGCCTGCAGTATGTAATGCATGTGCCACAGAGTTTGTCTGGAACTAGAGTGTCAGATAATGCTCTTAAGGTGGATGACATCAGCAGGCCATGTAGTGGAGAGAAATGTAGAGGCCATGAAATGCATAAACATTGCACAGAAATAGCCCATATGGGCTTGTCTGTAGTGCTGCATGGGGACATATTTACACTCACACAGAGCTGGTTGATGTGAGATTAGAACCCCTTCCTATCTATAACTACACACTACAGTTTGCAGTATTTGTTGCATGAACCACAGGTTACATCTGTTGCATACATGATTGCAGGCATATTACTTGTGGAGTATACAAAGTAGCCTTGTGTTAGCATGGGTGGCCCACAGAGTGATATTGCTTGGTACTGTTATTGTATCTAGTGTCCTAGGAGTAGGATACCTGTCACTGTCCCTGCTATGTGTTTACAGTTAGCAGTATGGCCACATGTGGCTGGTTGCAGGTTGATAGGCAAATGTGGCTTTGGACAGTATGGCCTTTCCAAGACATGCGTTGAACCATTGTACAGTACAACACCTGCTCATTTGTGTCTATCTACAAGGTGACTGTAGGTGAGTGGTTTATGTACTGTCGTGGCCTTGGTTTGGTTCCCTTGGGCAACTGATTTGATGTGTGAGTGCAGATAACCTCAACATTCCAAGGATATGTAGGGAAATCCATACATCTCCATATATATATATATATATATATATATATATATATATATATATATATATATATACGTTTACAATCAGAAGGTCAAACCCACTTCCGGAGGCCGAATGGCGACAATGTCGAACCCGACATTGTTGAAGTACGAATCTCACCCCCATCTCGACCAATATTAATGCCCATTCCAAGGTTTACATCGAGTCATATTTCGACAATGTCAGAATTCGATATTGTCAGTTTCACGTAAGTGGGTCAATGATCCCATCATTTGATGGGGACCTGTTCCACTTTCTGATGGTAAACATATATATATATATATATATGTATATATATATATATATATATATATATATATATATATATATATATATATATATGACATCTAGTATGTTGAGGGATCAGTTGCTAGTGTCCTCTCCAGCTCAACTGGTGAACCTGGGAATATTGAGGCAATGTTACAATTGCCTCATGTACACAGACAATCCTCTCCTTCTCCCACAAAACACAAATACATGCGAGAGATGCAACTATACGGCCAAACTGGAGGCTGAGCTCTCTCAACATAGGACTGGCAAGACCAGACAGGAGAAGAAGGTAACCACACACAATACATACCCAGTCACACATGGTACCATCACAACTTCAAATCATACACATACTCACACAAAGACATACTCGGAGGCTCTGATCAAAATTTACCAAAACAGCAGAGGCCACCAAAGCAGACACCCAAACAACTACCACCTCACGACCCAACACATGCAACACATAGACCACACAGTCAGAGTGTCAAACAGTCACAGCCCTTAAGGCCAAACAAAATGCCAGACACACTTGTCATTGGTGATTCCATAGTCAGACACACTGACATCCCGCTCACCAGCCTGAGTAAAGAGAAGGTCACAGTAAGCTGCCTGTCAGGCGCTAGAATCCACCACATAACGCAAGCACTCAGGTCTCTCAACAGCAGGTACAAGTCGACTCAGTCATTGTCCACGCTGGTGTCAACGACCTGAGGCGTACCTCCTTGGACTACATGAAAAGGGACATCGAGGAGCTCTCTGATTATGTAGCCCAGGCAGGTATGACCCTGACCTTGAGCAGTATCCTACCTTCACCTGGAATGATGCCACAATACAGTGATAAGATGATCAGCTTTAATAATTGGCTTAAATTCTGGTGTCATTCAAAGGGGATCAATGTCTGTCTGCCTGGGATGACATGCTGGACAAGCCATGCTGCTTCACAAGGGATGGCTTGCACCTGTCACCCTGGGCTTCGGATATTGGCAAAGGCTCTTGCCACCCCATAGTGCCTTTTTAGGCAAGGCTCAAATTCTAAACCTACCACCCTAGAACACCAAAAGGAAAAAACTAAGGGTAATGCTGCTCAATGCCAGAAGTCTCAATCTCAAGATGCACGGACTCGAGGCCCTTCTCAATATGGAGAAGATTGATGTCTGTGCTGTGACAGAAACCTGGTTCAAGGCTCCTGAGAGCACCCCAGCACTAACAGGTTTCACCTCATATCATGCGTTCCGGCCCCAAAATCCGGACAACACCAAGAAAGGAGGGGTGTCCATATTCATAAAGGACACCCACACCTCAAGGTTGGTGGCAACACGATGCATCGGAGACCATCCAGGTGCAATTAACCATAGGCAAGACTGCTCTGCAATTTGTAGCATGTTACAGGCCACCCTCTCAAACTCAGGAACCTCACATGGCCTTCCTGAAAACATTGGAGGGGATAAATGTATCTCCAAACACCATCATACTAGGTGACTTCAACTACCCTAATATAGACTGGGAACACTACTCAAGCCCGAACACTCTAACCCAAAGATTCCTGGAGTTCATAAACTCAAATGCCATGGAACAACTAGTCACCATCCCACAAGAGGAGAAAACATACTTGATCTCATCATCACGAACATGGGATCAAAATGTTCAACACCGAAGTATACCCCTCACTGGTGAGATCAGATCATAAACTAATCTCGCTGGAGGTCCTCATCCCACCCCACCTGAAACAAAAAGACCACAGTGAAAAACTTCTCAAAAGCCAATTTCACACTTCTAAAAACTAGTGTGGTCTCCTTTAAGGCCCCTGAGCCAGTGGTAAACATTACTCAAACCGCTGAATCACTTACAAATGCCTTCTACCAGCACCTACAGGACTGCATGGATCAGGCAATCCCAAACAAAACTAAGACTCTCTGTACCAAAGGCAAGCGTCCAGTCTGGTGGACCCCAGCCATAAACAAGCTCTACAACAAAAGGAGGAAGCTACTACAAGATAGAGCAAAATCCTTGAAAGGTAAGACACCTTTGATCATTATAAGTAAAAACTAAGAGCTCTCATAAAATCATCCAAGGCAAATTTTGAGAGAAAAATCGCCAAGGACTCTAAAGAGAATCATAAGGCCTTCTTTAGCTATGTTAGAAACCTAGGAGGAAACTCCCAGATATGCTCAGAATTAGTTCAAAATGATGTGAAAATTACTGAACCTACACACATTGCCAACATACTGGCTGACAGGTTCAGTGCAAACTCTCCCCCCCAAAGGAGAGATATCTATTCCAGAGGATTGTAGCCCCAAACATCTCCAACGCCCAGGTGAGAACTGCCCTCACTAAGGCAAAAACACAGCATCCATGGGACGGATGGTGTCCCCGGCTGTGTGCTTCACGAACTCAACGAGGAATTAAACCCACAGTTAGGACAGCTGTTTAATCTTAGCCTCACCTCAGGATACGTACCCAAGGAGTGGCGACGGTGACTGTGGTCCCACTTCATAAGGCGGTGCCTCCACAGACCCTGGAAATTACTGCCCCATTAGCTTGACAAGCCTTATCTGCAAAGCCATGGAGAGGATCATAATGGAACTCATAAATAAAGACATAGGGAACTTGCAGACTTTGGATCCAACCCAGTTTGGCTTTGTCAAAGGCAGATCCTGCCTCTTAAACTTGGTTGACTTTTCGAGACAGTCACCAAGGCCATTGATGAGGAAAGGCAGTCCATACAGCCTACCTCGACCTGGCAAAGGCCTTGACACAATACCCCACTCAGGTATCATCGAAAAACTCATCAGCTTGAATGTAAACCCATACATCACAAGATGGGTTGCAAACTGGCTAAGTGACAGAACCCACAGGGTCAGAGTTGCTGGAGCCATGTCAGACTCAAAGCCTGTCACAAGTGGTGTCCCACAGGGCTCAGTCCTGGGTCCACTCTTGTTCGGCATCTACTTTTCTGAAGTACAAGCAAACACAGGAGGGTTATGGCTGACAAAGTTTGCAGATGACTGCAAACTGGGCGCCATAGTCGAAAACACATCTGACACAGATATCCTCCAGAAGGGCCTCACAGAAACGGATAACTGGTGCCAGAGCCATGGCCTGAAGTTAAACGCCAAAAATGCATAGTCATACCCTTCGGGAAAAACAAGGTTACCCCTAGCTACCATATAGGTGGCAATCCACTGAGCACAGAAAAAGTCATCAGGGATCTGGGGACCCAGGTTGACAGTAGCCTTTCATTTGACAGTCATGTTGCTAAAGTAGTTAGGAAAACCTTCTATATCGCCCACCTGATCATGAAGGGATTCACATCTAGATCAAGGGAGGTCATCGTCCCCCTGTACTCATCACTCATTAGACCTATGATTGAGTACAATGCCCCATTCGGAATGTATCTGACCAGACACCTGCTGCAGCTTGAAAGGCCCCAAAAGTTCCTCACCAAAAGGATAAAGGGTCTCAAAAATATGTCTTATGCTGCCCGACTGAAAGAACTCCAGCTCTATTCAGTCTCATACCGCTTGCTCAGAGGTGACCTGTGCCTGACATATAAGGCCATGTCAAACCCAGATTTGATGAATATGCTTCACCTCAAAAAATCTAGATCCCTCAGAACTACAAGGACGGGAGACTTAAACCTTGACACGGTTATAAATAGAACATGCTGGAGGGACAGATTCATCACCCAGAGACTCCCTCTGCTGTGGAACAAAATCCCGGTACATGTGAGGCAGAGCACCTCTCTGGCCTTGTTCAAGAGGAATCTTGACCAATGGATGGGAGATTGCAGATATACCCCAGGGATTACTTCAGTGTCACTGCTTGACAGAGGCACAGCAAAATGATAGGCATAGTTTTTATTCAAACTAAAGGGGTGGCGAAAGCCACATAACTATGGGCTAGGCTTATAAATGCCCTTGGGCAGATAGCCTAGTATGAACCTATGAACCTATGAACCTATATATATATATATAGATATAGATATAAGTGTGTATAACAGGGATGTCTCTACAAATACTGCTGTGTGTGTACATACAGACGTATTTCCACATAGCAGGTCTTTGTGAGAAAAAGGCAACAGAATTGGTCTCAAGTTAGCTAAGTGTAGGAGCATGCCAGTGGGACTGTTAGTACATACAAGGTGACTCCAGGCCAGAGTTACCTGCACTCCAGGCCAGGATTTTGTGTGCTACAGACCTTAGCAGCTGCACTTGTTTCCAACATAATAACATAATTGACATGATCCAAACCTGAGCAGGGAAACCCCAGCACTTCTACAGCACTTCCCTGACATTGTCGACAGCATTTCCCAGCTGTGTGTTATAATTAATATGTGACTGGGGTATATAATGTAAAACCACAGGGTCTATATCACATTGTCGAAGAGAGGGGTGTGGGTGGTGCAGGAGGGCTTCCTTCCCTGCTTAACCATTCAGGTAGGTTTTTTCTTTGTTTTTATTTTTTTATTACATTTTTGAACTTTTAAAAGTTCGACCATATGGTGTCGACCATATGACATTCGAACTTTTAAACATTCGATTATGTAATATAGAGTGAAACCACATACAGGATGACAGTCTGCATAACTCTCACTGTACATGTTTTTTCATAATGTCCAGCATTTCACCCCATATATCTGGTCTGTTCCTCATACGTTTGTGGTGTTCCAGTAAAATGTTGTATAATGCAGTCAGTGAATAATACTAACTACAGACAAACATTTGAGTGTTGGACTTTATATCCTTCACATATTCTGTTGTGATGCAATCTGCTTTTATACTAGCCACCTCCTAGGTTAATCAAATTATCTGAATGTCTGTCTTTAGTTTTGGCCCTTTGTACCCCCCCCCCATTCTCTCTGGCTTTGTCCAGCTTTCATCCACTAAGAGATTGAGGGGTATTACTGTCTGTGGGGACACCACCATATAACTACTTTACATGTGGATACTGCTAGATTTAAACTATCAACACCATCACTCCTGCTAATGTCCCTACCCTACTGAGCCACACAGGCTGCCAGACAGCAATGTGTCATTCATCACACAATCAACAGCATACAGACATATATTATCACCCCTGCGTTACATGAGACATAGAACGTATGGCCAGGTTCTATGCCACAGCAGTAGAATTGGCTGGTCTGCTGATATATCATTGCAGATTTACTGTTACAGCAGTTATATGGGTACACTGATGTGTTGGGGGTGGGGACAACCAGCCCATGCTCTGCTGGCATAGACAGTTGAGTGACCATCGTGTGACCCAACTGTTTGCCATCTCCCTTGCATAATATAATGGATTTTTCAGCTGTGTGGCCTAGTGCATATTATGGAGCTCATACTATTGGACAGAGTACCTGTTTTCCCAAGTGGCTATTAGATGTTTCCAAGTAGCCAAGTAGCCTACTATATTCCCTTGCATACATGCAACAGGTCCATACATATGCCATCATATTCTAGTACCTCTTACAAGTGGAGAATAGCTGAGTGACTCATCTTGTGAATGCAGTAGTTGACAGACCTGTAGTTCAGGGCTGACTCTGTGTGATGCACGCAATACACAGCCAATGCATTGTTAGGTACAGGCTGTGTGGGCTGACTGGCATCATTTTTACTAATATGTATGCGAGTCAGAGTAAGGTGTCACTGCCTAGGGCCCTAGGTTTTCAGTGCATGTGCTATGCATTGTCTCTTGGCCAAGGCCAGGGCATACTTGGCATGCCTATGTCTGTCTACAGGGACAACTACAGGGGTTTCCTCCTTGGAGTCCCCCTGTGGGTGTGGCTGTGGTGGCCTAGGCACTGGTAGAGGGCTGTGTATCCTTTCCCTTTGGTGATCCTGCTGCAACTGTTTCTGCAGGATCATATTGTCTAGCATGGCACATACTGTGAACATCTGGGCACATGTGGCTGGAGATTACTGCAGGGCTCCACCAGATATATCAAAGAACTGAAACTGTGATTTCAGCAGCCCAAACACATGCTCAATGATGTTCCTAGTTTGTGTGTGTACCTCATTATGGTGTTCTTCCATGGGTGTGTGTGCACTTCTGATGGGTGTCATCATCCATGGTTCCAGTGCGTAGCCAGCATCCCTTAGTAAGTGGCCGCATGGGATGTCTCCCCTAGCAAACATCTGGTACAGCTGTGATGCATGCCAGATATGGGAGTCATGATAACTGTCAGGGCTGCCAGCACGCACATTCATGATAATACCCTGGGCATTGCACATGACCTGGCAGTTGATGGAGTGATACCCTTTGCGGTTGATGTAGATTCTACTCTCCTCACTGGGTGGTGCCTAAATGTGTACATGAGTGCAATCTATAGCACCCAGTACCTCAGGGTAGTGTGCTATATGATAGAAGTGTTGTATACTGCTGGCCCTCACGTCAGAGGTGAGGGGAAAATTAAATGTGCTCACTGGCATGTGGTAGCATGGTATCCATGAACTGGTGGAGTACCCTGGATGCTCATGCCTGTGAGACCCCCATCATGTCCCCAGTTGGTCTTTGGAAAGCACCTGTAGCAAGTATCCTAAGAGCTAAACATACCTCTGTTACCACTGGGATGGGTTCCCCTCTGGTTCTGGGTCTGCGTTGATGTCGGCAGAGCTCATTGAGTTCTTGTAGTATGTCCCTGTCCACCATGTTGCTCTCTACAATCTCCAGCTCATGTAGTGCCTGGAAAGTTACCCTGGGCCTGAGCACTCTTCTCCTTCTCAGTCTAGGCCTATGGTCAGCAGCAGCAGCATTGACCTCAGCATGTAGCATATACATATGTAGCAGACCTGCAGCAGCCCCTAGCATTCCGTCAGTTAAAACTCCCAAGTCCATACTCCACTGGTGCAGAGTATGGGGGTAAAATCAGATTGTAGGGTGTATGCAGCCTTTATAGTGCTCTGCTGTAGGTGTTGCATTTGTGATTGGCTAGCTATGATGCATTCCACCTGCCAAGTATATCAATAAGGACTGCTAATGGCCCTAGTTAGGTGAAACAGGAGTCATCAGTAATTAGGATATCATTGACTTTCTCTGCCAATTTTTTTTGTACAGCTTTCTTTGCTCAGCACTGTGGCATGCCACTCAAAAACGTGCCAGAAAGGTAAACAGTGTTCAGCACTCAGTGTACACGCCCCCATGAAAGGTCACTCTCAGTTTTACGGAGTGCCTCGCAAACATGTTCAGATACGAAACATGCGCCCCATAGGTAAATAAAGCTTAGCAGACTCTGTACACACACCCCTGCTTAGCAGAGCACTGTGCCACACAAACAGAAGCTGCTAAGCTCCAATGAGCTTACAAGTCTTCAGACACCCCCCCTTGATGTTGGCTACCTCTTCTGTGGACACCAGCCTGGTTCTGTGCCTACACGGATGGGATCTATGGACAAGAATACCCATTTATGCTCTTCAGTAACCCCAGCTCATTTGCATAGGGATCCATGCACACAACCTGGAAACAACAGGATTCCAGGCCCTGCCTCCATATCAACAGAACCATTCTGTAGAATAACAAGCTTGCTGTACCTTTAAGAAGCTTTTCTAAAGTCTCTATGTAGGTATAAATTCCAAGCACTTGTTAATTTCAGTGACATTTTGAAGTTGCAGCCAGAGTATTAACATCTACATGCACGATAGCTAGTTTGTTTATAAGTTAAAGTTACTTAGGTTCGTTTATGATGTGTTTGTATATAATAAAGCTACTTGAACAAGAACCCACAATGTTCACCTGTTTCTTCCTGACCTAGCGAGCGACATGGTGTCAAAGGTAGGATGGTAAAGACTACTCTTCAGAGCCATGAGGTGCAGAGATGATGATGAAGGCAAACTAAGTGAACTGAGAGCAAAAGTGGGCCAGAAGCAAGCTAAAGATAATGAAAATATGCACAAAAGATTTACTTATTAAAAAGATAAAATGGAGCATTACAAGGGCACATAACATATTACTAAGCAAACAAACAGCACAGAAACATTTATTAAGCAAAAAGGAAGCATAGAAATGCTCATTAATCAAATGGAATGTTTGAAACAAGGTTATTTGATAAAACAAGCATGTTTAAAGTAAAACAAGCATGTCTAAAGTATAATGGGCATGAAAAAGATTAGATGAGCAAAATGAATATAACAGAAGGGGGAGAAAAGGGCATATTGAGCCTAAATAAAGCAAGGCACCTGCATGTCTTTTGGCAAAAAACTGTGTTTTGGCATAAATTACTACTACTTCGCATTGATTGAAGCCTTGAAGAGCATAACTAGAGTTATTTGAAGTATCTCAAAGTGTGTAAAAGTGTTTACAGTGTGTTTATTGCTGTGCATTTATTTCAAAGAGCTTGTTGTGTGCAAAGTGCAACTATTTCGTGAAGTGCAGTCAAATGCAGCCATTTCTAAAAGTTTCTTGTGCATGGGTGTGTCTATTTGCAGAGTGCTGCCACTACAGAGTATTTCTTGCACTGTACAGAGTATTTGGCAAAGTGCAACCATTTTGGGAAATTTCAGTGTGCTGTGTACTGTTATTCACAAAGAACAGTTATTTTGAAGTCTTTCACTCTGAGCTTATTCTGCCCAGTTCATTCGCAAAACATAATTACTTTGAAACACTTTATTCGCAAATTGTAATTATTTTGAAATAGTTTATTCATAAAGTATAATTGCTTCGAAATATTCCTTTCCCTCAGCTTCTATTGGCCAGTTTATTCACACTGTGCAGCTATTTTGAAATTTTTTAAAAAAATGATGATACATGCCTTTTACAGTCAAATAATTTCAAGATAAATGGCTCGTTTAGTAAAATAATTTCAAGGCAAGTGACTTTTACAGTAAAGTGATTTCAGAGTATTACAGTACCCAGAAGACTTATTTCATAAAGTTCAGTTATACAGATGCTTATTGCACCATTGCAAGTTTTGGCATGGATTTCAAGCACATGTATATGTGTATGTATAAGTGTGTGTGTTCTGAATATTTGCAAAAGCATTTACTGAGATATGTTAATATGGTAGATGGATTTTGCAAGCCACAACCACTTGTGTTTGATCAGAATATTGCAGAGAATTACAATTATACAAGTAGCTTACTCTGATAAAGATCCACGCATCAGGGCATTCATTTTGCTAAACCTAGCAGGGTCAGAGGCCATTGAAAGGAAGTGTTCATTTGTATATGCACCAGCAGTGTATGAAGGTGAAGGAGAAAATTGTTGTATTGTTGTGCAGGCTGAATCAAGGGAAGACCCCAAGTGTTTAAAGTGCAAATTCAGTGAAATGTGTGACCACCAGACTAATGTTACATTAGAGAGGCATGTGTTTTACATTAGAGATAAAAAGCAAAGGAAAACTTTTGCAACTTATATCACTGAATTAAGAAACAAAGATAAATGTGTAAGTTTGGTGATTTAAAGGATGAGTTAATAAAGGACAGACTTGTGTGTGGTATTAATAATGCTTCTGTGAGAAAGTTTTTGCCTTGTGACAGTGAGTTGACACTGAGCAAAGCCATTGAGATTTGTCAGATCCATGAAGTTACAGAAAGGCACACAAGTATGCTTGCTAGTGATAAGGGCATGGTTTCAATGGGCTCCAGAGCTAATGTCGACAGCATGCATAATGTGACAGGCAAAAGTATGCCTAAGCACATGGCAGCAGCATCCCCTGTAGGACTTCCAGGTAAAACCCTTAGTCTTCTATCAAATTCCAAGACCAGTTCAGTTAAAGGAGCATGCTCAGTGCAGAACCAAGGTTATCTAATGCAGAACAGATGCTGCTCAGTACAGTATAGGGGTGAATCATCAAAACCCATATCAAGTTTTATTGTTAACTGTCACAATTGTGGTGCCAACCATGAGTTTAGAGTGCATAGCATTTGGTCAGCAATGCCACAAGTGTAAGAAATGGAACCATTTTCAAAGATTTTTTTAAATCCAGTAGACCTAACATAGTTACAAAGAAAGGTCACTCAAAAAAAACAAGTTGATCAAGTAAACCTGCAACAGTCCACTTTCTATGTAGATGGTGTGTCAGTGATTGGTGAAAAGACTGATACAATAGATTTATTGGCAAGAAACAAAGTGTTTTGTGCTGTCTGAATCAATGGTAAATCCACCGAGCTCAAAGTAGACACTGGTTCAAAGTATAATGTTATGTCTGCAGATACTTTTGCAAAGGTCAGAGCTAGCGAACAACTAAATATGACTAGCTGTGTGAAACTTGTTGCTTATGGAGGTGAAAAAATTCAAACTGAAGGCTTAGTAGTGCTTTCATGTTCTATGGCCAAGAACTATCATAGCCTATTATTCTATGTAGTTCGAAGACCTGTGCAGTCATTATTGGGTCTCAGGGACAGTTTGAAAATGAATCTGCTTTCTTTTACCAAAGACATTCATCAAATAAGCATGTGTCCCAGTTCCAGCTTCACTAACAACATTTTTTTCAGAGTATGCTGATGTTTCCAATGACAAGTTAGGCAAACTTCCAGTGGTGTATTCTATGAAATTAGACCCAGGGATCAGTCCAGTAGTCAGACCAGCAAGAAGAGCTCTGATAGCTATGCCGCATAATGTCAAAGCTCAATTGGATAAGATGGTGGACCAAGGTGTAATTTGTCCAGTTACAGAACCTAAAGAATGGGTGTCATCCATGGTATCAGCTCATAAAAAAGGCTTAGATGAAATCAGAATATGCATTGACTCAAGAGATTTGATCAAAGCGTTGATGAGAATGCATCATACTATGCATACAGTTGAAGACGTCACAGCCCTGATACTGAATGCCACTGTTTGTTCTGAATTAGATGCAAAGAGTTCATTTTGGCAAGTGATGCTTGATCACAAATTTTCACTACTGACTCCATTCAGTACCCCATTTGGAATATATAGATTCCTAAGGATGCCATTTTGAATACATTCTGCAAGTGAAGTCTTTCAGCATGCAGTGGAGCAAATTCTTTCAGGTTATCCTTGTATCATAATAGTAGATGATTTATTGGTTAAAGGCAATGGTGAGGCAGAGCATGACAGAAATCTTAAGAGAGTTCTTGACAGAGCACATCAAGTGAACTTAAAGCTCAATCCTCTGAAGTACAAATTCAGACATCCAGAAGTTACATATGTAGGCCATTTATTTACAAGTATTGGCTTGAGACAAGACCCATCCAAGCATGCAGCCATTCTTGAAATGCCAGCACCAGATAATGTACAATCCCTAGAATATTTTCTTGGTATGGTCAACTATTTGGGCAAGTTTATAGCAGACTACAGTTAATTTACAGCATCTTTGAGAGAGCTCACAAGTAAAAATGTTACATGGTCATAGTTAGAACCTCACCAGAAAGCATTTGAAGTTCTTAAGCAGAACATTGCCACCCCACCAGCATTAATGCACTATGATGTCAACAAACCAGTAACTCTTTCCTGCGATGCTTTAAAATTTGGTTTAGGTGCAGTTATTCTTCAACAAGGCATGCCAGTAGCCTACGCATCTAGAACCCTTACCCAGACTAAGATCCAGTATGCTCAAATTGAGAAGGAACTTTTGGCAAGCAAAAACTGAGGGTAATGCTACTCAGTGCTAGAAGTTTAAATCTTAAAATGCACTCCCTTGAGGCACTCCTTAAAATGGAGAACATCGATATCTGTGCAGTGACTGAGACCTGGTTCAAGGCTCCAGAGAGCACCCCTGCATTACCAGGCTATAACTCATACCACACTTTTCGGCCACCTAACCTGGACTGGAAAACCAAAAGTGGAGGTGTGTCCATATTCATTAAGGATATCCACACCTCCAGGCTAGTTGCTCAGCATAAAGCATCCGAGGTTATCCAAGTACAACTAACTCTGGGCAAAACTGCAATCCAAATTGTAGCTTGCTAGAGATCCCCCACCATCCCCCAGGATTCCCACTTCTCTTTTCTTGATATACTGGAAAATATTAGGGTTCAAGCAAACACCCTAATAATGGGCAATTTCAACTACCCCACCATTAACTGGGAAAACTACTCATGTACCAACTCCTTTGCTCAATGCTTTCTGGAATTCATAAATTTCAATGCCCTGGATCAACGTATCCACACCCCCACTAGGGGCAACAATATCCTAGACTTAGTCATTACCAACATGAGTGACTGGTGTTCCACATCTGAAGTTAACTCCTCGTTGGTCAGATCCGACCATAAGCTAATCACCCTAGATATCCACATCCCACCCCCATCCCCCATTAAGGAAACCACGATAAAAAATTTCTCCAAAGCCAACTTCATGCTTCTTAAGACAGAAGTGGCAAACTTCATGACACCCATGAAGATGGACAATACAGTTATGACTGCTGAATCCTACACAAATGCAGTCTTTAAGCACTTATACGAGTGCATGGATCATGCTATCCCAAACAGCACCAAGACACTATCCTCCAAAAAAAGGAAGCCAATCTGGTGGTCCCCTGTCATAAACAAACTCTACAACAGAAGGAAGAAACTGTTACAAAAGAGAGTAAAATCCCATAAGTGGAAGAGTTCCCGGGTCAGCCTCAGTAAGAAGCTGAGATCCCTTACACGATCCTCCATAGTTAGCTATGAAAACAAAATTGCCACTGATTCTAGGGACAACCAAAAAGCATTCTATAGCTATGTCAAGAATCTCAATGGCAACACCCAGATCTGCTCTGAGTTACAGCACAATGGCATGAAAATTACAGATCCAACTGATATTGCCAACATCCTGGCATATAGGTTCAATGCTAACTTTACCCCCTCTCACCCCCTAAAGGGCCCATATCTATACAAGAAGAAAGCAGAGTTCCTGTAATCACAACTACACAGGTAAAAGCTGCACTCTCTATAGCCAAAAACACAGCATCCAAGGGACTGGACAACATCCCAGGCTGTGTTTTATCTGAACTTCAAAATGAACTGGCTCCCCGCCTAAGCACCATGTTCAATCATAGCCTCATGTCAGGCATTCTGCCCACTGAATGGCACACAGCAACAGTTATCCCACTCCACAAAGGGGGAGCCACCACTGATCCTGGGAACTATCACCCTATTAGCCTGACAAGCCTGGTCTGTAAGGCCATGGAACATATCATCATGGAACTTATAATCTAAGACATTGGTAACCTTCAAACTCTGGACCCCACCCAGTTCGGGTTTGTGAATGGCAGATCATGCCTTCTGAAACTGATTGACTTCTTTGAGGCAGTCACCAAAGCCATAGACGAGGGTAAGATGGTTCACACAGCCTATCTTGACCTCGCCAAGGCTTTCGACACCATCCCCCATTCTGGAATTATAGCTAAACTCACTAAACTAGGTATAAATCCCTACGTCACAAGATGGGTTGCCAACTGGCTCACTGACAGAACCCACAATGTAAAAGTTGCAGACTCTAAATCTGACTTCAAACCAGTGACAAGTGGAGTACCACAGGGTTCAGTCCTGGGACCTCTCCTGTTTAGTATCTACTTTTCTGAACTTCAGACTAACACAGAAGGCCTCTGGCTAATGAAGTTCACAGTTGACTGCAAACTAGGCACCATAGCCGAGTCCTGAAATGATGTGGACATCCTACAGAAGGGCCTCACTGAAACAGATGCCTGGTGTCAGAGCCATGGCCTCAAGCTCAATGCCAAAAAGTACGTTGTCATCCCCTTTGGTAAAATCTCTGTACCCATGAACTACCACATAGGTGGCAGTCTACTAAATGCTGAATGTGTGATAAGAGACCTTGGGACCCAGGTGGACACTAGTCTCTCCTTTGATAATCACATCACCACAGTAATCAGGAAATCCTTCTTCCTGGTACACCTCATCACAAAAGGGATCTCATCCAGTAAAAAAGAGGTCATTGTTCCCCTCTACTCGACACTCATTAGGCTCATTATAGAGTACAATGCCCCTTTTGGAATGTACCTCACAAGACATCTGCAGCAGCTGGAAAGGTACCTCACAAAGAGGATTACTGGCCTCAAACAGATGCCCTACACTGACCATATCAAAAAACTCCAGCTTTAGTCCATAGCATATCGCCTACTCTGAGGTGATATCTGCCTAACATATAAAGCTATGTCAAACCCAGAGCTGTTGAGCATGCTACACCTAATGAAATCCCAATCCTTCCGAGCTACATGCTCTTGGGACCTAAACCTTACACCACAATAAACAGGACATGCTGGATGGATAGATTCCTGTCCCAGAGACTTCCCATACCCTGGAACAAGCTACCCATCTATGTCAGGCAAAGTTCCTCATTGGCACTCTTCAAGAAAAATCTTGATGAGTGGATGGGAAATGGGAAATACACCCCAGGGATCACTTCTGTGGCTTTGCTCAACAGGGGCACAGGAAAATAACTTTCTTGGGTAGCGTAAGCCAGGAAATCTTGTTGGCTAGGCTTACTTAGGCCCTTGGGCTGATAGCCTAGTACCTACCTATGACACTATGAATCTATGTTTGCATGTTCCAAGTTTCATGACTGCATCTATGGTCAAGATATCCAGATTTAAACTGATCATCAACTTTGGTTACTATTTTAAAGAAGCCTATGCATTCAGCTCCAGTGAGATTACAAAGAAAGCTGCTTAAATTACAAAAGTACAACTTCAAAATGTCTATACAAAAGGCAAACGTCTTTATCTGGCTGATAATTTATCCAGATCACCCAGAAATACAATGGAACAGCTTGACACAGAGCATTTTGACTGTGATGTCATGGAAGTGCGTAGTTTTTCCACCACAAAACTTGATGAGCACCATGATGATACAGTGACTGATCCAGTTTTTCAAAAGCTGAATCACTATGTCAGTATTGGATGGCCATCAAAGCAATCTAGTGTACCATCCAATGTGCATTAGTTTCCTTACACAGATGCGTTGTTGATGGAAGATGGCATTATTTTCAGGTCCTAAAATTGTTGTTCCTGCTTCCTTACAACAAGAATATATACAGATTTTGCATTGTGGTCACCCAAGTTCCGAATCTACTAAGAGAAGGGCGAGAGGACTTGTGTTTTGGACTTCTATAGTGAAAGACATTGATAGAGTTCTTTCTTCCTGTTCAGTATGTAATGGTACTAAACTGCATTTGCAAAAAGAGCCACTTCAGCTATGTCAAATCCCTGAATTACCTTGGTCAGTAGTAGCTAATGACATATTCAAGTGGAACAATCAACATTACTTAGTACTGGTAAACTCTTATTCAAATTGGTTAGAGATTGATCTACTACCTAATCTAACTTCTACTACAGTCATTACTAAGTTGAAATGCCATTTTTCAGTCCATGGCAGTCTACAGAAATTTCTCTGACAATTTTACCCAATTTAAAAGTTAATTGTTTCAGAAATTTGCAAGTGAGTGGGACATCGTACATGTTACTAGTAGTCTAGAGTATCTGCAATCAAATGGACTTGCTGAACATGCAGTACAAAGTGCAAAACAATTACTTGAGAAATCAAAGCAAGATAATACTGATTTTTTTTTTACTTTATTCAACCTCAGAAGCATATCCCGTGACAATATACTTGGCTCATCTGCTCAGAGACTTCTACCCAGGCAAACTAGGATAACATTGCCTATCAGTTCTAGTTTATTGAGGCCTAAAGCTAAAAACAACAAAGCCTTCAGAGCTCAGTTATTTAAAAAGCATTCTTTTCAAAAGTCCAGCTATGACAAATTGAGAAGATTTCTTCATCCGTTGAAAAAGAGAGAGACAGTGAGGATACAAACAGCAAAGTGTTTCGACTGGATTGGTCAAGTAATGAATATATGTACAGAGTTGACATCTTATTTTTTTAGATCTGAAGGTGTGGAGTACAGAAGAAATCACAGACATCTTCTTCCTGTAGCAGAACCGATATCACAGCATTGTTCCTGTGATAAATACTCTTAACTCTCAGAGCAATCCAGATGATATTCCTGTTCCAGACCATGTCTAGATTCCTGATACTGTTCCGGCAGATGATTTCAAGATTCCTAAGATTGAACAGTCAGCAGAGACAATCCCAGTTGCTAAACCAGATCCCAAATTTTATGTCACATGATATGGCCACATCTCAAAGCCCAGCTTGAAATACACAGCAACTTGGACATAGTTATGTATATGTACCTAGCTTTGTGTAATTATATAATGAAAATAATTCCTGTATAAATTGCATATTTATTAATATCAATGACAATGCCTGACTCATTTCTCAAAGAGGGAGGCTGTAGTTATCAAGTGTACTGTACCTTTAAGAAGCTTTTCGAAAGTCTGCGTGTGCACATAAAGTCCAAGCACATGTTAATTTCAGTGCAATTTTGAAGGTGCAGCCAGAGTGTTGACATCTACATACATGATAGCTAGTTTGTTTATAAGTTAAAGTTACTTAACTTCGTTTATGATGTGTTTGTATATAATAAAGCTGCTTGAAAAAGAACCCACAATGTTCGCCTGTTTCTTCCTGACCTGACGAGCGACACATTCCACCATTGTAGATACTCCATGCAGGATCCTATAATACATTACTGTCACATACTAATAACTTTGTTTTTTACACTACTTTTATTTATTTTTTTTTATAAAAGCATGTTTCCGCACTGCGGCTCAACACACAAACATACCCAGATTATTAAAAAAATATATATATATTTTCAATTATTTTCCATATGGTTTTGGACACGTGGATAGTTTTGCACATATCTGTGTCTGCTATGCTATTTCTGCCCATCTAACTGCAAATTTACAGCCCCTGTTGTCTGTTTTACATCCTGTACATGGAATTTTTCTGTGTACACTACAGACACCAACATGGGGTCTGCAGGACTGCCTTTCTGTTTGCTGAATCACTGTACCTCCCTCATCTGCATGCAATTCACCTGCTTAAGAGGTGCTTTGCATGCCACGGACACTTCCATGTTGGCATGCTCATGCGCGACACTCAGCTCTGTTTACTGGATTGCACATCTGCTTACTTTCATGTAAGCAGTGCGCCACTATGCCTACATGGAAAAAGGTCTGTTTAGGCTTTATTAAATTCCCCAATGTTTTAACCTAACTATTAATTCCAAAAGGAGTGCAGTCCCAGGAAGGAAGATCCCCAAACAGTTAATAACAACTTTTATTGTCACAAGCCACGCACAAAACACTTCCACATTAACGCTCTTCCGAAATAAATCGCGTTTTCGTCACATACACTGAAATTCATAAGATGCTAGTACTAATTTAACACACATATTTATATACCTCTAATAAAACTAATAATCCAATAAAAACGCTTCAATTAAATTTGAATGCACAAATCAATTCACATTTTGGGCTCATAAATATTCATAGGTTTTTCTTTCCATTTATACGATAAAATGAATAAAATAATTTATCTAACGTCATATTCTTATAAATAATTAGAAATACTATTAAATAATAAATAAATACATACATAAATACTTAATTATATTTCTAAAATCTTATATTTATAATATAAATGTTCATTACTAAGGAATATACATTTTATAGCACAATGGCTCCATCTTAACCTAACTATACTTCACATCCCCTTCTGAGGTACACTGTGCTGGGCAACCTCTACCAGCACAAATCCATAATTAACTCTCTATTCTTTTCCTGAAAATAATACACTTATTAAACCCAGACAGATACTCATCCTTATTTTCTCATTCCTCTTTTATAACTTATTTTTTGTTAAAACAAAATGACCAACTTCAGCAAATGTAACCACATATTTAAAACTTCTGTCATATATAATAACCTAATCACCTATTTAGTGCTATACTCCTGTATAGTTGAGGTTATACACAAATATAATAATTTTCTTATATCTTTGCTCTAATCGTCTGGCCCTTACAAGTCAGCGTGTGGCAGCAAAAGCATATTATTATTATTATTATTTATTTATTGATGTTTGTTTACTAGGAAAGTCTGATTGAGTATTAAACACACAATTTCAGTGGAAACTCAGGGAGAAAGGCTCCACGTGCATGTACATACATTGTGTATATACATATATATATCAACATAGAAAATATTTAAGGCAGTAGAAATACTTCCAGTTCACAAATGCAGGGAACAGAATGATAAAACACTTCCATAAATAGATCATGAAACATCAGTGGCAACATCTGAAGAAGAGCAAGAATACAGGAGAAAACTATGGTGGCAAGAGAAGCAGCTATTGTAGTTCCATACTCCATTTTAGATCTTTCATGGCATAAAAGACTACTCCTCCATATTATATCCTTTTCTGGCAGCATGGGCAACATTTCCACTATCATTTTTCTTTATAGCCATTGGTAGCAACAAAGGCAACTTTTCCTCTCATCCCTTTCTGCCATTCTACACAGATCATCCTAAAGTTGTACAATACCTCCACACCTCTTTCATCCATCTGCCTTGGTAGCAAATACAGCACTCACTGCACTTAAACACCAATCAAGCCATTGAGCAATATGTCTTACTTTAAAAAATGGCATTTCCCCGTAATGCATATTTTTCACTTGTACTTCTTTTATCTCACTGATAACACTGCCTTTCTTTCTACTCCATTTCAAGTAGAGGGAAGTGTATGATCCCACTGCCACAAAGAGCTGCAACTAATGAACTGCAAAATCCTAGATATACAGTAAAACTTCTAAAATCCATGCCATAATTTGAGGAATATTACTTACATTTATGAAAAACAGTTGTTCAAATTCCTGTCTTGTAAAATCAACCAAACTTACTCCAAACTCTCAAAAATATACTTTCTTTATGTAAATTTATCCTATCAAGACATAATAATTTAAACTCAATGCCATTTCTCCGATCCCTTTCAACAAATTCAGATGTATCAAAGAAGGCATAAAACAGGATTAGTCAGCAACAAATGAGCAATTCTTGAAGTCTGGTTAATACCAGAGTAACCTCGCATACTGAATATTACTGAATCACTATCTTTTCAGATTTATTAGATGCAACCCTTTCATTTACACACACAGGTATGTATGTATGAATATATACATATATACATATATACATGTGTATATGTATATATATATATATATATATATATATATATATATATATATATATATATATATAAAAGTCTATGACAGATGTTCAAACTATCAAAAGTTTGATCACCACTCACAACAGTATGAGTTAAAATCACAAAGATTCAAACCCACTTAAAATTGAATTATACAGATCTGAAAAAAATCTACTTTTTGCAGGGGGCAAGCCCCCGCCCTGCATCCCCCCCACACCCCTTGCTAATTATGTATACCAACTGCAAGACTGTACTATAGTACAGACAGTATAGAGCACATAAATAACTGCAAAGTTTGAAAAGTTAATTTTCAGGCACTGCCACAAATAATTCAAGCACTCAAGCACCTCAAAGTTCAAGCTTTTCACTGGAAGTACTATATAGATTTAGATACACACACACACACACACACACACACACACACACACACACACACACACACACACACACACACACACACACACATATCAAGACTCCATCCAAAAGCAACACTGTCATATTTTGCTGCTGCTTTTTCTACACTGCACCTGTGTGTTGTGTATGTGTGTGTGTGCGCAGGTGTAGTATGTAAATGCTCATATGTGCAAAAGCAATGGGACTACTAAAGGCACCAGAACAGTTTACCTTTACTGCTGTTGAAACTTATAAGTCGATTACTGGCAATCTACAAGTGAGATTTCAATGTTCACTGTTCAGTGTATACATTTACAAATGCTAAGCCTTGACAAAACCTTTTATGAGTTTGACACCTTTTAAGTCAGGATTAAAACATTGTTTTACCCACCCAATTGTCTAATCTGACCTTGAATATGTTATATCAAGCTGCCTTCCTAAATTCTAGAGGAATTGAATTCCAAGTCATACCTGCCCAACTGGAAGGATTTATACCTAACAAAGATGCATAATGATACACATCAATAAAGGTATTGTTATTTCTAGTCTCAATGTAATGATGTCTTTTCCCATGGCTCCCATGGCTGCAGAAATATCTTTTCCTTTCATACATTTAGAAACAAGAATAAGGCCTCCCCTTAACAGTCTATAACATACAGAATAAATAATCATTTTTCACCCTATTCTTATGACGTAATTTCCTCACATTCATAATTTGTCTAGAAAAAAGACAATACCCTTTCTAACCTTTGTTTATGAACATACAGGGGCACAATACTCAATAACTGTAGCCTTATAGGCAGAACCTCAATTACATTTTATCTTTCAAAGAAGGATGAAAAGAAAGACTGGGGGCCGGATTCACGAAGGCTTGCACGGAGTCTTAGAGTAGAGTAAGACTCAATGCAGTCATCATGTCCGACGAGCGATCCAGGAACAGCCTGTAGGGGCGTGTAAGAGAGCTCCTAAAACGGCTCTTACACGGACAGGGCTGGGATATGCAAATTAACTCAATTGCAGGCGAAAGGCATGCAAATGAGGTAGATTTGTGATTCAGGAAACCCAAACCTGTCTGAGTAAGAGCAGTGTTATTTGCAGAAATGTACTCAGTTGACAACTGAGTACCGTTCTGCAAATAGCAAAACGGAGCCGTGACAGCTCCAAATAAAGGTTGCATCCAGTGCAGGAAGCATGCCAATGGCCAAATATACGGCCATTGGAAATGTTTCCTGATGCAATATGAAAATAAAAATATTTTTTTTTCTGCCGATTTCCGATGTTTAAGCGTAGCGCAGTGCCGTGCAAATGGGCTGCGCTCTAAAACCCAGAATACTAAAAATTAAAACCCACAAATGTGGATTTTATTGAAATTGTTAATGTACAATGCAAGGGAATGGCAGGCTGAAGACAACATGGCCACCGAGTACAGGTTGCTAAGGGGGGAAACTCAGTCTAAGAGATATAACCAAGCATCAGTAGGCAATCCTATGTAAATGAGTGTTAGGATAGTGAATCGCAAGTTTACATAGCAAATGAGCACAGTCAGTGGAGTGTAGGAGTAGGATATGGGGAGTAACAGAGTAGAAGATAGGTGACATCACGAGGGGGGTATGTATGAAAGAAGTGAAGCTCATTGGAGCAGAGTGGGATGTGTCAGCTGTCATTTATACATCATGGAAAGAGGTGTGTCAACAGGTAGGCTAGGGAAAACCAAGAAATGGAAGGTGTATGCTGAACGGGTATGTGTGCGTGTGCACGTGTGTAAACCCAAGTAGCACAGAGTGCACACGTGTAGGCGTGAGTGCGTGCATTTAAGTCAGAGTAAGCATGTATAAGGCTGTTTAAAGAGCTGTAAGCATGTTTGCACTGGTGTGCGTGCGTGTTAACCTGAATAAGCAAGTTTTAGTCTGTGTAAGCATGTGTGCGCCCGTGTTAGTTGCTGTGTGCGTGTTGTGCTTGTGTGCGCGGCGCCCTCCCCCCCCGAGGAAACAGAAAGGAAAAAGGAAGCACAACAAATAGTAGGAAGCTACCAGGGAGTACTAGCAGAGCTAGCAGGTGAAAACAATCAGAATCAGGCAATTACACAGGCAGTACACTAGCCCAGCCCAGCCCAGCACTTAAAGCTCTGCAAACAACAGTCCAGTATGTTTCTCACAACAGACACTGCAGTAAGGTAATAGAAGTGAAAAATGAAAATGCTTTACTGAGACAAAGAAATGTTAGGGGCTGCCATTGCTGTTATAAGGCGACATATGCAACATGCTGAGGGTGGTGACAATGGAAATGCTGCTGGACAACCCACAGTGAAGAGACGGAGAAGAGTGTACAGGCCCAGGGTAACCTACCAGGGGCTACATGAGCTGGAGATAGTGGAGCGCTATAGAGTGGACAGAGACCTCCTGCAGCAAATTGTTGAGCTGTGCAGGCCACGCCTCACACATAGAACCAACAGAGGGAAACCCATCCCAGTGGAAACCAAGGTATGTGTTGGCCTAAGAATATTAGAAACAGGTACCTTCCAGAGACCAACTGGTGATATGATGGGGATATCACAGGCATCAGCATCCAGGGTACTAAACCAGTTCCTGGATGCCATGTCAGCACATGTCAGTGATCATGTATATTTCCCCAATTCCCATGAGGTATTGGCCAGCAATATGCGTCTCTTCCAGCAAATAGCGGAATACCCTGAGGTAGTGGGTGCAATAGACTGCACGCACATACGCATCAAAGCACCAGCTGGCGAGCGGGGTAGGGACTACTTCAACCACAAGGGCTTCCCCTCCATCAACTGCCAGGTCGTGTGTGATGCCCAGGGCATAATACTGAATGTGTGTGCAGGCTGCCCTGGAAGCTACCATGATTCCCATATCTGGCATCTGACGCAGCTGTACCAGACATTTGCCAGTGGGGACATCCCACATGGTCACCTAGTGGGGGATGCTGGCTATGCACTGGAGCCGTGGCTGATGACACCCATCAGAAACGCACACACACCCGAACAGGAATGCCATAATGAGGCACATGCACAAACATGTAATGTAATACAGCGTGTGTTTGGGCTGCTCAAGTCATGGTTCCAGTGCCTGGACACATCTGGTGGAGCCTTGCAGTACTCACCAACTACATGTACCCAAATTGTCATGGTATGTGCTATGCTACATAATATGATCCTGTGAAAACAGCTGCAGCAGGACCAGTATAGGCCTGGGCCAAACAGCCCCCCACCATTGCCAAGGCCATCACAGGCAGAGCGTGACTCGGAGGAGGAACAACCTGAGCCTGCCCCAGTAGGCAGAAGGAGGCGTGCCCAGTATGCTTTGGCCTTGGCAAAGAGGCAACGCATAGCACATATACTGGCTCAGTAGGAACTCTGGAAATGATACCTCTCTCTGACTCACACATATAGTAAAATGGATGCCTAAGTTGACACTACCTGCTTTCAAACATGTACAGGGAGTGTAGTATGTGCATCTGACATAGGCAGCACTGCAGCACCACCTAAGGCATGATTGCCATGTGTTAAGCAATATAAAGCAGTGCTAAACAGCATTTACCACCATGTAGTATATGCAAACAAAATCGCACACACCAACTAGCACAACTGTGGTCAATGTTCAGTAATATTGGGCAACGTCCAGCAATGTTGGTGAATATTGAGCAATGTTGGACAAGCCTGGTCTAAGTAGGACATAGCTGAACAAAAGTCAACATGCTCATATTTGCTTAATGGGCCCTTAAGCAGTCTGGTCTGCTCAGTATGTAAATATAAAGCAGTGATGGGTCTCGAACCCAGAATACTGTGTACTATAGCCAAAGTACTGAACCAGTAAACCATGACAGTACTGCAGTGGGGAGCCTCTATGAAGGAATGTTGATAAGTCTATGCAAAGTATTTCATGGAAACCCTGCAGGCACAGCATAATCCTTGTTGAGTTATGACACAAAGGTAAGTCCTGCAGTGAGAACAGAACCTGACTTCCAACACACACAGTATAAATGTTAATATCGGTCATGTTTGCACACATCAACCAATGTAGTGGACCTCAGATAGCGACATACTGAAAGCTCACACTGGGCATGCTCACACACTTGAATAAATGAGGCAAATGTCAGGCAACAAAACACGGAAAGGCAGAACTGGGCATGCTTACACACTTAGGCCATGTCTGAGTACAGCAGTGGGCCATGCATATCTGGCAGTTGCATGTGTTAACCCAGGAACCTGTCACTATACAGCAATCCACCCTGTGCACACAGTCATATGACAACAGACACATTTATAATATAGTGGAACCCTGTCATAATCAAATATGTTCTGCAGATACTGAAGTTGTTCATAGAAACTGGTAGAGCAAACATGATAAAGACCTGCAAACAGTATCAGCAATAAACATTGTTCATCTTGAACATTAGCATAGGTTCAGAGGTTGATACTAGGCTATCTGCCCTAGGGCATGTACAAGCCTAGCCAGAGTGTGTTTGGCATTCACAACCCTGTCAGATTACTACACTGTGTGTGTGAATAGTAGGTCACACAAGATAGCCCATGTACATTTAGGCTAGTGTGCCTCTGTCTAGCAGGGACACAGAAGATATCCCAGGGGTAAACATACGATCACCCATACAGTCGTCAAGATGTCTCCAGTAGGTGGTCAGTAGGTGGCTCTGCCTATGTGAAACTGGGATTACATTCTGGAGTGAGTGGAGTCTCTCAGATAAGAATCTGTCCCACCACAATGTCCTATTAACATCTGTGCTGAGGTATACGTCCCTGGAGTGTGTAGCTCCAAGGGAGTCGGATATCCTGAGGTGGAGCATGTCCAGTAATTCTGGGTTGGGTATATCTGTAAACAACAGGCACACATCATATCCGAGTAGGTGGTAAGCGACTGAGTAGAGCTGGAGTTACTGCATCTGAACTGTGCAGGGCATCTGTGTGAGTCCCTAGATCTGCTTGGTGAGGAACTTCCATGGCCAGTACAGTTGCTGCAGATGTCGGGTAAGGTACACCCCAAATGTGGCATTGTAACCAAGCATGGATGTGATGAGTATAGGGGCACAATGACCTCACTCGATCTAGATGTGAAACCATATGGGATAAGGTGGCCCACATAGAAGGTGTGTCCAACCACTTTGGCACCGTGAATGTCAAAGGCAACAGTACGAACAAGTCATGTCCCCAAACCCCTAACAACTCCTACCGTATGTAATGGAGTACGACCTATGTGGTAATGTGTGGGCATGTTGTTATTCCCAAAGGGGATGACTATGCAACTAATGGCATTTAGCTGTAGGCTATGGCTCAGGCACCAGTCATCCATCTCTGTGAGACCCTGATTGAGTATGCATGTGGCAGCTGGAGAGTTGATCATGGTACCCAGTTTGCAGTCAAGTGCAAACATGTTCAGCCATATTCCCCCTGTGGTAGCCTGTACGTCAGACAAATATATACTGAACAAGAGAGGTCCCAGGACCGAGCCGTGTGGGATGCCATGTGTAACTGGTGTATAGTCAGACATGGCACCTGCAATTCTGACCATGTGGGTGCTATCCCTGATCCAGGTATCAATCCATCGTGTGAGATATGTGTCCATATCGACGCTGGTGAGCCTATGCATAATGGCCCAGTGGGTTATTGTATTGAAGGGTTTTGCAGAGTTCAGGTAGGCTGTGTGGACCGCCGTCCCTATGTCGATGGACCTGTTAGCCATTTAAAGAATACAAACAGGTTCAAGAGGCAAGATCTGCCCACAACAACGCTGAAATGTGTAGGACACAGTGTCTGTAGGTTCCCGATGTCTATGTGCATGAGTCCCATGACAATACGGTCCATAGCTTTGCAGAACAGGCTACTTAGGCTTATAGGGCAATATTGTCTATGGTCTGTTGTGGCACCAACTGCGTGGAGCAGGACCACTCTTGCTGTACACCATTCCTTGGGTACATATCCTGTAGTAACTCCGATATTGAACAGTGGTGTAATGTGAGGGTTGCGTCTGTCATGATGCTCGTGTAAGATGCAGGCTGGGGCACCGTCTGGTCACATTGAAACTGTGATGTACGCTTTGGGGAGGGCAGCACTCACCTGTTGCTGTGTGATGTCAGGGAGGTTATACTCTGTTGGGATAGATAGTTGCTCCTTAGGGGGGATGGGTGGGAGACATCTGCACTGAACCTGTTTGCCAGGATGTTGGCAATGCCAGTGGGTTCAGGGTAGGTTTAGTCAGTATGCAGTAACTCACAGCATATCAGTGAGTGTCCACCCAGGATCCTGACATAACTGAAGAAGGCCGTGTGATAGTCCTACGTGTCTGTTGCAATTGTCTGGTAGAAGCGGCCCTTAGAAAAGTTCATGAGTGATCGTAGCTGTCTGCTAGTACAGATCACATATGCCTTCCCAGTCTAGGATTGTGCTCTATCATGTAGTACCTTCCTCCTGATGTTGTACAGCTTATTAATAGCTGGGGTCTACCACACAGATCCCCTGCCATTGGAGTAGTGAGTCCTGTTGTTATTTGGGATAGCACAATCCATGCAGTCCGCTATGTGTCCATAGAATGTGTCTGTAAAGGATGTAGCAGTGTGAGCCATATTTGCCACTGTCTCAGGGTCTCTGAAGGATACCACCTTGCTTCGGTGATGTGAGTCGGTGGCTCATGAGAAGTTCACCAAGATTACCCAGGATGGGTGTGTGGAGGGTATATGTATGTCCAGTGAGATACATGTATGTTCTGACCTTACCAATGAGGAGTATATCACTGGTGTGGAACATATAGTCCCCATGTTGGTGATGATCAGGTCCAATATGTATTCCCCCTTGTGGCTGTGCTGACTGGTTGTGCCATAGCATACGAGTCTACAAATTGTAGCGACTGTTGGGTGAGGGTGTCGGGGCTTGAGTAGTATCCCCAGTCAATATTTGTGTATATGAAGACACACAATATAATGGTGTCTGTGGAGACCTTCATATTCTCCATAGTTCCCACGAAAGCCGAGAGTGGCCCCTGAGTTTGGGAGTGTGTTCTGTAGCAGATAACAAACTGAAAGGCAGTATTGCACAATGGTAATTGTATATGTATGGTCTGTGATGCTTTGTGCAGTGCTACTAACCCAGAGGTGTGATGGATACTCCCCCTAGTTGTGTTGTCTGTTCCAAGTCTTGTTGTCAGACAGCATGGTATGAAACATAACCTGGTAGTGCTGGTGTGCATAAGCGAGCCTGAACCAGGCATCTGTCAGTGCACAGATATCGCTATCCTCCATACTGAGGAGAGTCCTCAGTGGCTGCAATATGAGGTTAACACGACTGTTGTTGAGCAGCATTACCCTTAGTTTAATTTAACCTGTAATGTCTATGGAGGTGTGTTTGTCTTCTGAGCCCTGCTTAAAAAAGGCACTATGGTGGTAGCAAGAGCCTTAGCCAGCATTCCAAAGTCCAAGGGTGACAGGTGCAAGCTGTCCATAGTGAAGCTACGTGGCATGTTGAGCATGTCACCATAGGCTGACAGACACTGTATCCCCTATGAATTAAACAAAATTGTTAGGCAACTGTTAAATGTGATATGTATGTCCATATACTGTGACATCATACTTGGTGGGTGTAAGATGCTAGACAAGGTCAGGGTCATACTGGCCTGGGCTACATTATCAGAGTGTTCCTCCATGTATCATGTCATGTGGTCCAGGGAGTAAAGTCTGACGTTATACACACCAACATGGACAATGATGGTGCCAGTCCTGTACTTGCTTTGGAGTGACCTGAATGCCTGTGTTATGCGGCAGATCCTGGTACCCAACAGACAGCCCAAAGTGACTATTCCCTTGTCAGGGCTGGTGAGTGGTACGTCAGTGTGTCTGACAATAAGTGTCGCCTATTACAAGTGTATTAGGTGTGTTGTTTAGCCGGAAGGGCAGTGACTGTGTGGCACACTGACATTGTGAACTATGTGATATGTGGGTATTGTAGTGGGGTAGCAGGGGTGTGTGTGCGTCTGCTTTAGAGGTCTCTGCTGCTTAGGTAGAGTACATTTACAGCATCTGAGTATGTCTATGTGTGATAATGTGGTTTGAGTGCTGTTGCTAGAGGATATGTGAGACTGATATGTGGTGTGTGTGGTCACCTTCACCACCTGATAGACTGTGCCAGTCATGGGTCAAGGGAGTTCAGCACCCTGTATGTCTATATAGGTGCATCTCACACATATATCTGAGTTTGTCGGGAGGAGGAGAGGCTTGTTTGTATACATGAGGCAGATGTGACATTGTGTCAATATCACAATATCCACCAGCTGGACTGAAGAGTACACATGAAACCGATCCCTGGACATGCCAGGATATTATCATGACATACTCTGTAGCCTGATCACAAAGGATCAGTAGGGTGTTAATCATGTAAAAGAGTATAACAGGGATTAGTGCTCATGTTCATTGGTGTTTTGTAAAGAGTAACTAAGAAGGAGTCCAGACTGAATCATGACATCTCCTTCAGCTATGTCATAAATAGCAATGTACACCCATATATGTCCTGAGTCAGGGCCAACTGTACCTGAGTGACAATGCTGACATCATGACAGACAGGCCCATATGTACATACCCATCTCCCACTGACAATAGTCCACATCATCATACCAGGAGATATCACATGTAGAATGGATGAGCAGCTACCCCCACTGCCAAAAGCATGGCAACAAGTGGAATACATTGATTCCCAATATGTGTCATGCACAAACTACAGAACAAACAGATCATGCACCTGAACAGTCAGCTGAGCCTCACCCCTACACAGGATGTGGAACCGTTGAATGTGTCACAGCTACATATGGCACTCCCCACAAGTGTTGGTGCACAACACACCATGGGAAGTCAAGTCCAGTACGCCTATGACGTCTGATCTGCAAGGTCATGGAGTCCATCATGGTTGCAGTCATAAACAGAGCTATTGGAAGCTGACATACACACAACCCTACCAACCGTGGTATGTTCATGTGCGAATCATGGTTCCCAAACATGCTAGACTGTTTGCAAGGCAGCCACCCAGGACATACATCAATCAACACATCTACACATGTGTCACATAGACTTTGAATAGCCCTTTATCAACATCCCAGACACATGTAGTATCCACAAAACCAACAAGCTGTGCATAAATATGTGTTGACATATGAGGGAATGTCAATGTGTCCACAGATAGATCACACAAGGTAAGGATTCTGAGGTCTTGTGCAAGCTGTTGACACCTGCTGACTCACATGGACCATTCCTAGAATGGCATAAAACAAAGTGTACACGCATCACCATGTCCAGTCTGATGATGTCACCATCCTACAAATACAGCCGGAGAAGGAAAACCAGTCAGTAAAGCAAATAGCGTGCCATGTTAATGCATCTCTCTCTAGTATCATACCATAGTTAGGTAGGGGTTTGAATCCTGCAAACTGTGTGTGTAGTTTCCTTTGAGAGGTGTCCCCTTTTTGGAGACTGTGAAAACTCACTAAAAGAGGTACATTCCTCTTTGGAAAGACTGATGATGCCACCATCCTACAAATACAGCCGGAGAAGGGAAGCCAGCAAATAAAGCAAATAACACGCTGTGCTAATGCGTCTCTTTCTAGTACCATAACATAGTTAGGTGGGGGTTTGAATCCTGCAAACAGTGAGTGTGTGTGTAGTTTCCTTTGAGAGGTGTCCCCTTTTTGTAGACTGTGAAAACTCACTAAAAGAGGTACAAATACAGCCAGAGAAAGGAAACCAGCCAGTAAAGCAAATGGCGTGCCGTGCTAATACGTCTCTCTCTAGTATCATAACATAGTTCGGTAGGGGTTTGAATCCTGCAAATGCTGACTGTATGTGTGTCAATTCGGTGTGCATTTTGCTTTTACTATGGTATGGAATAGTATGATTACAACAGTAAGTGCATTGCACACATCAGGTATCTGTGTGGCAAATATATATGTGTACATGTCCCCTCAATCAGTACATAGGTTTGAAGCCTGCATACTACATGAATACATTTGTTTCCATTAACAGGTTGCGCCGCTGCTTCTCAGATCGTAGGTCACATATGTATGTATGTATGTGACAAGGCCATCCACTGTCGTGTTCTGTGGCACACACACCCATGACAGTAACTTTAAGAGTAGTGTGAGTGAGGGTATATGCCTGGGGTATATGTCAGACATGGTCATACACAACAAAGTCTGTCAAGAATGGACAGTCTTTATAGGTGAATGACTGCCTTGTGGATATGCATTCAGGCCTCTAATGTCTTATGTGATACACCTTGGGACTCCACAATACCTATGTATATGTGGATACCAAGGGACACATGTCATAACATGGGTCTGTATGTACACAGTGGTACCCAACATACATGTTGAGGGCTACCACCTGTGTGGTACTGATGGGATAGTATGTATAGTACATGAGGATGACTATGCCATAGTCGGCTTACTGCTATACAGCATGTATCAGACAACAGGTATCTGTCTGTATGATACCCTTATGTAGGATATGCGTCCCATCCAGGGAATGCATTGTAGGCCAATCCATGCATTTCCAGATTTGGAGGGACATATCCCTAGTGTTTCTGCATGTACATAAGGGGGCTATATGACAAACAGTCACAGTAATGGGTGGCAGTCATTACCACTGGTTAGTGTTATAGTGTAGCACCAGAAGGATCCAATTGATACTGGGTTCCCTACTACTGTGTGTCATTTGTCAGGACATCATCCAATGATTGCTTATAGTCATGCTGTTGAGGTTGTGTATACTACCAGACCACAAATCATTGACAGATATTAACGGTATCATCCACAGCATAGTGTCAACCCATGTCATACACACTTCTACCCATGTTAGTACATAACTGTAGTAGAATGCATACTGGCCATTGAAAGATGCTATGAGATGATAACAATGTGTACGACAGGGTATGCCACACATCACATGTGTCCACTATGCACGTACATCCAGACAGTGTGCACCACATTCACAGATGTACACTTGCTAATCTGTACTGCACACATCACACACGTACTGCCCACTCACTAACACATGCTGGGAACACATTACACTTCAGCCAAGTGGCACATGGGTGGATAATACATACTCAGACCTAACAGTGGTGTAAACAATGCTACATTGACAATCAGAGCTTTGATGCATAATGTCTGCTCAGATATACCTACAAGGATGTAGTTACACCTCCTTGTTGACAACTTGCTATTATTGCTACACTGCTATAGTGTCACCCTGTGCATCAGCACCATGTTAGCCTGTCCCTCCATCAATAATGCAGTTGACAGGAGGCGGCACAGGTATCATCATATGCACAGGGTATTTTGTTGTTTGCCAGAGCCTGACATTGACCCATCCAATCGACATGTCTGTGTGTGTGTGTGTGTGTGTGTGTGTGTGTGTGTGTGTGTGTGTGTGTGGGACAACAGTACAGCATGGGCCAATGTTGATGTAATGTGTGTGTGTATGTGTGAGCCCTAGTTGTTTGCTTAATGTGTGTGTGTCTGCATGCACACAGCTCCTCCATGTGACTGCCATATACGGTAGTTTGCGGGACAGCCACAGACTGTACCTGCTAGGCTGTACAGATCACTGTCTCCAGCCATGGACACAGTACCTGTGCCTGGCAGGGGTGCTACGGACTGTATTGGGTACCAACCCTGACTGGGTACTATCATCAGAGGCAGAGGTATGATGACTGGACCCATGTCCCTGCTGGGACTGGCCAGAGCTACATGCACGTGGTCTACTGGGATGGTCAATGGACAGGCCAGCCCCAGCATTGCTGGGGCTGGTACTGCCACTACAGGAGCGGCTGTGAACTGTGGGCCGTCCGCGACTACTGCCAGCTGTTGCTGGCATGCATCTGCGTCGACATTGCAACCGTCCCGCATGGTCCTGGCTCAAGAAAGACATGTTGTGGTGGGCATCTATTGTCTCCCCCAAACGTCTATCAACGACCTCGGTGTAAGTTAGGATGGCACTGGCAAGGTCACGGATGCTGTCACCGATAGTGGTGTAATGTGCCCTCTGCGCCCTAAGTCCCTGCTTGGTGTACCGTTCCATACGTGCCTAAGCCTGCATTACAGCCCGGAACAAACTGGTTGTTGTAAGACCTGTGAGGGCACACCTGCCAGGGGCAATACAACCAGTGGTGCTCCCCCGAGAACCCCTGGACCTCCGCCTATGTGGTACCATTCCGGGTCTATGGCTATGGCTGCTGTGAGGGGATGCAAGTGTCATGGGTACCACACTCTCCTGGTCAATGCCAACTGTATGCTGTCCCTCGCCTATGGCCATTGGTGGTGAGGGATGTATTGACAGTATGAGTGTGCGCATAGATGGGGTTGAACGCTGTGTACTGTCGATTGGCAGACCAACGACAGACCCTGTCAAATCTCCCTGTGCCAAAATACATGTGTCATCATCACCACTATTCATGGC
Organism: Protopterus annectens; assembly: GCF_019279795.1. NCBI lineage: Eukaryota > Metazoa > Chordata > Ceratodontiformes > Protopteridae > Protopterus > Protopterus annectens. The sequence goes on from NC_056731.1 coordinate 202,883,999, forward strand.
AGTGACTTCAGGAAGGCTGCTGGTTTCACCAACCCCTAACTCAGCACCTGTGAGAGGAAGACAGGAAACACACTTTATGGTCTGCACATGCACACATGCACACATGAACACATGAACACATGGACACATGCACACATGCACACATGCACACATGGACACATGGACACATGGACACATGCACACATGAACACATGAAAAAATGCACACAGGAACACATGCACACATGAACACATTCACACATGCACACATGCACACAGGAACACATGCACACTCCTCACTACAGCAGATACACACACACAACAGCAATCCAAAACATACTCTATAGTGGTTGAAGGTGGGTGACATTATCACAAGGCAAACTGTCACGTCACACGTGTCAGCATGCAGAATATGTGTTGATCAAGTCCATGCAGTGTGAGTGTAGACAGCCATAGTTAATGACAGTGTACATGGCTGTGGTGCATTTGTGTACATGTTCAGTGATTGCTTACACCCTGGAACACAATGTGTACAAGGACACAACATTTCTGTGCAAGTATTATGAGCTCTGCAATGTCCTGTGCACCATCACTCACAGGTATACATACCATGGCTGCATGTGTTATCTGTGTGTCACATGGTTTTCCATGTCTGAATGCAGCGTCTGTGTCTGTAGCAGATAATTGTGGACACAGGTGTAGCACATGCATGCTATGTACACACACGGGATGAGTGGTGCATGTATACATGATGGAATACCAATCCTGGACATGGCCATTGTGCAGTGGTTATGGTGAGTGTGGGTCATATTCCAGATATGCCAGTGCCAGCCATGACATTGCATGGTACATGACTGCAACATTCAACATCACACATACCCAATGTGTGTCATGTGACCTATATACCCAATATCATTCCAGGACAAATATGTGTCACTTTGTACAGAATGCGACTGCTATGCATATTGTGTATAGTCGCATATGTTTGCACACACACAACATGCTATGCATAATGTGTATAGGTGCATATGTGTGCACACACACAACATGGAGGTGCAAAGCAATGACAGCTATGTGTAGTGCTGTGGTCACTGTAACTGTATGGGGTGTAATACCATTAGCCATCATCATCATCATGCATCATGTGGTCACTCAAGGCCACTAAAGTGTGCTAGACCACCGCCTAGCATGCTGTACCTGAACCACAGTGCCATGGCTAAGTTCACAATTACACAGCCACATTGCACAAGGGTGTGTGAGGTGCCCAATAGGGAGCATTGCCTAACATGACTGTGTTATGTGTTGAAGAGTGTTGCACAGCCCCATGCTAGG
>NC_056731.1:202890308-202952808 GCF_019279795.1 Protopterus annectens
CATATGTTTGAAATTTGGTGTGAAATTTGAAACCTTCCACCCCTGTGAGAGGGGTGAGGACAACAAAATATGTTGTACTGCCAATTAGAATTATCAGTTTACATGTCCAGCGGACATGTGTGCAAACTGGGCAGCTATGTATGGGGCATAATTTTTTTGTGGGAACAGATTGCCCTTTTTTTTATTTTTTTTTTTCAGGTGAGAGTGGAATGTGAGGTAGAAGATGTAGGTATATTTGGGGAGGTAGATTGGGGAGGTAAAAAGACAAGACAAGCAAGATGCATACAGGGGCGGAGTTTGACACATGGGGTGGGTGAACACAATTGACGGGGAAGGTTGTCTGGAAATCGCAAGCCCATGAGCCCACAGATGGTAACAGTGGAACTGAGATCCCCACCCATGGTCACCACTGCGCCTTCACAGCCCCGAGGGTGGCTATGCTGGGGGCTGAGTAGGACGGGCAGGCTCACCTGAGAGATGCTCCACTCTTGCCTCAAGCTGGTGTAGGGGATCAGCGACTGAACGCTGGATCTCCCTACACACCACAGCCCGGACCCTTCGAAGGGTGACAGGTGGCCCTTCTCCACCCATGCTTGCACGGGGGGGACGAGCCCCATCCCCTGCAGCGCTTCCACCCAAAGGTGGCACAGGACCAGCGGAGGAGGGGAGCCCAGGCTGGGCACCGGAGCTGCTGGTGCCAGGTGCACTCACCAACTGAGGAGGGACAGGTGGGTCCGCTGGGACCGGCCTTCCCATACGTTCTGTGATTAGGTGTGTTTAATTACAACATAAACAACAGCATTCCAGATTAGTTGTAACAGCATGCAGTAATATTCCCATTAACCCAACACAACAAGGTTCCAACAGTTCAACAGCAAGCATAATGCATGCATATATTGAACGACAGTAGATATTCCAACAGCATGCAGGGATGTTTGGTAACAACAAGCCACCATGAACGTGGTGTTTGAACGGGGCACATGCATCAACATCAATGCAAATATTTATAAAACAATAGGACATATGTCCCAACAAATATTTAAGGTTACACATACCCATTGAGGTGTGGAATTGCATGGTTTATGCACATAAGGTAGGGTGTAGAAAAAACCTTGGTTAACATCTTATAATGACCTTTTAGTCTACACTACATTCCCAGTGACTGCAAGTGTATATCCCCTACCTGTATTATTACACTTGCCACCATACATTAGGTTGTGCCATGGGTTGGCTAGTTCAATATATGCCTGACCTATATCTGACATACTAACTGTCCAGGATGCAGATGTTACTGCTACATATTTCTTGTTTGCATTCATATTTCTTTATCTACATATCTGGGATGTTTTCACATGACATTTTCACTTCGATTTGTACAGAACCCTGCATTTCTTGACACACACTCACATTTCTGGTGAATAATTACATGCTACACGTGTGCCAGGTTTACTTATTCATGCCAGCCAGTAACTGACTATTGTGGACTGTATATATGTTTCACAGCTACTAGCACTTCCATCACCTACTTTATATGGGACTGCATAACTCTGGGTTGCCAGCACATTTTCAAACAGTAATGTTTGTATAATGCAAAGGTACAACATTTCAGACTCTGTGACACAGACGCACTCTGGGTTTTAGACCTTTATTAATGACATTGCACACTTTTCCACAGGCTCACTCCTTTATTTGTTTTAACGGTGTTTATGGCAGACATGTGCAAGACATATTATACCTTTATTAATAGGTTAGAACAATCTTTTTTTCAGGCTCACTCAATTATGTTATATGACAGTGCCTGCAGGGATATTATTCCAGGCATATGTTACCTTTCTTAATGGGTTACTACACTCTTTTTCTGCCTCTCTGACGTTTTTGTCTGACAGTACATGCAGATGACTTATTCAGGCAATTTTATGGCTGTTTTATTGGACTACAACACTTTCTTTCATGCTCCCTCCCATATTTTATATGACAATACATGCAGAATAATCATTAACCTGCCTGGTGGCGCAGTCTTAGCAGCCTATCAGCATAGGCTTGCTGATTCACAGCACTGTCACCTGCAGCTGTAAAGTAAATGAAGGGATATTGAGACATACCTATCCGTTATACATACTCCATTACCAATTCTTACAAACTGCATTCCATGGCTACATACTCAGTTGTGGGGCCTTTCTGCATCCCACGGGCCTCCTGTATCCACTGGTTCAGGCGGTCCTGCTTTCGTCTCTTCAGGTCTGCATGGTGGTGACGGACCTGCTCACCAGTCCGAGGAACGCCTGTGGCACTGGTGAGGTCATGAGCTAACCGGTTCCAAGCCTCTGCCTTGTACTCCGTCCCTTGGAACTGGCCCTGCAGGAGTCTTGTCTTGTGACGATAGACAAGGAGTCAAACCATGTATTTGGACTCCTCAATGCCCCAACATTGCGCTCAGAAGAATGAACCCTCTCCTGCACCTGCCATTCTGACTGCAAATGTGAGCTACAATCAGTTATGGTGAGTATTCCCACCTATGGGGCTTAAATATGCCACATTTCCCGCACTTTTTTTGTGATTGGCCATTTTGTAATATTCTCGGTTGACTGCAGACCTGCTTAGTAATGGTTAAACTACCATTCGTAAGTTTATGAATGTTAATAGTGGCTGCTTCCCCTATGTTGTTATGGCTTAGTGGTCCTGTACTTTGATTATGATGCAAAGGGTCCTGGGTTCGAACCTTGTCATTCTTTTATTTTAATACTGTCTAGACAGGCTAGGGGGTGTGGCTGCATTTAAGCAACTTAGCTCTACGTTGCTCCCCGGTGCCCTATGGTGCCCCATGGTGCCCTGGTTGGCAAGGCGCGCACATCCACGCAAACACATTGTGCTGGGTAAAGCGCTTTTAAACTTTGGGCAACTCTATTGCACTGGGTAAAGTGCTATTACACTACGGGCAACTCTGTTAAGCTGGGTGAAGTGCTATTACACTATGGGCAACTCTGTTTAGCTGGGTGAAGTGATATTAAACTATGGGCAACTCTGTTTAGCTAGGTAAAGCGCTATTAAACTATGGGCACCTCTGTTTAGATGGGTAAAGCACTATTAAACTATGGGCACCTGTGTTTAGCTGTGTAAAACGTTGCTTAACAGCAGGCTATTATATATCTGGGTCCTTTAAAAATATATATTTTGTTCACTGATACATTGGCCATGTCACTGCTTTTAATAAAATTTTAATCATATATGTCTGGTATTATTTCAAATACTGATTTAAAACATAAATAAGAAGGGGAGTGGTGGGACTCAAACTGTGAATGCTTTCTCTTTGTGCATACGCTCTACCATTATACTATTGCTATTTGGATTAATTTGCATAAGTAGTTCTTATATGCTCTTTAATGTCACAATTGCTAACTGTGGTTAAGCAATGGGCACACCCGCGCAAACAAGCGCAAATATGGGCAGCTATATCGTGGATTTAAAAAAATAAAATTAATATTTTATGTTTTATAACTGTGATGGGGGTTTACAGTGTCAGGGAGTGTGGTGTTGGGTGCAAGTACATTTAAGGGAACTCACTTTTGTCTGTTGACATTATGCTTTTTAAAACCTTGCAGGGGCGTGGACTTTTAGACTGCTCGGCTTGCCTACTCAGTCCGTGTAAGAGTTACGGATGAGTCAGTGTGCCCTCATGAATATTCATGGCACACTGATGTCATACCGTTCAACTGCAGCCTCCGAGTAAGACATATTAAGTCTTACACGGAGGTTTCATGAATCAGGGGGTGGGTTTTGAAATTATTGTAATGTTTTGTTTAAGGGAAATAATATATTAAATACTTTAGATTCATTTATATCACAAGACCACTGAGTCTCATAACTATTTTCACCTTTATTTATTTATTTATTTATTTATTTATTTTTAGTTTGATGACCAGGAAAGCCACTGGGCAAAGAAGAGCACATTTTCATGAAGGCCTGGAGACAAAAGCTCCAATGAACAATTACAAGCATACACAAAGTAACATTATCATTTAAATCAGCCTGAGAATACAGCATAATACATATGAGGTATAATACAGTCATGCAAAGAAATACAAATAATAGGACATTGTTGGAAATTTTGTATGTACAAAGTTAGATGCATTTACTGATATAAGAAAATCTAGGAAGGTTAGCCAAGGTGCAACAGAAGGCTGTACAGCTATGGTTTAATGGAGGGTAGCAGTAGGCAAAATAATGGTATGAGAAGTAGGTGTAGCCAGGGATGGAGATGAGAGTAGCTAGAGGGGGAGGTTATGTTGGAGAGGGCATGGGCATGTATATTTTGAAGATAGGTGGGAGAACAAGAGAGATTTGGAGTTGGTGTGGTTTGGAGTATTGTGAATGGAGGGAGGGAGAGAGTTCCATAGTTCAGAAATGGAGTAGGATAGTTGAAGCTGGTTAGGGGTCATGAGGGTTTGTAGATTTGTAGGAGGTTTTGGTTTTCTGATTTGACTGGGCAATTAGGAATATAGGGGGTTAAGGTGGTAGCAAGAGAGGGGTTGCTGGAAGGTTTGAAGATGAGCTTGTGGGCAGTGGTGAGTTTGAGGAAGTCCAGATAATTAGGTAGTTTGAGCCATTGCAGAGTATAGAGAGAGTGGCAATGGTGGGATGAGTTTTTTTGAATTGGTGGCAAATTTGCTTATTTTATTGTAGCAGGTTTCTAGTTTGGATTGTAGGCTGAGTTGGAGATTGGTTATCAGAGGAGCACTGTACATGAGAGAGGGGAGAAGGCTGGAGGAGGCTAGGCTTTTTCTGGTAGAGGGTGTAAGGTAGTGGTTGTGTCTGTACAGGAGTCCTCATTTTGGTGTTTTTTGATGAAAGTTTGGATATGAGTGTCAAAGTTTAGATGTTCATCGATGATAACACTGAGCAGTTTAGTATTTGATACAATTTCGATGAGGATGTTATTCTGGCTGAGTATAGAGAAGGAGTTTTCATCGATAGGGGAGATTCTAGAGAGAGAAAATATCATCAGTTTAGTTTTATTAGCATTTAGGGCCAGGTGATTGTTTTGTATCCGGGTTTCAGTTTTAGAGAAGGCTGATTGGGTTTTTAGAAGTAGGTCAGAGGGGGAGTATGCTGAACGGATGATAGTTGAATCATCAGCATAATGGATTAATGAGGAATCAAGGATGGTGTGGTGATAGTTATTGATAAATATATTGAAGAATAAAGGGCATAGAATAGAACCTTGGGGCACACCGATGGGGGTGTGTAGGAAGTGAGAGGTTGAGGATTTCCATTGTACTGCTTGTTGTCATTTGGAGATGTAGCTAGAGAACCAGACTATGGTGGAAGGAGAGAGGTTGAGAAAGGAGCGTTGAGAGGAGTTAGGGGTGGGAGACAGTGTCAAAAGCTTTGGATAGGTCTAGGAACAGGGTAGATACAAATTTGCCAGAGTAACATGCTTGGTTAATGGTCTCAAGAAAGGAAAGGAGGGCAGTCATGGTACTATGCCCAGGGTGGAAGCCATGTTGAGTGGGGTTGAGAAGGTTATTGTGTGTTAGGTATGGCATCAGTTGTGAATGGATACATTTTTCCAGGATTTTAGAGAATGGAGAAAGGATGGCAATAGGCCTGAAACTGGTGGTGTCAGTGTTTTTACCTCCCTTATGGAGTAGGATGATGTATGCATGTCGCCAGATAGAAGGGACATAGGATTCTTGGATGGAAATGGGAAGGGTAATGCTATCAGCAGATATTTTGAGGAAGGATGATGGTAGATTATCAGGTGTGTTGCAGCAAGGTTTACGTTGGAGGAGTAGTTTTTTTATTGTACTTGCTGGGATGAGTTTTAGATTGAAGGGGAGGAAGGAGGTATAAGATCAGAAGGATGGGGGCAGGTGATGTTCGGATTGGGTAGGATTGAAGGGGAGGAAGGAGGTATAAGATCAGAAGGATGGGGGCAGGTGATGTTCGGATTGGGTAGGAGTGAAGGAGGAGGACAATTTAGCTATACAATCCACAAAGAAGAAGTTGAATAGGGTGGCAGTTTCAAGATCGGTGAGGTTGAGGTTGGGACAGGGGTTATCTTTATTTCCTGAGTGGAGGACGGAGGAGATGGTGTTAAGAATTTTCTAGGGCTGGTTGAGTATTTGGATTGAAGTTTGGAGTAATATGCTTTGTGGCTTCTAGTTATTATTTTTTTTATTGAGTTGTGGACTTGTTTGAATTCAAGTAGGGAGTTAGGTTGTTTGTTTCTTTGGTATTGGTTCCATTTTTTGTCTCTTTGGAGCATGGTTAGCTTAGTTTCTTTTCATAGCCAGGGAGAGGCTTTAGCCTTGAAACTTTTGGTTCTTAGAGGAGCGTGGTTGTTGAGTAGGATTAAGAAAGTTTCATTGTGATGGCATTGTTGAGGGGCAGGGTTCTTAGGGGGCTCCATTCAGTTAAGTTTTAGACATTCTGAGAAAATTTGAGGGTTGAAGCAGGAGAGGTTATGAGTTTGAATGTAGTGATGCTGCCTTTGAAAAGGATAGGGTTGATGGTCGGTGAAGGCTGGCAGGTGGTCGCTGAGAGGGTCTGGGAGGATTCTTGCATTTGAGATAAAGTTGGGATGGGATGTTAAGATCCAGTCAATGATGGTGCCAGAAACTGATGGTTCCTCATCTTTGTTTGGCTTGGTAGGAGAGTTTATTAGCTGGGTTAAGTTGAAGAAGAGGTTGACTATGTGAGATGGGGCTTGAGAGTTTATAGTGGTCCAGTTAATGTTCATGTCACCTAAGATATAGCTTTCATTTTTAATGTTAGAGGAAAATCAGGAGATGATATCTTCTAGTATTGGGATATTATTGCCTTGAGGTATGTGGAAGGTGGCTATGCATATGGACTTGTGATTATTGATTTTTAGTAGAACTATAGTTATTTCAGCATTGGCAAAGTTTGGGATATAATTGGCATATGGGGTAATGCTAAAGGAGGAGGAATAGATTATGGCTACACCTCCACCTTTCTTGTTAAGTCTGTCATTGCAAATCATTTGACAGCCTGCTGGAAGAATTTTATTGTTTTTTATGAAGGGTTTAAGCCAGGTCTCTGAGATGGCTACTATGTCGGGGTGGTTGTGGGAAAGCCAGGCATGGAGGTTAGGGATTTTATTTCTAAGGCTTTGGGCATTAACTGAAGAGAGGTGAATAGATTTGGGCATTTGAGGGTGTGTGGGAGGGGAATTTGTGGTTTGTGTGGTGGTAGTTGGCCCGGAGTTGGGACGGATGTCACTGGAGAGTGAGAGGGAAATTCAGTGGAGAATGAGTATAGGTAATTTACTGTAGATGGAGAGTCTGAGTGGTGATAGGGAGTGTATTTGTTGGTGTGAGGTTGGAGAGGTGTGTTTTGTGAGTGTGGGATTGGTAGGATTTTGTGTTTGAATAGTAGGGTTGGGTTGGAAGAGTAGAGTCCATGAGTTATGCAGGTGAAGGGTGGTGTGGAAGTATGTTGGAAAGTGGTTGTGTAATGTAAAGGTGCAGTATGGGAGGGGTTAGGGAGTTGTGTAAGATAAGTAAGAAAAATGAGAGCGGGTAGCATGGCTGTTAGGTTTAGTAGATATGATGTGGTAGGGGGCATTGTTTAGGTTAGGTGGAGAGTTTAAGAATGGAATCTGTGTGGTGGATGTGGTGCAGTGTAATTGGATGGTAGGAGATGTGGAAGGAGTTGGGGTTGAATAAATGTACAGATAGTGGGGGTGGGAATCTGGGGCAAGGTAGGGGAGCGGAGTGAGCCAGCAGGACAAACGGAGTGTGTAGAGCCCCAGCAGAGGTGAGCGAAAAATTATCAGTGATCACTAGTAACAATGTAGGTAGTAGTTTTGCCAAATGTTTGTATGTTTATGCCTTTAGCTGGAATTTTAAAAGTTTCAGTCTGTTACAGCCTCTAAGCAGCAGTTTGAAGGTAACTGGCTAGTGGCTTGCGCACTGGATGGTTAGCTTAGGGAGATGTGCTGCCAGATCCTTTGGATCAGAAAGAAGTAGCAGAGTGGCAGGGGTCTGTAACTGGTGTAAACAGTTAAAAGGAAACCACAAAAAGAAAACAAAAGAGTATAGCTAACTAAGAGAGTTGACATTAGGGTAGTGACTAACTTATTGATGGCAGAGAGAGACAAGGAGGCAAGGTTTTTAACAAAGAGATGAGTATTGGGGGGGTCTCAGTGGTATGCAGGTAGCCTTTACAGTAGGCAAAGTAAGACTAATTTGTGGTATGAGCTTGGAACATACTTTAGTTTAAACTGGCTATGCAGTAGAGCACAGGCATTATTCCAGGAGTTGGAGCAGTATCTGTAAAGAAGGTAGAAGCAGTCTGGAAGGGAAGACACTTTGCTCTTAAAACCCGGGGGAAAAGGAGGGGAGAGATTGTGTTGAGTCTAAAAGCTAGTGAAAAACAAAAATAGTGGTACTATAAGCAACTACTGATAACAGCTAGAGAGGAGTTAGTTGAGATAAAATATGAAAATAAATAAATAAATAAATAAATAAAAGCATACATATGTTATTAGCTTTACAGATTGGAACAGTAAAAATGCGAGATAGAAGTTCAATTACTTACTTCCACTATAACACTTTCAAATAAAAATAGTAAGCTATTTACCATAATGTCTTAGTGTTAAAACAACTATTACAATAACCATGTCGACTGTAGTTCTAGTAGTATACTTGTGCCATTTTGTAGTTGAAATAATCCAAGTAACTTGGATATGAGAATATAGCTAAGCAGCCGTTCTATACTTTAACATTCATTGCAGCTAGAATAACTCTTAAATTGTAGAAGCTGGGATAAGCAGTTATAATAATTGGCAGTCTTATAGCGACTGAACTTAGAATTAAAAAACAATGAGGTAACCTTCACATCCACAAGGCTGCTACTAAAGTATTTGACACTGAGGTAATGCCATAAAGCAGTTGCTGTGCAAGGTAAATTCCAGTGCACTGCCTCAGGCAGCCCATCCTTTCTATAGCAGCCCATACCAGTCGATCATCAAGTAAATATGTTGATAACCACTCAGTCATCTTGTCTATATTTAAGGGAAGATAGTGAGTCACACCGCTTGACATGCAGGGACAGTTTATTTCAGAGATTTGGGATATGCCGTATAATAAACCTGCCCCTCCATCATGTTTTATTTATCTGTTGGTGAAGATTTATGTCACTGGTTACAGTACTGGTTGGAGATAATGGACATGCAGAGAAATGTCCTGGACAATTGGGTCTCTAATGCTGCAGTAAGACAAAGATCTCCCCTCAAAAGTCTACAAGACACTGAATTAAGGGATAGCTCTTCCAGCCTCTCTTGATAGCTCAGGGAGCTTACGCTTGTGATCTTTCTGCTTATGAGGCTTTGAGGTCTTTCTATTTGTATGCTATAATTATTTTTGATTTGACTTAGACAAAACTTACTACAATTAAACTGGCATCATGAGCTCCAGTTTGTCCTGTTACTATACTTTTCAAAGTTAAATATGATACTACCTACTATCTATTGGAAAGAAGCAATAATAAAACACTTCCACAAATTAGGTATCTTTACCTCCTTCTTAAGCTGTTAGCTCATAGTCCCAATATTTCCATTTATACAATTACTAGAAGTAAAACATGAACAATTCCTTAACTACCTAATTGGCATCAACTTGCTACCAGTAGCTGAAATGGTTTTCACTGCAAACATGCAGTTGGAACTACACTTTCAGGAGTCTTGATTTCATTTACAGAGATAGATGTCATTAACACCAGCATAGCTGCAGCATTGTTCACATAGCTATTGAATATATTTCATGCTGTATACCACGTACAGACTTAGCTGATTCAAGAGTATATAAAACAGTAAACCATAAAGAGAAATGGCCTTTGGATCATAAGCAGTTATTAGGCTAGTAGTAAGGCCCCAGAGCCTTTTTAAGCCTAGCCATTCAGGCATCGATTTTCCCAATTATCAACGACCATGGGCTAGAACAGCTTTGGCATGTGCCTGAGCCTTAGGGCATCTACAAACTTCCCCTGTCCATAAGGGCCACAGGTGAAAAGCCAGGGATGAATTTGTGATTTGCCATCCATTGGTCCAAATTGTGTTTGAATAAGCTTGGGGAAGAGTTCTGTTTCACATGAATGGGGGGTCTGTTCCAGAGAAGTGGTAGTCTCTGAGACACATATCTGTCCCTCTAACATGTTTTGTTTATGTCACAGACAAGGTTTAGATCCTTAGATCGGGTAATTCTAGTGCTGTTTGTTTTGTGAATGTGTAGCAGATTTACTAGGTGTGGATCAGAGATCTGTATGGTAGGTATAGACCACCCCTCAGTAGTCTTTAGAAGAATGACTACAGGGACAAGTCTTTGAGGTAGTCCACATGACATACTATTTTCACCCTGTATTCTTTTAGTAAGGAAATTTTGTGGCCACTCCAGCTGTTGCAAATGCCTAGTCAGGTACATGCCAAAGCATGCACTGCACTCAATTATTAATCTAATGAGGACAGAGTATAGTGGGACTCAGTGGCGTAACTACGTTAGAAGCGCCCTGAGGCAAACTTTGCCAAAGAAATCACATATAGTCATGACAGTGGCATAAAACACTGAAATCTGTATTTCAGCAAAAGTAAAAACACAATTATAAAACAGTACATTATATAGATACCAGAATGTGAATTGTACCTCCATTGTTCAATCCTACTCCTAGAATGACTTCTTGCGGCTTTGTTATCAGCAAAACTATCAATGATCTTGTCAGTGTCCACGTCTTCCTCAATCGACAGAATGGCTAAAGAACTAAGTCGAACCTCAGACATTGTACAAGAATGTCTTTATCAACTTCAACTAAAACTTCTTTCAGCACTGGCAACTGTCACAGGAAGTGTCAGATACAGCAAACAAGCAGTGATTATATCCGAAAGCTGGAAGATGATTCTGAATGAGTTATCAAGATGAATTCAGCCAAGTCCTTGATAGATTTCAGCACTGACAATGGGACACTGAAAGTCATTTTGAGCAGGAGCAGTTGGTCAGACAGCTCATCTGAAATGTCATCCGAGTACTCCGTGATCAGACTCTTTGACATCTTTAGCAGTTCGTCATCATTCGTTTCAGTAATTGTCATAGGTTTCAAGCATGTGAAGACTTGGTCAGTATCTTGCAGTGACTTGAATCGTGTTGTTATCTGGACAATGGCGTAGTCGATGATTCTGTTGAACACTGCGCTGTTCTGGTGACTCCAGTATGCAGTCAGTTGAAAGTTCATCATGAAACTTCTTGGCAAGTGAAACCCTCTCTGAACTGTCAAAGTCGGATGACATGCCCCAACTTTGAGCTAACTCCTTGGAGAAGAAAACAGTCTCCCAGTTGTTGCGAAGTTCACTCAGGTCCTTCAGTACTGATTCCAACAGTACACAAATAGATGTCACATCGGACTGTTGTGACTGCATTTTCTTGGAGATAATGTCTAGTGGTCCCAGAATGCGACAGTAAAACAATGTTCATCATTCAAAATATTTCTCAGTTTCATCACGCCGACAAACCAGAGAGCTAGGGGCTATGCTTTTGATGACCCGATGATAGTGTAACAAAAGTAAGCTTTAATGTAATTGAGCAGCAGCTACTATCTTTCTGTGCGAAGCGATTCCATCTGCTAATAGCACTGAGGAATACATACAGCTTTTCCAGCATGTCAAATAAATTTAATGCATGAGCACTGCAGTGAACTCTTGACCCTTCTGGCGGTGAACCCCAAGAATGATTCCTGGATATGCAACACACGCCTCCCTCCTTCCATCATTTTTTGACAGTCACATACCGAAATATTTTGCTCAACTGATCCATCTTTGAGCAATCGTATCCATTATAAGAGATACAAAACGGTGCGTCGGCCATTTCGTCTATGATCTGCTGCTTTACCTCTCTTGCCAGAATGTAAACATCCTCGTGGGCCGGCCTGTCATCATCGGTGTGTAGCTGCAGTTTTTCGTGACCTCGAAATGCGATGTTGCATTTATAATCTGTTTGTCGGTCAGGACATCGTGACATTGTTCTTCCAATTAGTAAAAATCTGACAAGCTTTACAAATTCTTCCAGTTACAAGTACCATCAGTCCATGAATCACCAGTTCTTATCGGTGATGCAAACAGCCAACATGGAATGCAGTAGCACTTGTCACCAGCCGTGCTGTAGGACAACCATGTTCTTCTGAAAGAAATGTTCCTGGAAGCTGCGGCCTTTATTAAGACCTTCTGTGTCTTGCTTCCAAAATATGCTAGGTCAGCAGAATTCTGTCGATGCACTTGATTCTGGTAGTTGAGCCACATGTTTAGGAACATTCTGTTCATTCAGGGTACTGGCATTCTTCTGAGCTGTTCCAAAGTCACACTACAAGATGCTTGTGGAGCAACAGCAGTTCACTTTCTGCAACCTCTTTCTGTCTTCATCCTTCTGTCTGGGACTCTGGATGCAAATCAGTCAGAGCAATATACCACTAGCCAAATCAGCTGCTTTGTGAAAGAAAAATACTGTGTTACCACCATATATGCACAATCTCTGAAGTAGTAAAATCCACATTAAAAAAATCTGTAACTAATAAAGAGGCTGCTGCTAGTAAACAACTTTATATGTCATTGTTTCATCTACAAATAGTGACTGTTGCCCTTGAAGAATAAATTGCCTTTGTTGCATGCATTAAAACATAAGCTAGTGATAACAGGTTCATAGTTACTAGGTATCTTTGCCAAAAGGACTGCAGCATCAGTACAGTATCAGCAATGCATCTACCTACTGTGGGAGTAGAACCCACAGCCTTCAGCATCAAATATAGCTAAACATTCAGTGAATTCAGTTCTCACCACAGCTCTCAACCTCGCCAGTAATGGGGAATATAGCCCCAAACATATTCAGTGAATTCAGTTCTTACCATAGCTCTCACCCTTAGCAGAAAACCTGAATACAGTCCCAAAGATAGGGATACATTTCAAATATCCATCTTATACACTTAGAAAATTGCTTTGAATATGAAGTCTGATATTCAAATGACTGTCATTTTATTTTAACATTTGTTAACCAGGAAAGTCTGACTTGGAACAAAAGACACACACACACCTCTCACTCTGAACTAAATCCCACACACACACCTCTCACTCTGAACTAAATCCCACACACACACTCTCACTCTGAACTAAATCACACACCATATTATTGTTTTCATGCTCAGATTTTTATACACTTTGCTGTTTAGTTTGTATTCCATTAAAATGCTAATTCACTAAATAGGTAACCCATGTCCATAATTTAGATTCAATTAGGAGCCTTGCCTGTTGCAGTGTTTTGCCTGATTAGATTAGGCTTTTTGGACAGATTTTGGGAGGAATGTTATTTCACACTGAAATTAAGGCTCCTTTCCATTAATAAAGAAAGAAAAAATAAATATATAAAGAAAAAAACATAACCAAGGTATGGTCTGTTAAGTGGATAAACATTTCATGTTATCATTTGTTAACAGATTAAAAGAATGCATGCTTGCAGACTTTTTATTTTTAGTCATGACCGGTTTGCATGGAGAACAGGACTAAATTTTGGAGTTCATCATGAGGTGTTTCATGTTCCAAGGGTACAGGGTTCGAGTTTTCACCTTCATTTGCCAACTATGTAACCTTGAGCAGATCACTTAACCAGACAGTACTTTGGCACAATTGAGAATTTAGCCTGGCATCTTAACAGTTTCCTGGACTAATTACCTGTAAACAAAAATAAAATTAAATGCAATATATGTGGGCAATTTTTTGAGTAGAGAATCAACCAGTGTTTTGGAAAATGGAAGGCAGCCAGATAACCATCGGATGGGAGAGACAGTGAAAGCAGGCAGATGTCTGGACTGAACCTTAGTACAGTGTATTGTGACATCATGCCAGCTAATCATCATCGCATTCTGATACAACTATGGAAGCCCAAAATAAGGCTCTGTTCTCCAGCCCACCATTTGTCCACATTTTTCAAGTATTAGATTCTGTCCTCTGCATGCACCAAGTCACACAGTACCATTTCTCATTCATTAGTAAACTCATGTCCAGTATAAAAAACTTTAATCTGTCTCATGAGAAACTTCAAGCATGAGAATACTCATGAATAACTGCACTGTAAGCACACCGGCTAAACATTTAATACCAGCAGGCTATAAATAAAGCACAAGAGCACAAATCCAGATTCAAACAGAAGGTGTGATGGAAGACTAATACAAAACTGTCTCACCGATCTATCTACAGGAACAATGCCTACAGCAATACTACCACAAACAGTCAGAAGCCCAGCAAGTACTTTAAGTGTCATTCATATTGATGGACAACTTATCCAAGACTCTTAACATTCAGCAAATGTGAAGGTAGATGAACATGTGTCAGTTTCTCCAATGTACTAGACAGACATTTATTTATCTGGCATTTGATTACTGGGAAAGTCTGTCTGGGCCAGAAAGTGCCCATTTTCAACAAAGGCCCAGGGAGAATAGCTCAACAATCACATGGCATGCCAACACACACACCGACCTCTCACTCGAGTCTGAACTAAATCCTACACAGTCACACACAAATAAATCACACACACACCTCTCACTCTCACTCACTCTGAAATAAATTATAATTAAAAATCACACACACACTCTCACTCTGAAAACACACACACACACACACCTCTCACTCTGAAATCCTATCTTCCACAGATTACTCACTGTTAAATCACATCTTCCATCCTGTCTGTCCGTCCGTCCCACAAGTTAGTTGAGTTGAGTAGTCGAACAACCGCTTGTCTTCAACCATCCATTTAAACTTGATGTACTGCACAGTCACTAAAAAAAAAATAAATTTTTTTAAATAATGCCCTGCCCAAAGTGCCCCCTGAGGCAATTGCCTCACTTCGCCTCTGGTAGTTACGCCACTGGTGGGACTATGATTTCCCAAGAACCGGATGCCATGCCTTTACTTATTAGTTGTACCACAAATAAGGATTTTCTCATTACCATAGACACACAGTGATCAAAGTTTTGATTACTGCATAATCAAGCTGATTTGGGGGGGGGGGGGTTGAACACACAGTCACTCAGCTTTAATGTGCATTGCTACAGTGCTTAACCAGTTGAGATAATAGATAAACACAAGAGTTACTTAAAAACGGGAATCAAACTATTCTGTGGGAAGTAGCTTTCCTTCAGCTGTTTTCTTTCTTTGCTCTTTATATTCCAGGAAACCTTGTCATTGGACCTCTTGGTGATGTTAGTATTTGTTAACATAATACACTCACTTTGTGACACACCAACGGTATGCCGATATGTTCATGACTCCATCCTTCTGACCTCAAAACACCAACTCTATACTTCTCAAAAAAACCTTTGCCTCTCTTTCTTCTTCCTTTAGTCAGAGTTAAGTAATCCTGTTCTGTATATCAGAGTTGATAAAGCAAAATGCACATTGTTCAGTCTATATAGATAAACAGTAATAGAACCTTTGTGCTGAAGATCACAACCCTGTAACAAGTGACTAAACTAGAGTTGAAAATAAAAAAGACAGGCATCCATTCAGACTAATAATTTAAGCTTAATTATCATGCTGAAGCAACCAAGCAGTTAAAAGTTATACATTTTCAGAGTCAAGCCAGCATGTTCCCAATTGCAAAACCACCATTTACATCACCAGTGCTCCTTGCAAAATCACTGGTGGTCACATGATGCATATTAATCTGACTCAAGATATTTTTCAGAATACTATATAACACCTATTGTAAAACAAGATGACCTGCCATCAAACTTCATTTTTAAGTTCAACAATGCATTGTCCTATAAATTAATTTATAAATAGTCTCTCACTTACGTTTATGATTTAACACTCTATAATTAATTTTAGAATTTGAATAATGTGTCAAAATAACTTTTTAGAGCAGTCTTCATCAGTGAAATATAATGCAACCTCACATAACATTATGGTCAACCTGTCCTCTACAGTGACAAGTTCACAAATCCAAATATCATTGTGAGGATGCCACAAGTGGGAACTGTAAAAATATGGAACCCGCTTTCCTCAACAATACAAAACTCAAATCATTTTCTCAGTATACAACTGTTACAAAACCTTATTTATAACTTAAATATGCACATTACATTAATTAATGTGATTCCCTACAATTTTGTTTTCTCATTGTTTTATCTCAGAATAATTCATTACATCTCCTAACCTTAACATCATATTAATCACATCTCCCTTCCTCGGCTCTCATAAGCTCTACACGCAGACATTCACTTCTCCTAATCTCTGTTTTTATAAACCAGGCTTCCTGGTCATGTGTGCTCCACGCACCCTGAACTGCTAAGGTACCCCTTTCTTCACCAATGCTCTTTCTGCATAACTTCTGAAATACTTCCTGTATGGATAACTTCTTCATTTATATTTATACCCACTTTTATTAAACTTACTTTCACTTATTTAATCTATAAAGGTAGTTATATCACACTCCTTGAGAGTTCTTTTCAAATCTTTCACTGTTTTAACTTCCTAGCAAAAAGAATATATATATTTTTTTATTTATTGGCATTTGTTTACCAAGAAAGTCCAAATGAGAAGTACCATTGGAGAAAAGCTCCATTTTACAGACATCATGGACATTATTTCCACTATTCAACATTTATAGTCAATTTCATTTGTGAGCAACAGTTCCATTGTTGTTACACCCCCCCCCATATGTGTATGTATGTGTGGGTCCTGGACACTACAGTGACTGTATGATTAGGACAACATGTGTTTGGTCCATTTGGTTGATGCAAACAGATGGTCAACAGGTGTGTTCCCAATCCATGGGTAGAGGAATATTCTCTTTCCCAGTGATTGTGCAATCTCTGAGTTAGTATATATAATTAGTGGGGGGTGTTTCCCTACAAAAATACTTGTGTGTGGTTTAGCTACTGTGGAGTAATTCCCAGAGCATGCACAGAATGTGTTGAGCTTTATTGTTTTGACATTCTTACATCAATTATATACGTGTCAGTGTAGCTGGTCATTCGATCCAGTGTCCTATACCCATAGATAGATAGATAGAAAGATAGATAGCTCTATATCTATATCAATATCAATAAAGAGATGTATAGATATGGATATATATGCACATTTTTGCATTATTAATGTTTATTTTATGCATGGCTTGTCCTGTGATTAGATTGCTTCTATAACTTTGTGTAAATGTAAATCTGGTTTCTTATGGCATGTGCATCTGTTAAGTATTTAAATTATGTTGTAGAGTGATATTTGTCAGCACTGGTTTACTCTATTGTAACCCCCCCCCGATAACTGTAGTGTAATATGTTATTCTTTATTATGTTAATGATCTATTTATGGAGCTTTTCTCCCCAGTCCAACGAATGTGCTGTTCCCAGTATGATTATCATTGTAAAAAGAGCAAACATAAACTGAAAATTAATAGCAGTAGTCTGTTCAGGCATGTTATTGTTTGGCCTTTCCGAAAAATTAAGCATGGCAAATATAAAACACTTCTTATTCCATAATATTAGTAATTTGTTTCTTTGACAAATCCTCTGAAGAACAAGCTTGTAGAGTGAGTGGTGCTCATAGTAATTACATGAACACATAAAGGCTATCCATGATGTCCACAAATAAGTGCAGCAAAGGCGAGATTCACTGAAGCTATTTATGCTAATGTGTGATCACCAGATTTCATGCAGGCCACGTCAGCATTCCTGTACACCTAGCAGAACCACTCATTCATGGTCCTGGCCATGGCCTTGCAGCACTGCCAGATCGGTGTCTGCAAGATCATCTATATCAAGTATGTCATGACATTGGACCAACTCACCATCTAGCTCTCATGACAGCCTTTTTTCAAAATGACTTGCACTATCATCTAGCCTGTCTATAGGAGATATGTATGGCACATCTGACCTTGACCTACTGTGATTCAAGTGTGACATTTCTGTTACTTATAATTTCAGTTTCGCACACACATGTCAGTGTTGGCTCTAGCACATCCTTCCATATCATTTGCCTTCTTCTTGCTCTTTGCTAATGTGTGATTTCTTCTACTGACAGTGTCAATGTTGAAAGGGACTTGACTTCAGTCCTTTGTCCTCTAAGCTTATCCTCAAAAAGACATTTGACATATGTCCTGTGCACTGCCATGAGGATGTAGTTATCCTCATAGCTGAAAGTATCCTTTCTCTGGCTTATTCCCTGGATTGGCATCATTACTGCACTTAAAACAATATGCCCCAGTCGTACACAAAAAAGCTTTTAATGTAATTATCAGGCAGCACAGCAATGAGAGCGTAGCCCTGCCATCATAAAAAAACAAATGTACTTGACACAGAACACATAATTAGATACACATGCAGAGTCTCAGTCCAGCCAAGTAAGGTGGTATTGAACTAGAGCTTGGACCATCATCAATACCTTTACACACTAAGGCAAAAACAGTTTAAGAGATCCAACTTTCTCCTACCACTTTCTTGTAGTGATAATACTGTCATTTTTCATTCAGCAGTGCCACTTAGAAATCTCCCAGTAGTGACACACATATATATTGAGCCAACAAAACTCCCTTGACACTTCAGTGCTTCACAATTAAATCACTGCATTTCTACCTAATATGCACAATCTCTAAATGACACCAAACTAAATTACTTTCTCAGCGACCACTATGCATTTCCACTGTTGCTGTAATGAATTTCCATTTATGAATGATACTTCTGCAGTATTCATTTAAGTCATTGTACTATGCCTTTCATATCAGTAAAGCAAACATTTCTTTAAGTAAACTCAATGTTGTGTCTTTCGGCTTTTCCTGGTTAGGGGTCGCCACAGCGGAACTCTGGTCCGCTAATGATTGGCAGTAGATTTTTACATGCCGAGTTGCCGGCCCTGACACGCAACCTTCAAAGAAGGCATGCCCATTTACGCATGTCTCCACACAGAAGACACTCTAGCGGAGAATCGAACAGGACAACGTCTTTCTATGAGGTGACAACGCTACCGCAACACTACCACCGCAGTCTCTTTAAGTAATTTTACATAATGTTTAACTGTTTCATATTAATTTGCAATATTTGTATTACTGTTGCTTACTTTAAAAGTTACGCAGTTCCTAAGCAATTTGCCACCTAACTTGAGAAATCATAAGATAATATGGTGGCCTTAAACTTATTAATGCATGTTCATGGCCATTAAGCATTTTGTATGCAAATTAGGCCCTTTGCCACTTATCTCTATGAACTGCAGTGGTAAGTGAACATGAAAGGCAACTTATCCAGGTAAATAGGTCTTGGCTAGTCATAAATGTGGTCACGAGTTCACATGAATGTTCTGGGGATAGAGACAGAGTCCACAGCAGTCCCTAGTAATCCCCAGGATGTTGTAGAATGCATGGATAACCTAATTTATTCTCTAAGCTGACAATGCTTAGAAAAGGCAAAACGGAGTCATATGAATATAGATTTTCACAGCTATGAAGAAAAATACCTACCCATTCAATAAAATCTACCATATCTTATCAGCTCTAGGTACTCAGCATTTACTAAACATTGGAAAATATTAATACCCATGTTATAGTGCATGTGGAATGTATAAAGAAATTATTCCTTCCTGACATTTATGTGCAATACTCCAAAAAGGTAGCAAAAGCAAGGCAGAATAGCAGTAGCAGTTGCACATAAGATAAAAAAACGATGATTATATTAATGCCATTTACCCATCATATAAATGAAATTCAAATGTATTTCTTAAAAAAACATGTAGGTGTCATAGCATTTTCAGTTAAACCAAACTTGCCAATCATAATAGTAGCAAATTGGGTCCCTATTAGTTCATCAAAAATTCAGTTCAGCGAATGGCATTTTTGATGCACTTATATCGAACATGCCATTCATCAAACTGTTCATACTTAGAGTGTGCTTTAGTGAAGACCGGAAAATTTGCCCTTTCCTCATTGTAGTGTGATCTTGGAAATGGTATATATAATTAATGGGGGGTATGGGGGGTGCAGCTCCACTACAGCAGAATTTGATGAATGGCATTTCCGATAAAATGCTGTTCGTTGAAGTGAGTTTTCTCTGATTTAATATAGATCAAGCAAATCTAATGCTCCTGCTGGCTAACTAGGCTTGGCTAATGTTATGTCACATCCTTGAGGGAGAGGGGTAGTTCTAAACTTGTGAACCACAGCCCTGATCACACTTTCTTCACTCTTAATGATCACTTTTAATGATGGCAGCACCAGTGATGGTACAAGACCACACCCCAATCTTGTCTGACAAAGAGACCAAGTTAATGCTCTAGTTTCTGAGTGAGTTTTATATGGAGAAGATCCAGGTGTGCATTTGCAGGTCAACTTGGAGCATAATAAGCAAATTACATCTCTAATACTGTCACCCAGTCTGGCCCAAAAACAAGTGGTACAGTGAATTATCTTCTGTTTAAACTGTGAGCTTTGGCCGGTTAAGACCAGCATGATATCAACTTAAATGCATAAGTGCAGCTAAGTAACTTTTATCTGCACTTTTTAAAGTAATTTGTTTGTGTTGCATTGAGCAATATCTAGCTAGAAGTTGACTGGTTTTTCAGTAGGTCCCCAACCACCCTCCCTGTTTTTGTCTTGGTGTTAATCTTGGTGGCTTTGAAACTGCCCGCCCCTCTTGTAAATTAGCACTTGGATACTCCTCCTGGGCCCATCTCATTTGCTCACTCAAAAAAAAAAAAAAAAATTCTGCTTTTACTGTATTTGTGTTTCTTCCTACTTTATTTTGCTTTTGTGTCATCTTAAAAGTACTCAATTGTATTTATTACTGCTTAGTGTAACTAACTCTAAGCCTTTTAGTTTAAGCACTTGGGCTTCAGACCAGTTGTTTTACATTAAGAAGGTTTGTGCTCTGCACTGTAGTGGCAGGACAGGTAGCTTACATCCTTCTAAGTTGGGAACTGCTGATTGAGGGCTCAGTGTTTGTTATTCTAAAAGTGTATTAATTCTGGTTTAAGCTGGGCTTCAGGCCAGTTATTTTACATTAAGAGGGTTAGTGGTCTGCACTCTTGTGGGAGGAGAGGCTGGACTCTGCCCTTCTGAGCTGGGAATTTCTGTTTAAAGGTTTATAGTGCCTGCATATTTGTACTGCTTCTTACTAAATTGGTACACCTTGTTTGCTGTAGCATAGACTAGATCCAGGCCTGCTGAATCTAGTTTTGTTTGTATAACTTGAGCACTAATCCAGGCATTCTTTAAAGTATTCAATTGTATTTATTACTGCTTGGTAGTAACTTGATTAAAGTGTAGCTATCATTCTAAGTCTTTTGGATTAAGCACTTGGGCTCAGATCAGTTGTTTTACATTAGGAAGGTTTGTGGCCTGCACTGTGGTGGCAGGACAGGTAGCTTACATCCTTCTAAGTTGGGAACTGCTGATTGAGGGCTCAGTGTCTGTAATTCTAAAAGTATATTAGTTCTGGTTTAAGCACTTGGGCTTCAGGCCAGTTATTTTACATTAAGAAGGTTCATGGTCTGCACTCTTGTGGGAGGAGAGGCTGGACTCTGCCCTTCTGAGCTGGGAATTTCTGGTTAGAGGCTTATAGTGCCTGCATATTTGAACTGTTTCTTACTAAATTGGTACACCTTGTTTGCTGTAGCATAGACTAGATCCAGGCCTGCTGAATCTAGCTTTGCTTGTATAACTTGAGCACTAATCCAGGCATTCTTTAAAGTATTCAATTGTATTTATTAATGCTTGGTAGTAACTTGATTAAAATGTAGCTATCACTCTAAGTCTTTTGGATTAAGCACTTGAGTTCAGACCAGTTGTTTTACATTAGGAAGGTTTGTGGCCTGCACTGTGGTGGCAGGACAGGTAGCTTACATCCTTCTAAGTTGGGAACTGCTGATTGAGGGCTCAGTATCTGTTATACTAAAAGTGTATTAGTTCTGGTCTAAGCACTTGGGCTTCAGGCCAGTTATTTTACATTAAGAAGGTTCGTGGTCTGCACTCTTGTGGGAGGAGAGGCTGGACTCTGCCCTTCTGAGCTGGGAATTTCTGGTTAAAGGCTTATAGTGCCTGCATATTTGAACTGTTTCTTACTGGAATTGGTGCACCTTGTTTGCTGTAGCATAGACTAGACCCAGGCCTGCTGAGTCTAGCTTTGTTTGTATGCTTGTTTGCTTGTTATCTCCCTGAAATGTTAATTCCACCTAAAACGCGACTTTTCAGCACTTCTGTGGATCCCTAGTGACATCTGCATTGCTTACTGTACTTATTTCCTTGTTTCACTTGAAAGAAAGTTACTGTTTGTCATTTTTGCATTTAAGTTACCTGTAACACATTGCATTTAAGTTACCTGGCACTTGCTCACTAAAGCAATTATATAAGTCAGCACTAAAAAATTAAAAGCACTACACCCTCACAAACTCCCCTTGAGTTCCTTGTTTCCCATTGGCTCTTTTTTTCAATTATAAAGGAATTCCCAATACTATTCTTGCATGTCCAAAGGTCAGTTGTCAATCTCCTCTTCAGTCCAGCTGGTGAATCTGAGAATCTTGAGGCAATGTTACAACTGTCTCATGTACACAGACAACCCTCTCCTCCTCCCAACTAATTCCAACACATGTGAGAGATGCAACCATATAGCCAAACTGGAGGCTAAGCTCTCTCAACTCAGTACTGGCGAAACCTGTCAGGAGGGGAAGGAAACCACACTCACTACAATTCCAGTCTCACATAGACCTACCACGACAGCAAACCAAACACATAAACACACAAAAACATACTCGGAGGCTCTAAATAAAAATCTGCCTAAGCAGCAGAGACCTCCAAAGCAGACACCCAAGCAACCGCTACCCCAAAACAAAACACATGCAACACATAACTCACAAAGCCAGTGTGCCAAACAGTCACAGCCCTTATGGCTAAAAAACACACCTGATACACTTGTAATAGGTGACTCTATCGTCAGGCATATTGACGTCCCGCTCACCAGGCTGAACAAGGAGAAGGTCACGGTGAGCTGCCTGTTGGGCGCTAGGATCCACCACATAACACAAGCACTCAGGTCACTCCAAGGCAAGTACAAATATGTCTCAGCCATTGTCCATACTGGTGTGAATGACCTGAGAAGTACCTCCCTGGACTACATGAAAAGAGACATAGAGGAGCTCTCTGAGCATGTGGCCCAGGCCGGTATGACCCTGACCTTGAGTAGCATCTTACCTTCACCAGGAATGATGCCACAATATGAAGACAAGATGATCAATTTCAACAATTGGCTTAAGTATTGGTGTCATTCAAAGCGGATCCAATGCCTGTCAGCCTGGGATGACATGCTCGACAGGCCACGATGCTTCGCTAGGGATGGCTTGCACCTGTCACCCCTGGGCTTTCGGATATTGGCAAAGGCTCTTGCTACCACCATAGTGCCTTTTTTAGGCAAGGCTCAAAAGACAAACCCACCTCCATAGGTATCACAAGGGATAAGAAACTAAGAGTAATGCTACTCAACACCAGAAGTCTAAACCTCAAGATGCATGCACTCGAAACTCTCCTTAGCATTGAGAACATCGATATCTGTGCAATAACAGAAGCCTGGTTCAAGGCTCCCGAGAGCACCACAGCACTACCAGGTTATATCTCATACCATGCTTTTTGGCCCCAAAACTTGGACCGAACCAGAAAAGGAGGGGGAGTATCAATATTCGTCAAAGATACCCACACCTCCAGGTTGGTGGCACAGCACGAAGCATCAGAGACTATTCATGTGCAACTAACAGTGGGTAAAACTGCCTTCCAGTTTATAGCCTGCTACAGACCACCCTCCCAAACCCAGGAACCCCAATCGGCCTTCCTGAGAACACTGGAAAATATGAAGGTCTCTCCAAACACCATTATATTGGGCGACTTCAACTACCCAAACATAGACTGGGAGCATTACTCTAGCTCCAAATCCCTAGCTCAAAGGTTCCTAGAATTTATAAACTCAAATGCCATGGAACAACTTGTTACCACTCCCACAAGAGGGGAAAACATACTGGACCTGATCATCACCAACATGGGGATTCTATGCTCCAGACAAGAAGTGTATCCCTCACTGGTAAGATCAGACCATAAACTAATCTCACTGGATATTCACATCCCGACTCCACCCCCTGCCAAGAAGACCATAGTGAAAACCTTCTCTAAAGCAAATTTCACACTCCTCAAAACCGAGGTGGAATCCTTCAAAGCCCCCGGGCCTGTGGAAAATACGGCCCAGACCGCAGAATCCTTTATAAATGCATTCTATGAACACCTTCAGGAATGCATGGATCATGCAATCCCAAATAAAACCAAGACCCAGTCCTCCAAAGGCAGACATCCTGTCTGGTGGACTCCAGCCATAAACAAACTATACAACAGAAGGAGGAAGCTACTACATGATAGAGCAAAATCCCAAAAAGGGAAGGCATCTCTGATCAGTATTAGCAAAAAACTACAGGCACTCATAAAATCGTCTAAGGCCAGCTTTGAGAGAAAAATTACACAGGACACTAAGGATAATCACAAGGCTTTCTTTAGTTATGTTAGGAACCTGGGTGGGAATTCCCAGATATGCCCAGAATTAGTCCAAAATGACAAAAAATACACCGAACCCACAGACATTGCCAACATCCTAGCTGACAGGTTAAGCGCAAACTCCAAAGGGCAAATATCTATCCCAGCAGAGTGCTACCCCCCTGACATCTCAGATGCTCAGGTAAGAGCCGCCCTCTCCAAAGCAAAAACACAGCATCAATGGGACCAGATGGTGTCCCGGGCTGCGTCCTTCATGAACTCCAAGAAGAGCTAAACCCAAACATAAAACTACTGTTCGATCTCAGCCTTACCACAGTATATGTACCCAAAGAGTGGCATACAGCAACAGTGGTCCCTCTCCACAAAGGTGGTGCCTCAACACATCCTGGAAACTATCACCCCATAAGCCTGACTAGCTTGGTCTGCAAAGCTATGGAAAGGATCATCATGGACCTCATAAAAAAAGATATTGGGGACCTACAGACACTGGATCCTACCCAGTTCAGCTTTGTTAAGGGCAGATCCTGCCTCTTAAACCTGGTCGATTTCTTTGAAACAGTCACCAAGGCCATTGACGAGGAGAAGGTGGTCCACACAGCCTACCTGGATCTCGCAAAAGCCTTCGATACAATACCCCACTCGGGCATTATAGATAAGCTCACCAGCTTAAATATAAACCCCTATGTCACTAGATGGGTTGCAAACTGGCTCAAGGACAGAACCCACATGGTTAGAATTGCTGGAGCCATGTCAGGCTCCAAACCAGTTACAAGTGGCGTCCCACAAGGCTCAGTCCTGGGACCTCTCCTGTTCAGTATATATTTCTCGGAGGTACAGGCCAACACGGAAGGACTGTGGCTGACCAAGTTCGCAGATGACTGCAAACTGGGCGCTATAATCGACTCTCCAGCTGACACAAGCATCCTCCAAAAGGGCCTCATAGAAACAGACAACTGGTGCCAGAGCCATGGCCTCAAGCTAAACGCCAAAAAGTGTATAGTCATCCCCTTTGGCAAAAACAAAGTGCCCACAAATTACCACATAGGTGATAATCCATTAAGTACAGAAGAAGTAATTAGGGACCTGGGGACCCAAGTTGATAGCAATCTCTCATTTGACAACCACGTGGCCAAAGTGGTTAGAAAAACATTTTATATAGCCCACCTAATCATGAAGGGATTCACATCTAGATCAGGGGAGGTCATCGGGCCTCTTTACTCATCCCTCATCAGGCCCATAATTGAGTACAATGCCCCTTTTAGGATGTACCTTACCAGACACCTGCAGCAACTGGAAAGACCCCAAAAGTACCTCACCAAGAGGATCAAAGGGCTCAAACAGATGCCATATGCTGCCCGGTTAAAGAAACTCCAGCTCTACTCAGTGGCATACCACCTGCTCAGAGGCGATCTGTGCCTGATGTATAAAGCCATGTCCAACCCAGAATTAATGCACATGCTGCACCTCAGAAAATCCAAATCCCATCAAGCTACGTGCTCGAGAAACTTGAACCTCAGCACTGAAATTAATAGGACATGCTGGAGGGATAGATTCATAACCCAGAGGCTCCCTTCACTCTGGAATAAAATCCCAGTCCAGGTTAGGCAGAGTCCCTCATTGACTCTCTTCAAGAGGAATCTTGATGACTGGATGGGGGATCGTAGGTTTACCCTAGGTATCACTTCTGTGTCACTGTTAGACAGAGGCACAGTATACTAACCTCGAAAAAGGGCATAGCAAAATTAATTTAAAATGAGTGGCGAAAGCCAAACACACTCTGGCTAGGCTTATAAAAGCCCTAGGGCAGATAGCCTAGTATGAACCTATGAACCTAAGAAGTGTAGGCCCAACCAGATGGCTAACTGGATAGATCAGGTAACACAATAAGGCCAGAGTTCTAAGCTAAGTATCTTTTTTTTTGGTCATATTAAACATAGGTTTAAAAAATAAACTATAAGAAAGTTGCATAATTGAAGGTATTTGCCACATGAAATAAGTGTAACTGCAAATGTGTATCTATAATGTTATGATAATAATGCAAAGGAAAGCATAAACATGTCTGTACATAGAACTGCATCTATATAAAGCATGGAATGTTTATGTGCTAACATAATTCTGTGTATAAATGCAATTTATGTCTATGAGTAAAGAAATAAATGTATCTGCATGAGTAAACTTACAATTATTTTTTTTCATGTATATAAAATGTATATATTTATTTACAAACAAAATGTTTGCATTGGCACAATTTTATGTCAAGTAGGTATTTCCTTAGTTAGTAGTTGAACTACATACAGACCATTTTTGTAGAGAGAGGATTCTGTCTGCGTAGGCTAGAAAGTATTAGCTGCTTGTACAAGATGGCTCAGTCAGACACCACACCCTAGTCAGAGTGGAGGTGGGGGAGTGGTGGAGATTGCAGTGTCAAGTGAATGAACAGCACATAGTTTAGTGAGAGATGACCAGTTGCATTACTTCTGTACACATTTTAAACAATACCCCTATATGTTTACAGTTATTAAGCAGAAAAGTATTAAAACGCACATTATTGTTCTGAAGTCTATGCACTGCATCCATCTGGAACATTAAGTATGTTTTGTTTAATAAAGGTTGAATTGATAGGAAGTAAAAACATCCTTTCAATTGCTACATTTTTATATGTGTATAGCTTCTGCCTCTGCACAAAGTAGATTCACAGAATGTTACATTAAACTACAAGTTAGGTATGCAAACCATAACAGATGAAAGTAGAAACTACAGTGAACTACATTGAAAGTGTATTCCAGACAACACCCATTCCCCAAACAGTCAAGCTGTGCACACATGTAAAATGTGAGATAGGGGGTAAATAATGGTCTTATGTCTTCTTTGTATAGCCAAAGAAAAAATTAAATACAGTATCACTCAAGAACATAGGAAAATTCAGAGATTGGTTGAAGGTGCTCATAATTACGAATAAAGTAATACATTCTGTTTCTTGTCTTTAACTGATTTTATTTATATAAACCTGTTAACAGAAGGAGTGCTTTCAGAATAATATTATAACCAAATCTGTATCAGGCAGAAATATCAAATGCATTACCATTTCATTTTTTACTATTAGTAGATTGAAAATGTAAAACCCACCAAGACTTGATAGCAATATGTTCATTGTTCCCATGTATGCAAAAACATTTCCTATGCATTTATTTTAGTTAAACAAAGATTTAATAAAAATAAATCTGACTGATAATAGTAACTTGAATGATGTGTAACATTATGTGACTTACTGTGCAAATCCCCCCTTCTCTTTTTCTTACTTTAATTACGTATTCCTTTTTCCTTTGTTTATTCCTTTCTCCTTTGTTATGTATTCCTTTCTCCTTTGTTATTTTCTTTCTCTCATTTCTGTTCATTTTTTTACAGATCCAAATTCATGAGGAGCAACCTAGTTGCATGACTCCCAGGCTCACCCTCTGCTCATTTAGAGGCATCCTCAAAAGGGTCTGGGTGAATGCACTGGTCCTATAGGCTCCTTGTCACTGACAGCCTGGCAAGCCTAATTGAATTGGGGCTTTAGAACTTGGTTGAGGAAATGGTGAGATGAGTCATGCTTTGAGGTGAGTAGGTCATGAACAGACATCTTCAACTGAAGCATCTTTTCAGCAGGTAGAAGACTCTCTGCCCCAGTTGTTACTGACCACTGCAGAACCACAGGACCCTGCCCCCTCATCATCAGGGTCCTCCACTGTAACAGTGGAAACATTTGAGTCTTTGTGGACTGGGGACATTTCTTAGGTTACACTCTTCTTTAGCCCCTTCCTTCCCTTATCCTTGTCACCAACTTACCTACTTCCCACCCTCAATAACGTCTTATATAAAAAAAATTAAAAAAATAGGTGGGATTTATCCCCTGACAAAATTGTTGTACTCCTCCAGCACAACCTTCTTGTTGTTGTCCTCCTGCATTCCCCTTCTTTGTTATGTCTTCCCTTTTTAAACCTTTCCCATTTCCCCCTTTCCATTATTTTAAGAAATCTATCAGGGTGCCCAAATAAGGATCTGGATACCCCTTATAAAACATTTTAAACCTCTTTATTTGTTTAAAACATTAATAACAGAAGCTGCGCTGTCTGCCTTTTGCCTTAAGTCTTTCAGGCGTGACTGTGCATAGCCATGTTTAACCACAATATCGGAGTCTATACAAAGTTATATGAAGCCTAAGGCCTTCATGTAGTTCTTTGCATACACATACCAATTAACTTCAAGTAGTTTACACTTCTGTTATAAGTATGCATGCTTTTCAAAAATGCCTTTGCATTTACTTAGTGTGAATAACCTGTGGTTACTCTATTTACATATAGGTGTGGTGGTGCTTTTCTTGGATAACTGCTACACAAGTGAGGAAAACCAGGAATATGTATAGTGCTTATAATTTAAAACAGTCTATTTTTAATTGTTGGAAAGTAA
Organism: Protopterus annectens; assembly: GCF_019279795.1. Classification (NCBI taxonomy): domain Eukaryota; kingdom Metazoa; phylum Chordata; order Ceratodontiformes; family Protopteridae; genus Protopterus; species Protopterus annectens. Next base: position 202,919,312 of record NC_056731.1, read on the forward strand.
ATAAAGAATGCTGGTCTCAAGAATGTGGATTAGTGCTGTCTTCCAGGTGACGTAACTGGGCATTAGTGCAGATTTTGATTAGCTATTGTATGCTGTTGCTAAATAAGCAGTGACTGGAACCATCTCAGGTATGGTATGTAATAAAAATGGTTTTCTGGATTTATATTTTACATTACTTGGGTGATCACTAGGATGGGATAATTTTTCCTGAAGGATGATGTGTTAAACAGTTGCCGTGATGTTTACTTTTGCATTCACAGGGGTATAAATACATTTTTTATGGACCCTTTGTTACTGGGGTGGAGTATTGATCCAGCTTGACCATTTTCACCTTCACCAGTACACTACACAGAAGTAAAAGGAAAAATGTCATTAAACATTAAACTTAAATTCCAAATGTGTTAGAAGCTTAAGAATTCTATAGGATGATAAGCAAATTCCATAAGGTTTATAAACAAGAAAACTTTAAAAAAAAGTAGAACATAAAATTCTTGATTATTCAAAGATCATTAAGGTTAGCTTACATACTAACATTTAGTATTATTATGTATTTATATAGTATCATTATGTATTTACCTGGGCAAAAAGGGGGGGGGGGTTGGAGAGGAAGAGGGAGGAAGTGAAGAAAGTGGGTATAAGGGAAAGAGAGAAGGGGTAATAGGCATATTATAGGAAAGGGATGATTAAGGAAAGAGAGAATAGGAGGGGAAGACAGTATTATTAATTGTGACACAGGAGAATTCATGTATAATCTTAACAGCTTAGAAGAGTGTAAGAGAGTTAACTGCCGTGTTGTAAGAATTCCTCCTCTTGTATTCATGAACTGAAGACATGACATTCTAAGAATCTGAAATGTAGCAAAAAAACTACACACTTTATGGCAAATGCTTTGAGACAGCAACCACAGGCTGAAATCACTTGTTGGGGTAGGTGAGTAGATGTGTGTACAAGATCAACACAATACAACACAGCTTGAAGATGTTTATGTGATCCACTGATTGCCTGCATGCAGTTTACCAGAACCTTCTTTGATGCAGTAGGATTTTAGTGGCCTAATGTTTACTATGGTAGAAATCATAGGCTGAGCTGTACATAGATGCTTGTCTTTTTTTTCTCTTTTTCTAGCAGAATGGAACACCTTGTAATTATCCATTATATTATGAACTCTGTAATTATATAAAAATAGCAGCGGCAATTACCTATTAGTCCACAATATCTCACTTTCAACTTTACTAGTAATTATTTATCTAAGCGGGAAAATATGTTAGCAGGAGAGCTTCTATATAAGGCACCTAATGCTTAATTTTCAGCAAGGGATAATTTCTTCTATTTACACAAAGATATATTTAGCTTTCTAATTATGCCTGAAGGTTTATGATGATTTTGTGAAGTTCTTCCAGACTGTATTCATTCCATTTTGAATGGGGCAAGTGGAAGGACCCATTACAGATGTTATTACAAATGCATTTCATTAATGAATGTCTGCCCTGTTTGTTCCAGTCTATTCTAGCATTGCAGGAGAAAATAATTTATTATTTAATCGGGCACTGGCTGCAATATGATTGTGAGTACACTTGGTTGCCATTTGCAGTGGCTTCATGTGGGATTTAAGAGCATGTTGACCACTAAGCATAACTTGCACTTGGTGTATGTTCTACATGACAAAAATGAAAGTTATAAAGCTTATTCACTTTAGGATACAGTGAAGTATGCATAATACAAGGGAGATATGCCACAAGATACCATATTAAGCTAAGAAATGAATAGGCCAAACTTCTCCATTCAAAAATAATCAAAAGCTGGGTAACTCCTGCATAGATTTATGAGAAAAAAACAGAAGGTGATCGTGGTTGCTGTAAGCAAAATGATGCAAGATTATTCACCTGCAACCACTTTGCTGCCCTCAGTGATTTAGGGTCAAATAGTCAGATAAAGATCTGTTATATAATAATAAACTGATAGACACTCATCCCTTTGTACTTCATATGTGGCATCATAAGACACAGTTGATGATGAATTATATGAATATCTCATCAGAACCTGTGACCAAACGCCTACCACTCTCCTTGGCCTAGACACTGGATCATTTTTGAGATCAGCGAGAGTTATAATAGATGTTTTTTTTTACCTGAATCTTGGATGTAGTTTTCACCTGCATGGCAAAGCATATCATAGATTGAGGCTTGATGTAATGGTTAAGATGTTTGACTCACAGACACAAAATGCAGTGTTTGATTCTTACCTTTGGGAAGGAAATTAGATAGGCTTTGAATGGCCTATGAAGAAAGCTAACCTAGTAACTAGTTGTGAAACTATGAATGTAAGGAAAATGAAAATTTTAGAGTGCTTTCTGATTGGGATTGGCTTAATGGTTAAGGTGTTTACTTCATACCTGTGAACCTATACAGCACCCAAATTACCTGTTCTAAAGACTTAATCCTTTCCTGTGATATAAATAGGACTTGCTGGAGAGACAGGTATGTATCTCAGAGACTACCATGTCTCTGGAATAGGTTTCACATTCATGTGAAGCAGACTCCCTCCCTAACTCAATTCAAGTGTAACTTGGACAACTGGATGTGGAATAGGAAATTAATCTCTGGTTTGGTACTTGCGTCTCTAATTGACACAGACAGTCTGTAAATGGTTCATCTCCCAGACCGATGCTTGTAAATGTTTCATCTCCCAAACTACTGCTTACACTTATCAAGGGTACTTGCCAAAGATTTGGGATGCATGGCTAAGCTTAAAAATGCTCTTGTGGTCATTAGCCTACTAAACACCTATGAACCAATGAACTTAATAGTAGGGACATGTACAAAATGTCATCACATCCATTAAGATATTGACAGCAAGGAACTATAAAGGTAGAAGTATTGTAAAGATAAGAATATATTTCTGGAAATGCAAATATAGATAGGTCTTTTAAATGACAGATGATGCCAGGCATTGCTTGTTGCATTTGCTTCTGCCAATGATATGCAATCCATAACATCTGGCTAAGGATGTCTATATTGTGCTGCTTAACCAAACAAGTGTCAAGCAACAAGCATTTGGAAACTATAATGGTAAGTTCAAATACCTGGGTACATTGAATACAGACTACTAATGTAAACCAGACAAGGCCAGCACACTATTACCCTCTTGCACCGTGTGTTATGACATGATGTTGCAGAGCAATTTACTGGAACACTGTACTCAGACAATGCAACAGCTGTTACCAGAAAGACACAAGATAAAATAAAAGGGTATATAAGATGGTAGAAGACAGATTCTAATGATATGTTCAGTGAAAAGGGCATTGCATGATAGACATACGGTAAACAAGTAGGGTTTATCTAACTACTCATTAGTCTGATTTGTGGCAGATGGTCAGGCTGTGTGTGTCAGTTGTCAAGCATATGTTATATATAAGTCACCATGTATGTTACATAAAATGTGCATATATTAATTTGACCATTGACAAACCATGAACTGTTTTTACACTGTTGTGTATATTGATATATGTGTACAGATATTTTGCATTCAAATTAGCTTTCCAGGTGCACATAGATGGTATATGAAGGAGGGCAGCTAGACTATTATAGTGCATATTGGGTCACATATAGTTGAAGGAATGAAAGCTATTAATGACATAAATTAAGTAACTGGTGCATGCCATCTTAAAATGCACATAATGCACATCTTATCATTGGAACCATTTAAAAAGGCACTTAATTAAGAAGCGTTCGTGCCTAAGGACTCACTTCATGGAAAAATAATTAAATACACTGTGTCATTACAGTTGCACCCATAGAAGATAGGGGGATCCATTATTCTTACTTAAACTTAAAGAAATGAAGACCTTTTCAAACAGATAGTACTAATAAGTCTTGCAAAAGCACAATTATTAAAAATTATCACCTAAAATGGCAAACGGCACAATACCAAATTCATAATGCTATAAAATAATAAAAAAATAACTGTGGAGGTAGCTATGGAATGAAATTCACTGTTTTTAATAATGTTAATTTGTTATTTATAAATAAGCAAAAAATTAGAAAACTTTAAGTATGCCATATGATGGCACTTGGAATACCTTTCAAGCAAATGTATGTGCCATAAGTTATGGTGTATCTCATATAGCGAAGCATCACCTAACAAAAAAATTGCATAAAGGTAATTTTATCAAGTTAACATGAAGGATAAGTGCAGGTAAAAGCACATGGAGTTGTCAAGGAGGTTACACATACAAGGGCACAACACAGGGATCAACATTTGTGACATGCCAACACAGCCATGTTGTTAGGTGAATGCTTCCTCAACAAGATTCATAATATCATGGGGACATTTTCTTAGTATTCATGATGAGCAGGGTCTCATGTGTTCTGTCATCTTTGCATCCATGATCTTGAATTAGGAGTGGCCTACATTTATAAACATTTCTAGTGTGCTTCATCTTCGTCTAACATCCCCTGCTGTCAAATCAGAACACCTCACAAGACTATCACTGTCACATCTGCTGTGGGTGTGAAACTTATGACACCACTCCTGTGGCATCTAGGACTAGAGTTCCTGCAGAACAGACACAAACTTCATGGCACTTGACAACATAGTATATATGACTGTTGGCATGACTACATGAACACATAGAAAAGAATAAAAGCAACAAATAAGAAAAGAGGAACAAAGCAAGGATTCTGTACATGAAAAAAATGGGACAATATGAGAAAGTAGGCTGGAGCAGTTAGCAAGGATGATAGTAGGCAGGGCAGATTAAGAGTAAAGTCAACGATTTTAAAAGAATAGAATGATATGGTTAATGAGGTGATTAATTCAGGGGAGGTGATCAGGAGGTAGGGTATGAGGATGCAGATGTGAGTCATTCAGGAGAATTTAGGTCTTCATGGAAAGACTTAGTAGATACAGTGTGCATATGGTTGCCTGATCAAATAAGAAAAAGTAGAAGCAGGCTGAAAAAGAGGGACCAAAAGAACCAGAGAAGATAAGCCTGTGTAGACACTGGTAAGAAAGGGACAAGCAAGAAACAGAAGAATATAAGCAGGTGTAGTGAGGAATGTGTCAGCAAGTGAAACTATCATGAGCAAGACACTCGGAGAAAGGGACTGGCAAAGGTAAGAGTCAAGGAGAGAGGAAAAAGAGAGGGCTGAAGAGCTGGATGCTGAGATAAGGGTTGGAGGTGAGGAATTAGGGAGCAATAGCAAAGACAGAGGCAATCAGCTGCCATATACAACTGGAAGAAAAACAAAGAACAGGCTGGTGGCAAAAACTATGGAAATAGAAGTTAGATAGATGTGATGTAAAAACAGAGACAACAGCAGAAATGGTCTGGAGGTAAAGCAAGAGAATAGTATAAGGAATGAAAGTTAGTGAATGCAGTATAGGAGGAAAGTGTCAGGAAGGAACGGATCAGATAGTGTAGGAAAATGTACTGACTGTATGGGACATGATCATTAGAATATTGTTTTGTGGAGAGAAATTGGGGGTTTGGTAAAGGTAGAAAAGTTCTCAGGATTATCCCTCACCATGTCAGGCCTAGAGGTGACCACATTATTAACAAAATGAGAAAGATGCTCATATAATGAGGTCAGTTTGAAAACATATCATATGAAAGAAAATTGGAATGTATAGGAACCAAAATGGAGGACCAAGAAGGTTATAACAGCTTATCGAGTGTCAGGGAGGCTGACGATAATCTTCAATGTGGTGCCCTTACAAAGCACTACATATGTAATGCAGGTAAGGGCTAGTCACTTCATCTACTGGTTTAAGGAATGGGGCTGGAAATGGGATAGTGACATTAGTCAATGAGGAATAGCCTGGGAGGGTGATGAGCTGTTCATCAACTGTAAGCTTCACCTTAGTCAACAGAGAACAACCACAGAAAATGTACAGGCTGATAATTCCACTAAAGGTGCAGGCTGATAATTCCACTAAAGGTACAGGCTGATAATTCTATTTGTACTCAAAGATGAAAATGCAGACATGAAAGCAAAGAGGAAAGAAGGAGAAATAAAGGAAGGCAGCAACTTGTCAAGGCAAAATGGAAAATGTGTAAATGGGGATAGGGGGTGTGCAAGGGGAATGAACATAGACAAACAAAAAAAAAGGCTATGAATATACAGAGAGGAATGGAGGGTAGGAAAGATTAGCATGGAAAGGAAGGACATTCATATAATTTAAGAGGAAGGAGAGGGAAGAAAAGAAAGCGATCATCAATGAGGGTAAATGATAAAATTAGAAAGATATAAAGAAGATGCGGCAGGAAAATATTAAAGGAATAAGATTAAGAAAAATGCATAAAAACAAAATCACTAGAAAAAATATTAAGAGATGTTAAAAATTGATAATATCAAAGAATGGCACTCTGTTGGTGTAGAGGGATAAACCTCTGACTATGACCCAAGCAACCTGGGTTTGATTAACACCTCAGGTGACTGATGTGGGGTATTGAACCTCTTACTGATCTAGGTTACACACTCTAGACAGCAATGTTGCAAGTGCCACAGAAGAAGCTGGACAATACCTATTGTAGAATTAGATCTTGGAATATTTGTAAAAAACAGTGTTTGGAAGAGATGGTGCTGCCATGTGGCATGCAAATGATACAAGTAAAAAAGAAGACATAGAGAATTATTGTAGATCAAATACTTTGTTTTATATATATATATATGTTTGACCAAATTTTTTATTTTGCAGCTGGGGAATGTACATATGTGAACCCTCCAACAAGGGTATTGAAAGCAATCATTTTGCACTATTCCCCAGAGCAGCCAAAGACAAAGACATATAGTAGCAGGGTGATAAATACTTTAAATGTGATGATAATGTGACATTGTATCAAGTCACATAGAAAGTGCAACAGAAGCAAATTCTGAAAGTTGTCCTTTCTCATTTGACTGTAAATGTTTGGATGACTGGGATATTGCAAACAGCATAGGCATGTATTCACATGATATTAAACAAAGATCACAAACATTGCAGGTGTATCCCTTTCTTCCTCTCTGGTGCAACCTTTCATTACCTATGCTTTTATAACAACAACTCTTTTTCGTTTTTTCTGCCCTATGTTCTGTTTAACAATACTTATTGTATTACATGTAATATGAGTAACATTTCCTACTAAGGGCCAGTAACTGTGATCATTTAAGCCAGCATCTGAATTTTAAAACTGTTAATCTCCTATATCAATGTACTTGCAGAATTTTTTAAGTCTTTTCTCCCTTGCACACACTTACTAGGTGTATATCAAAGAGGGAAGATGTTGAAAGCTAATTTCTCCTGCAGTCAGGGTAGTCAGAGACACCTACAAGCTAATAAGAGGGAACACTTCTCAGTGCTATTCCTTGCATTGCTAGGGTGTGTGCATGAATTGTGTAGCACCTTATACTGTGTTTACATTCCCTACACTTAATGCAGCTTTTGGTACTCGGGAATGCTTATGATTTAACATCTCATTTCAATACTCACAGTGCTCTTAGGGTTGAATCTTCACTATATATAAAGTTATTTGTGTAGCTAATGCCCTTGTATCATACTGAAGAGACAGTTTTTAAATACAGAGCTAGATACTGCAACTTATACAAGACTTTGGAGATTTTAAAATTTTTCTACAGTGCTACTTTGTCAGGGTATGTTGCTACTTCTTAACTATTGCGTGCGGTTTAACATTCAAGCATGAAGTGCAATGACAGCTGAAATGTATTTATATAATTTCAGATTTATTTACTTTTATCCCTTCCTTTTGCCATAGCCATGTCTGTATTTCTACAGTTATGATACTGAATGCTTCATGACCAATTTATTGTTTTATTTTGTATGTCATATATTCATAGTTATTGCAGATGATTGTACTGTTAAGTATGTAGAAAAGTCTGGCATTTTTATCTGTGTTAGCAAGAAAAAAAAAGTTCTGTTTTTATATTTCTATTGGACTGAACTCCAAAGTAATTGATATGTCATTTTTAAGATTTTGATTTTACTTTTCTAATGATGCAGTTATAATTGTTATTGTTAATGCAGCAATGTATTTTACAAAGTATAAACCTTTGTTATCTGCATTATAGAAGTGTTATAAGATATGTGTTGATAATCGAGTTTTAAATATATTTCATTTGCTGTTGAGGGAGTGGAGAGTAGTTTTGGGGTCCCAACACGTGCATAGCCATAGCACGCACTTAACATGTAAAAATTGTTTATGTACAGTCACACAGAATTGAGCTCACAGCCATCCTGTCTGGTTATCATATATTTAATGTTTGTGTCTGTTTTCTGTATCATCTAATAAAGGGATATAGCACCCCAAGAAGACATGTCTACTCTGTAAGCCACTATATAGCGATACAGAAAATTAAGTCATTATCCATGCTTTACATCACCATGACGCTTTTCTGTTAGGGAGAGGTAGAGGTGACCAATCTGCCCGAGGGAGGATATGGCAGCAGGTGATCAATGACCTTAATGCTGTCACAGGGCATGGAAGAATGTACTCCTAGATAAGACACCAGGCAACTGACATGATAACCTCTACCCACCGTAGGGCCACTGCAATTGCCTGGAAACAGGTAGCTATGGGAGGAGTTCCTGCTACCAAGCCTCCACTGACTGAAACTGAGGATTTTCTGCCCACAGTCAGAGATCAGGAAAGCTCATTGATGGTTCCACCAGACTCCTTATTGTTGGTGTAGATGTGAATGACAGAACATGGTCTCACAAACAGAAATTCCAGGTATGCAAGAAGCAAGTGTCATTATTGTTATATCTTTATATGCAAATAGTTAAGAAGTATGATATATATAATATATATTTAGAGCCAGAGATAACTGGGTGAATCAGACTAAAGTCATACAGAAAGAGTGGCACTTGTTTTTGCTTTGGGTTTGGGGGGTGGACAGCCAACTGCACAGTAACGTTTTTTTCTGAGAAGATTTGTAATCTGCACTTGTACAAATGACTGTTCTCTATTTCTTGTTTCATTTGCACTGTGATACTTTGCAGACTTCTTCCTTTTCCTTTCCATTCCTCTCATATATATGCACTTCTGGATTGCAGGATGCCAGCTCACCTGCACATGGTAATCACACATGTGTTTATTATTAATATTGTATATAATGGAGATTCAGGTCTAGATGACAATAACGTTTTTGTAGCTTTAACATTTGTTAAAAAAATAACATAATTTTATTATAAGGAAAACATGTGAGCAATTTTATTCTCTGTTTTTCTTATTGGTTGTATTTATTGCTTATTATCATAGGTGATCCTGAGAGTGGTAATTTGGAACTCCTACAACCTGATGTCAGAGTATCAGTAGCCTCTGATGATGATGTTGATGATGAAGAAGCACAATCTGAGAGTGCAGAGTGTCTGTCTGACACTTAGGTTGAGACTACCATATCCCCTGCCCATATTTCGGGCACAGTTAGTATGCCAACACATACATAGAACACAGAGACCTCTGATATAGGACAGGGTGAGGTTGACATAGTTGATCAGGCTAATGTGGTTACTCCGGTTGCAGATCCAGTTGCCTCTCCCTAGTAACCATCGTGAGGGCATGGGGCCACAAAGGATGCTTGGTAGGGGTGCCCAGAGGAAGCCTGCTGTCCACTCTTCTCCTGAAGCTGGTGTGTCATTAGGTGCCACCAGATGTATGATTAGGGCTCTAGTGGAGGTACAGGCACATTCCACCAGGGCTTCCAAAGAGATAGTGAGACTTCTAGGTGTCATGCATTGTGAAGTGAGTGACTCTCTGAACCTCTGATCCATGTGAGCAATTTCTTAGGCAGCATGAACAATAAACTGGATTAGGCAGTTTCTGTGATGGAGTGTCTATTGCTGGAGGGTGGGCATCAATGTGGCTGGAGAGATGCTACATCTTCTGGTGTTAGCAGAAATGACCATGCAGGATTCCACTCCCAAAGGGACACTACATCCACTATTTCATAAGTGATTACAATGTTCACATCCAAACATGGCAGGCCATGGGGTCATGGTTCTAGAAATTGTCCTGATGAGAGCTCATCCAGCAAATATTGCTCCCATTCAGGTAGCACCCTGCCATCTAGCTAAGTTCATGGAAACAGCTGTGCAGCTAATGGCACAGATGTTTCTTGTGCTTGGATGCAATGACACTGAACTGAGTAGCCTGCCATACATGGCTCACACCTGCCCATAATGCCCTGATGTAGTGCTAGCACAGTGCTTGATTGTGTTCATGTGGACACAGACACATAAAAAAAAAATCACTTGACCATACCACTTTACACACATCCATTTATCGAAACAGTATTGCTGAGTGCTATATATCTGTTGTTAGTGGCCCTGAACACTGTATTTACTGATAGATACATGTTTCTCACTTGCACACACTCATTCCTTCAGTGTCAGCCTTGCCCTCCTACTCCCCCAACCCTGTACAAATGATGATGGCTGTGCCCTGCTCTTTGCACATGTCTTTGTGACTAGGGTTGCATATAAGTCTGATGACACACTGGATAGCTGATGTTTGCTTATTCACATTATTGTATTTATCAATATGTATTGCAGAACTAGAGTTTTTGATTTTTGTGTTCCTACTCATTTGCGAATGGATTACTTTTATATTATTGTAATGCGCTGTATTTCAGTGGGTATTGTCATAGTATTAGAAGCATTAGGTATGTCAGTCTTGCTTCTTGGTATATGTCAAATAAAGCACTTGCACAAATGTAATAAAAAAAAAAAACATATATACATAGTGGAATACATTGGATGCAATAAAACATGAGGAGACTGCAGTGATGTAAAAATAAAAATAACTGAAAAAAATGCCAATTAAATATGACAATCAGTATATACCAAAGTATTAGAAGTAAAACCTACTATGCTAGGAAATACAAATGAAAATAAAAAATACAATTCCACCCTAAGAATGGTGAGAGTCAGGTGTTGAAAAGTATAACTAGATAGTATGATGAGAAGTTAGGATAGTAAGAATGCAAAGTATCTGTTAATACAGATCACAAATGGGCATTGCTATGAGTTAGTGAGAAATTCTTTGAGACAGGACTTAAATAAATTGAGGTTAGATATAGTTCTGACTGAATTTTGAGTTCACATAGATAAAAGGATACCGTTAGGTACTGACCTGGGCTAGCTGTTTGATTATTTTTCCTCATCTTACAGTTTTCTCCAAGTCCTAGTTCAACCCCACTTGGTTCACCCCTGCTTCACTTGGACTCACTCCACTTACTTACCTTATCCTCATTCCCACAACCCCCAATTTCTTCAAAATTATACACTCACTTTAATTTACCACACTCCAACAACCACTCAGTTTCCTCTTTCCAGCCAATCCTAGCAATCCAATCACTCAAAACTACCTCCTCCACCCTATTACTCTAATTACCTCTTAACTGCCCCCTTCTTTCACTCAACATACAATGTGTTACTCATCCTACATAACTCCCTCCTTTGACTCACTCTTTCCTAGTCCACATCCTGTCACTCCTACGACCATCACTTCCAGTCTTCTCCTACTGTCTCCCTCAATCACTACAATCCACTAACCTCTATAAACTTCTCAATAGCTCCCTTACTGTTTACTCACTTTCAAACTCTCTTACATAAATTTAAAATACTTCTCCCTCCCTCTCCCCCACAAAGCCTAAACACAAACTTCTCTTCTACAGCCTCCTTGCCACTGCATCTAAACCCTCATTTCCAAGCCTTCTGCTGGACGGTGATATTCACCTCAAACCTGGCCCACCCACCAAAACAACCACTGGTACCCATACTCCCCCCTTTAATACCTCCACTACATTACCTGGCTATTCTCCCTCCTTGCCCCCTATACCCCCTATACCCACTATCCAAACTCCTCAACCTCACATTCTAAAACCTTGAAACTATTCTCCCTCAATATTCAAAGCATTGCTAACAAAGTTACTTCTTTCCATGCCCTTATCTCTCTCTACAACCCTGACATCCTCACCCTCTCAGAAACATGGTTACAACCCCTTGTTACAGAATCTGAAATCCTCCCCCCTGGTTACAACATACTCCACCTGAATTAACACAAGAAATGAGGTGGTGGTGTAGCTATTGCATACTCTGACAAACTTTCTTTCTATCCTCTGCCTACATCACCTCCCAATTTCCATCCAGCTGAAATTTTTATTGCTAACCTTAAATTAAATAATCACAAAAACCTAGCCATAGTAGCAATTTATATCCCACCTGGCAACAACATCCCTACCCTCAAACACTTTCTCTACTGGGCATCTCAAAACATTTCTTATGAGACTATCGTCCTAGGTAATGTCAATATTAACTGGAACTCCCTTAATTCCTACTCTACCAATACTAGCATCAATCTGGATTATCTCAATTCATCACCTCTCCCACCCGTATCAATAAACATGCAAATAACAGCACTACCCTTGACTGGATCCTCACCTCTAGCCCAAATCTGTATCACATTGCCACCACTCTACCTGACTACCTCTGTGACCATCTCCCTACCCATGTGTTACGACACCCACCAAATCTACTAAAACCTCACCAATACAAAGACAGCCATAATCTCTCTAATTTCTGCTCAGATACCTTCAATAATCTTCTCTCCTCTATTAACTGGTCCTTCTTCCATGCCCTCCCTTTCAATGAAGCTGTCTCCAAATTTAACACCAACTTCCTGAATATCCTTAACTCCTTAGCCACCACTAGAAAATTAAGAACAAAAACAAACTTTGCTCCATGGTTAGGTTAACCCAGTCCACCCGTAAACTAATGCTTAATGAAACAGCGCTTGGAAAACCTGGAAGAAAACAAACTCCCATCACCATCTCCAAACCTATAGAGAACTTAGGAACTTAACCAAGAAACAAGATGATATGGACAAAAAACAATACTATCAAAAACCACTAGATAACCCCAACTCCAACACAAAAATGTTTTAGAATAATATCAACAAACTCTTACATCCAGACAACCCTTCTACCTAACAGCTCACTAAGAGACACACCCTCCTTTCTTAATTCCTTATTCATCGACTGTATAAAAACGTTAACTAAACCTGTCAGCACTTCCCTCTCCCCTTCTGATCCCCTTCCATCTACCAGTTCCACCCAGTTTTGTCTTAAACCTGTCCCTACTGCATACATCAAATAGTTTCTTACCAAACTGAAAACCTGCTTCCCTTCTGCTGACAACTTACCTCCTCTATTCCTTAAACTTGTAGCTAACTCTGTTGTACATCCAGTCTCCATATAAGAAAACAGGTCAATTTAAGAGAACACAATCCCTGACATCATAAAAAATCATATGTCATACTCCCCCACAAAGGTAGCAATTCAACTGCATCAACCAACTACAGACCTAACGACATACTACCCCCTTATCCAAAATTTTAGAAAAATATATTCATAACCAGCTACCTCTAACTACAACTAAATATACCAACTCCAGGATCACACTACCAAGGGGGTAAGGGGCAAAGTTCAACAGGATGGCCAAGTGGTTACTTACCTCGGGTCAGGATGTCGGTGTTCCGGATGTTGGTCTTCTGGTTTGTCGGTGTATTCATCTCGGTGAAGTGAATGTTGGCGATGTGATTTTTCGGGTAAGTAAAGTAGACCCATATATATATATATATATAGAGAGAGAGAGAGAGATCACCATACTCTTTGGGACTCACACTGATCATAGGAAGCATTTCTGCCAATTTCTAATATTAAACTTCCTTACAAAATAATATAATGTTGGTAACTACAATAGAAACTTTGCCATGAAAAATTATGAGGGACAATACATGTTTCTTCATTGCAAGATATATAGGGTTTAACAGAAACTTAAGAATCTAAATAGTATAAGACCTGATTTAGCTGGAAGACCTTCATTTCAAATCAGTACAAATCTAGTTGGGTACAATTGGTGCCTTAAATAATTTAGAATTATGACAGAGGTATTACAATGTTGCCCCTTCTGAAAGGATTATTTGGATTTGCACAGTTTTATAGTAGTGCAAATAGAAGTGAATTCAGTAAATTAGCCTACAGATGCCTTAGACAAATAGCAACTGCAGACATAAGACAACATGGCTAAATATTTAAGGAAATAAATTTCAGTAGTTAGTCATTAGTCTAAAGCTACCAAAGAAACTAACACCTTTATTGACAGTTATACAGCAGTCTTCCTGACTGATATGTAGTAAAAAATAGTTTAACTGGGCTACTGCTCTCATTGCATTGGAAGAGTTGTGTACAGTTTCCAAAGTATTTATTATTATGATACTAAAGTAAGGATAATTGCAGCACTCAGAAATGATACAAGGCTATAAAATAATAGCACTAGATACTAAAATAAGACATCTCTCACTGCTAAATTATCAGTCTGGATTAGTCCAACAATGAAGTGACAGTGAAACAAAGCTTCTTTATTATCACTGGATTGTTTAGTGCTGACAATATAAATGTTAAGCTTCCTACTCCAAATATCCTGCCTATGTTTAAGTAACTACTAATTTATGCTGCAGATCCCTTTCAGAACAGTTAGAGTAGATTAGGGTTTTTGCCTTTTTGTGACCTTCAAGATTTTCCTAAAATAACATATTATTCTTTTCAGAAATTAAAATAGTCCTCTATTTATAATATGACTGTCGGTTCTTGATCATTTACTTTTAGTCATGTAGAACCTTTAATATGTAGAAATGTATGGTGTCATTTGCAAAACATGTTCTTCACTTTAAGTGTTACACGGTACTCAGGGTTATAAAATTCCTATCTGTAATTGATTGTTTTCCCCTTGTTTTGCTGAAAATGAAAAAAAAAAGCAGCATTGTTTTCCTTCTCTCCATAAAAATAGATACCTAATTAATATGAAAAAGAATAAAAAAGTAAACTAAAAGTCCCTGAAACTGCATCTTAAAGGTGATAAAATCTTGTTTTTTTTTTCCCCTCTTACATCTTTAGGAAAATGTTCATATATAAGTAAAAACATTTCTTTCATAATACAAAAAGCATGATTCAGATGAATAGAGACAATCTGACAATATGCTTAGAATGCTAGTCTGAGATCAAAAAAGGCTCATGACAAAATGTCAAGGACATAAATATAATGCTCATTAACACTGACAAATGCTAATCAACAATATGTTAGAACTGACTTCAGGAATGAAAAGAATAGTCTCTAATGGCAAGATTAGTCATCTATACCCCTTTATTAAATATACTAACCCCTTGTTTGCATAACCGTAGTGAAAAAAAACACAACAGGATTGGAAAAGTATTCCTATTCACAATTTGTACCCACCAAATACTGGAAAACCACAAAGAATGTATCGAATCCCAAACGCACAATAAAATGTTCTATCCCCTCTTTCCCGGTCACTGAAACACATGTGTTGCAATGGAGGCAATGACATAAAAGAACTCAAAATCATACCATGTAATACAGATATACACATTATATCTATCTATAGCTATATATATATATATATATATATATATATATATATATATATATATGTGTGTGTGTATGTACACACACACACACACACACACACACACACACACACACACACACACACACACACACACTGTAGCACTAACATATTTTCCTGTTCTTTGATGCAGCCCACCTCATTATCACGGACTTGGGAAACACTGTAGATAAACGAACAGCATTATACTGATCAAAACTGCTTGTGTTCTGTAGGTTTTTTTAACTGCCTTGACCATGGTTTTAAATGTTAGAGTTGTGCTATTGACACCAAGAGTTTATTAATGCATGCTAAGATTCCTTCTGCCCAAGATCTTCAATTCTGTTGTGTGACATCTAGTGCATAGTGGATTGGGAGGTTATCATAATGATTAAGGTGTTTCTCTTACAGATACAAGGTGCAGTGTTTGATTATCACACTGAGTAACTGGCTAGGCTTAAAATAGCTCACAAAGGCAGTTAGACTAGTACTAATCTATGAACCTATAATCAGTTCAGTGTTTGCATTATTTATTTATTTATTTATTTTTACTTTAACTTGGAGATAATCACATTTAGGAGCCTATGACTGAGATTTCTGAACAGGCACTATTATCATTTTGGATGGCTTAATATTGTTAACCAATGTTCTTCTTGTGTAACTAAACAACAATTATTAAGAATAGTAGAATGCCTTCTCTTTGGGGCTGTACTATGCTTTGCTATTGAAAAACATTTGCATATATTCAGTGTTTTACTCTGAGCACTATGTTACAACATCCTAAATCCAAACTGGTACAGTTTTATCTCCTGTGATGAATGAAACTGGTACTAGTCTTATTGTGTTTGTATACAGAAAAGTAACTAGAAAAAAAAACACAGACAGATAGATAGTGTGTGTATGTGTGTGTGTATCTCTATGTATGTATATAGTTTTATATATACACACACACACACACACACACATATATATATATATATATATATATATATATATATATATACCTACACACACACACACACACACACACACACACACACACACACACACACACACACACACACACACAGATACACACAGTTACATATATATGTATACGCATCCAAGAACATGCAATAATTTATCTGTGATATCCGTCAACCCACTGTAAGCAACTGATAGTTTACTGTGGTGGTTGATAAGCATGGTGATAAAATGTGGGTGGGACAGGTGCAACTAATCAATGAAGATAGTGTTAAGAAGTAACAAAAAGCAATGTGTCCTCAAATGGGCTTAAAAGGTGACACAGGATTTTCTAGTTTATTTCTTCCATGTTGGCTTTCATTCAGAGGTTATCATATACTGATGTGGCCTCATAGCATCATGGCAGGTTATATATATTGAGGAAAATGTTGTTGACTGTCGCGAATATG
The DNA here is from genome assembly GCF_019279795.1 of Protopterus annectens. Lineage (NCBI taxonomy): Eukaryota > Metazoa > Chordata > Ceratodontiformes > Protopteridae > Protopterus > Protopterus annectens. Next base: position 202,936,184 of record NC_056731.1, read on the forward strand.
TGCACAGCATTACTACCCATAAGCCAGATAGCTGTTGAAAAGAAGTTATGTTATCCTGAAATCACTATTCTTGCTTAGTACTGTAGTATAGAGCAAAGGATTCTGACTGTTATATTAGTGAACTGGATTCTGTGCGGAACCCTAGTGATCAGATGGCAAGTGGTAAAGAGAATGAGTGAATGGAGTATCTAAAGAATAGCTCTTTTTCTGTGGGGAGAAATAAGGATTAGTAATATTAGCAATTCTAGTGGGCCCAGGATATGGAACAGTCAGTGATGAGTTACAATGAAGGTGTGCTATGTGTCTCTTATATGCCATCTGGAAATACACATGATATAATACAGAAATCAGAAAAAGAAAACATTGCTTATGAATGTAAATGCCAGACTTCTACAAGCCTTATGCTCCCCAAGACATCCTATTCCTTATAAATGGACACTTTTTTTAATCTGAAAGCAGGATTCCTACAACAGAACATGATACAAGCCACAACCATAAATGTTTCTGTCAAGTCTATAGCTGTTTAACAACCCTCATATCTGTCAGTGTATCCTGTCAAATCAGGATTTAGTTTTTATTTTATACCTATAGGAGAGCCTAAATTATTTTAAAACCATGTGTAACATCAAGTCCAATAATTTATGCATGCACATACATATGCATTCTAGCCTCACAGTGCTTCATAATGCCAGTTTTGACTTAATCAGTAATAGACTCTCGGCTGCTACACCCAAGTGATGATAATGCACTGGTAAATTTCATTCATTTTATTGTGATCATAACATAAAAAATAAGAGGGAAAAATTACGGCTACCAATAGGAAAGAAGAGATAAAAACAGTGAAGACAGACACTGAAGAAGTATCTTCTAAGCTAAAATGCATATTAATAGGTTTCTGTTAATAAAACATGGTCATTAAAAGTAGTTATATGGTGTTAGTTATGTATGGTAATAAGACACAGTCATTAAAAGTAGTGATATGCTGTTAGTTATGTGTGGTCTAGCACTGCATTTTCAAAAGCACTTGCATAAACTTGACTAATAAATTCCTTCATTGGCTGAAAATAGCCTTTTCACCTAGAAATTTACTTTATGAGGGAATCTAGCATAGACTTAGTTCAGTGATTCAATATTCTCCTTAGCTGTGTGTCTGACAGAAATTTTCTAGTCTATATTTTCTGAATTTTGTAATTTCAGCTTGCAAGTCAACAACAGGACTTTCAACATCTTTCCATGGCTTGAGTAATCTAGCATGATAGAGTCATTCATTTTTTTTTCTTTTCCTGGCTATATAACCTTGTAATTCACTTAAACTATTTCAATCAATTGAACGGCCTTTATCACTTGACCACATTTTTTTCTCCATATGGGGTACTAATAGCAGTACAAGATTCCATGAGTTAAAATTTCTGTGTTGGGCTTTACTTTTATAAAGTCATTTCTACATTTTCTGGGCTTCTTGCTTGTGATCCTATACTACAGGCATAACCAGCTTTAATTGATCCTGAAAACCAACATAATATTCCGTCATACTTTTAAATTGTGTCTTCTCTTCCTGTCAGATCTCTTTAACAACATCAAGAAGATCTATAGGGGTAAACAAAGAGTGGTGAAAACAGTATATAGATCAAGAAACCTTGACCTGTTTGGAAAAAGAAGCATCTGAGGAAGTGCAAAAATATAAACAACAAACCCAAGTGATATTTGAAAAGTATAAAAAAGAAATATGGACATGGGAAAGAAAGAGAGGTTTGATATGGTGCAATATTTGTGCAAAGGAGAAAGCCAAATTAATCAATGTGAAGAAGGCAGCCCCAAAGATATTTAAAGAGAAATACAGGCAAAAGCATCTAGATATGGAAAATTTCGCAATAAAAAAAATAACATCACAAAGATGGAATGTAGAAAAGAAGATCAGTAAAGCAGAAGTTAAAAAAATAGAAATTTAAGTTATGGAGCGCCTGTGAAGTGAAGGATTTGGTGTAGAAGGCCTAGCACAGGTTACATCAGAGCAGGATGGAGTGAGTCACCAAAGTATGGAGAAACAGGAAGATCAGGAAACATCTGAAGAAGACATTTTGACATGGGAAAAAAAAAGAGATTTAATATGGTGTAATATTTATGCAAAGGAGAAAGTAAAACTAACCAATACAAAAAGAGCAACACCAAAGATATGTGAAGAGAAATACAGGCAAAGGAATCTAGACATAGACAACTTTACAATACAAAAACTAAGTGGATGAAGAGGAAAAGTAGAAAAGGAGATTAGCAATGGAGAAGTTAAAGAAATAGAAACAGAGGTCATGAGGATCCTGCAAAGTGAAGGATTCAGTGTAGAAAATCTAATTCAGAAAGCACCACAACAGGATAGAATAATGGATATCCAAATTAAGAGGAAATCAGTGGAACAGGAAGCAATTGGTCAGGTGCCATATGAAGATAATTTGGAGCCTTCCACAGGAAACCAGTTTAAACATTTACTTGAAGCTAGACAGCAAAGGAAGGAACAGGAAACTGTCGAGACTCTGATGCAGTCAATATTGAAGAGTGATAGGCCAGTGAGTTCCCATATGATAAAGCAATGGATGGCATGGGATGAAGTTGAAGAGAATGTGCCACAGGAAGATGCTATAGAATCTTCCATAGAATGCCCACAGGAATTGAAAATCAAGGGATGGGCCCTTAGTTTGGAAGAAAATGAGCTAAGAGAAGAGTTGCTTAATTTAATGGACATAGACAGATATATCAAGATCAATGAAAAAAATAGACTGCAGAAGGTTAATAAAACCCAAAAAGTCAGACATTTGATAAAACAAATAAACACAGTTATTAGGACTGTTCATAGAGACCCAGGTGATAAAACAGAAGTAAACAGGATATATTACCATGTAACTAAATTAATAACTGATAAAGTTCTACCACAAGAATACTGAGTAGTGAGGAAAAGGAAGGGGAGAAATTGAATACCATCATGTAAATATCAAATAGAGAAAACTATAAAGCAGTTAAGACAAGAAGTGTCACTGTTAGAAGATTATACAAGAGGGAATAGAGCAACAAAAATACTAAGAAAAACAGATGTAATAAAATTAATGTGCAGTACTAGAACAGACCAGGATCTATCATGCACTATTGCAAATAACAAACTAAAAATGTCAGCACAGGCAGAAAGACTTGAAGATATGAAAATAAATATAAAGGAAAAATACAAAATAAGCAAGTTATTGATGATCCAAAAAAGTTTTATAGAGAATTGGGGAATAAGGTAAAAGGAATTGAAAGACTGCCAAAAAAAGAAGAAATAGATACATTTTGGAGATGTATCTATGATGATCCTGTGGAACATAACAAAGATGCTAAATGAATAGAATAAGTTAAAGAAAGAATTAGAGGTTCAAAGGTACAGAATATGAAATGGGATGAAGTAACAGCCACAGATGTTGAAACAAAGTTAAGAAAAGCCTCTAATTGGAAAACCCCAGGCCCTGATGCAGTACCTAATTTTTGGCTGAAAGTATTAACATTTTTGCAAGAAGATTTAGCCATGAGTAAGAACTATTTATATGCACACCCTGAACAGACACCAACCTGGTTAACAAAAGGAAAAACAATGCTCCTACTTAAGAGTAAACCTGCAAGCTACCCTAAAAATTGTAGACCAATAACTTGCCTTCCGACGACGTATAAACTATACACAGGAATTGATCCTGACAACGTTTATAGTAATTTAGAAGAAAACTCAATTATGGCAGTAGAACAAAAAGGCAATAAAAGAAAATCATATGGAACACAGGATCATTTGTTGTTAAATAAAGTCTTAGTGGATAACTGTAAAAAGGGGAAGAATCTAAGTATGGCATGGATTGACTACAAAAAAAAAACATTTGATAGTATCCCACATTCATGGATTAAAGAGTGCTTAAAAATGTATAACATACACCCTACACTGATCAACTACATTACAGTGACCATGAAACAGTGGCAAACCACTTTGTAAATAAGCCATGATAAAGGACAAATTATTATTCCAGGTATAAAAATTCAAAGGAGGATATTCCGGAGTGACTCTTTGTCACTGCTTCTATTCTGCCTTGCCCTTAACTGAGTAAGCTGTCTACTTAACAGCTTAGGCCATGGCTATAATTTGGCTCCTAGAAAACAACAAAGTGTAAAGACTTATCTTCTCTTTGCTGATGATTTAAAACTATATAGCTCATCAGATGAGGAACTTAAAGCATAACTGCAAGTTGTCAAAACTTTTTCAGATTATATAAGAATGTCATTTGGTCTTGATAAATGTGCAAAAGCAACCTTTAAAGCAGGAAAACTGCAACATCAGGAAAACATCAGTTTGTGGCAAGAATGTGATATAAAAGAACCTGATCAAGAGGGAGTGTATAAATACTTGGGAATCGATGAAGGATCAACAATAAAACATGAACAAATGTGAATAAAACTTAGTAAGGAATATTTCAGAAGACTTAAATTAATCCTGAAAACAGCACAGACATCTAGGAACACAATTCAAGCTATAAACAAATTTACTCTTCCTGTCCTAACTTGCAGTTTTGGGGTGATTGACTGGCCTCAAAACATGTTGGATAGATTAGATAGGAAGACAAGAAGGATGCTTCAAGCTCACCAAATGATTTAGAAAAATCAGTGCATACCAAGATAATATATTTCCCATTCTGAAGGAGAAATGGGCCTCCTTGAAATTAATTATATGTATAGATCTGCAATCATGGGACTCCACACGTATCTACTGACCTCACAAGACCCAAATGTAGTGAAAGTTTTGAAACATGAGGAGAATAAATCTAAGATGACCTCTCTGCTTAATTTAGCAGAAGCATATTGGCGTCAAGCAGGAATGGAAATCAAACCAGAAGTGGATAAAAGTCAGGCAGCAACTAATGTGCCAAAAAACAAAAGAAAGAATATAAGGTGAAAGACCAGATGAGAAAGCAAGAAATGTGGAAAAAGCATAAATATAGTTGCAAGTATAGAAAACTTCTGGAAGAACCTCATGTTGATCAGGAATGAACACAGGAATGGTTAAGGAGAAGTGAATTCAAACCAAGAGATGAAAGGTTAATATTGGCAGCCCAAGATAGTGGGCTACATACACGTTGTTTTACAAAGTCCATTAAACATGTGGGAGAAACAGACAAATGTAGGTTTTGTAATTCCAAATTGGAAACAGTTGCACACCTTGTTGCAGGTTGTGACATACTACTGAAAGGCATAATAATGTGTCAAGATTGTTGCACTGGGGATTGTGCAAACATTATGTTACTGAAGTGATTGAAAAACACTGGAAACATTAGCCACAACGTGTCATAGAAAATGATGAAGTTTATATCACATGGGACCACCCATTACCAACAATCCAAAAGACAGATGCCAGAAAACCAGATATAGTGGTCCAAGAAAAGAAGACAAGAGTAACACTGATCATTGAAATCACCACACCCAGTGGCTATAGTGTCTTGCATACAGAAAAATATCAGAATCTGCAGGCAGAAATGGGAGCTATGTGGAAGAAAGATAACCAGACAGTTCCAATAATAGTGGGAGCAACAGGTTTTATAAAAAAATAATCTACAGTTATATTTAGATATGTTACCAATCCATGTAACTGTACGAATTGCAGGAGGAGTCATTACTGGGCACATTGTGGGTGCTCCGAAGAGCCCTTTTGGCTGACATCAAAGATTGAAACAATACTAATTTAATGAACTTTAATCATACTTTGACATAGGAATGGGGTCCATTCCCATCATGGTATTAGAAACCCAAAACACTTGGAGAAATTAAAAAAGAGGTAAACCCAGTTAAAACATGTGGCACCTTTCTTATCACAAACAGCAAGTAGGGTAATAACTGGTCCAAGTTCTTATGACCTGCATCAATTACCTTCCTTTGCACTGACTTCAGTGTTTTATTCTTTCTCTCTACCAAACCACCACCCTGTGGTTGATATGACATTTTCAACTGCATAACCTTAAGGCAATGGCAAATCCAGCATAATACATTTGACATAAAGTGGGTGCATAGGTCAATAAGTATCTATTTTTAAGGATACTTGCGATAGGGAATAACAGGATATTTTTAGCACTGTCCATCACAGTACCCATTGCTAGATCATTACTAATGACCACATAATCTCCATAGCAATGCATCCAAATGGCAGCTATTAAAATCAGCAAACTCTTAAATCCTGGATTTGATTTAGTTTTCTAACATTCAAGTCAAGGAGCACAGAAAATGTATCTGTCTACCCCTCTATCTATCTATCTATCTATCTATCTATCTATCTATCTATCTATCTATCTATATATTATACCTAGTCAATAAATATGACTAAAACTCTTATCTTAATTTTGTTCATTTCTAAGTGACTTCCTAAGATCTGACTATGGGCTAGCTTCATTACGTTTTTCCACTAATAACTGATGCTTAATTTCTTCTCTGGCTTTACCTACTCTATATAAGATGTTGTCTTTCTACTCAAAATAGGACTAAGAATTAACAGGAACATCTTATTCAATGTCTTCCACTATAACATTAACATTAGTCATATTCTCTCTTGGTCTGCATAATGTATCATCTCTCCATTACGCTTTTTTAAATGGCTTTTCTCTAAATTCACTAATTCTGGGCTACTCTCTTTACTGGCTTGTTTTGAGATGGAATGTATAGCTTCTCCTCCTAAAAATACTGACACTGCAGCTTCTTCCATGTCTTCCCTTAAAAAAGGGAAGTTCTACACAAAATGATCCTTTTGCTTTAATTGTTCTACTACCTGAGCTCTTTTTGTCTTTAGCTTTCTGTTCCCCTTGAGCTGAAATGTGTTTAGAATTTTGTATTGTCTCACCTGTTTCACTTTTAATACATACTACTGTTTCTTTGCACTGAAGGTCCTCACTTAAGTGTCCTTATTCTATTTTAGATATTTTTTCTATTAATACATTTTGCAAGTCTCTAACTGAACTTCTGTCTTTGTACTGAGTTTTACTTCATAGTATTTATCAGTTCACATTTAGATCCTTTATGACAGGTTTCCAACAAAACACAGAATCCTTTTATATCCTCTATACTAACTCTCTTCATCTGGCTTTGTTTCTGAGTCTGTAGAAAATTGTCAGTGACTTGCTCTGAATGAATATGTCAAGCTGTAGTTTAACCTATTTCTTATTATGTACATCAGTCTGACACACTATGGATTTGCTCACTTCCCACATTATCCATGATGTCTAAAAATGGTGAATATCTTGTCTTTGTCTGCTTTCATTAGTTAGGTTAGTAGCTAAAGCAACAATATGCATTTTTTTCCTACCTTGAATTATTTAGATGTCTACGTCTGTGATGCAGTAGTCCTGTCACCATGACTGCATATCAAAACAAGTTTTATTTATCACTAAACATGTATTTACATACCAGGGGACCTTTGATAGGAGAATCATACTTCCAGGATCTAGCAGAGTCTGACCTTCTCTTTTTTCCAAAATTATAATGCACTTTACTAGCTTGGTTGTAACAGAATGGCCTAATGCTGCTTAATTATTCTAGCTGCAATCTTATCATGGTCTATAGGAACAATTTATTTTGTAACATGCATGTGTGTATGTCAGTTTTCACATTTCTATTATTAGCATTCTCTTCAGTAATTCCAGAATAGAATGTTACCATGTGACCCCACAATCAGCATCCTAAACAAGTTAACATATTGCTTGCTACTTTATGCTACAGAGACGAGTGCACAATTCTCATTACAACTTTAGAGCTTTTTAGTTTTAAGCAACGTGGCACTAAGAAGCAACCTTTTAAAGTTACTAACTAATCAAATTCATTGAGGTCATGTTGCAACACCCACATTTTCATATTACTGCGTAACACTCAAATCTGTCTGCTGCTGGAATTTCTGACATTTTCATTTTACTGTTGCTATCAGGTCTAATACTTTTTTTAAGATACGTTTTAGTCACACAGTAGAATTCTTACTGACATGTCAGTATTAACACTAAAGTTGTAAATTATTACAAATGTAAGCAGGACTGTAGCTTGCTCCATCTGGTGCCTTTGCAGTTCCTGAAATTGAAGTCCCCCTAAACTCAAAGATCTCAGAGTTCAGGAGAAAAAAAAAAAGATCTTGTCAATGTTGACCCCCCCCACACACACCCACACACCCACATACACACACACACACACACACACACACACACACACATACACACACACACCATGTAACTTGCAAGCTGCTTGATAAAAGTATACAAAGCAGCTTGCTACAGTTACTATGTTGGTGACTCAAAATACACTGTTAGCATTCATGTATAAAACCACAGAGCTTCTTATGTCAGATCCAGTACTGCACTCCCTCAGCATTGGCACCTTCTAATTACACCTCATATCCATAGCAACCACCCACTTTGCATCACCTAGTTATGGCTCTATCTTGCACTTACCTCAGACCTAGCCAAATGTGCTATCTTAAGCATTTTAGCACATTCTGATTTGTCACATTTTTCTTTTTTGGCCTATCTTTCAAAATTCAACAAACATGACCATGGGTTGTTCTCATTGCTTAACTGCTTTATGATGTACACATTTCTGTGGACAGTCGTCACATTGCCTGCTCCTGATCAATTTCCACCTTATATTATTCTGTTTGAGTCTTCATAGTTGTGGGTAAAATGGCACATAGCAGGAAACTGCAAAGGACAAAACTTTTGTCAGATAACAGTAAACGTCATCTCAGACCATTCTCTTGTCTATAGAAGCATGATGACGAATGATAGTTTTGGCATGTCATTGGTGAAACAGCCTATATACATACCAAAGGTGAAAGCCTGACAGTCCACTTTATGTATAACTTAATAACAAATACAGATTTATTGCTCCAAACAGAAATAAAATGAAACAAAAATAACTTTCTCACCTTTGCATATTATTTACAAGTCTGTATATAATGTGCACCACATGCAAGGCTTTATATTCTTATAAGTACTCCACCATATACATTTAGTCTCAAACTTCCAGTCCAGTCACAGACTGTAAAAATATACATTCAAAACTGCAGGCCATACCAGACCTTGCTTTCAGCTTCAGCAAAGAAAAATAAAATATTTACCCACACTTGCTTCAGGTTAAAATCCACATTTGAACCTGACTGAGCTGTCCAATCCACAAATCTTAAATCAGCTTTTGTCAGAAAACCTCATTATTACAAGCGGACATTTTCAATTTATATTTCACTAACTAGTTAATGCAGTCAGTTTTCTGAGTAAAATGCTGGGAAACTTTTATAAGCACGATTCACGTATTTTTTTTTTTTTGGGGGGGGTACTTTTAAAAGCATACTACCAGCTTCCCACAAGGAACATACTGCAATAGATGAACTTCTTATGCACACTTGGCAAGACTTATTTGGGCTGGATGTTGGATGTTGTCTAACAGGGAAGTGACAGCAGCAGAAAGGGTTGAAGGAAAGGGACAGAATGTGCAAGAAATATTGTTTGCTAAGTAAGATTGTGAAGAAGAGATATAGAGATGAGATAAGGAAGAACATTGTTAAAACAAAAGGTGAAGCAAGGAGTTTATTCATTGGCAGTATCATTCTTAAGTGAAAGGATGTAGGACTGCCCACTCTGCTGGAGTAATTGCTCATAATTTTTTTTTTTTTAAGGTAGTGGGATAATATAGCAATAACCCACGCCTGGGTGTGGGTAATGCTGGATTTACCCACGGTTGGTGTGGTTTGGTCATGAGGGCTAAGCCCGAGTGGCCAAGCAAAGACAACCGTGGGTAAATCCAGCATTACCCACACCCAGAAGTGGGTTATTGCTATTATACAATGACATTATTTAAGAAACAAAATAATTACTTTTCTTAAATAATGGCATTGTATAATGCCTCCTTGCTGCTCTTCCACAGCTGTCTGGTATTCTGTGGCAATTCTGATGTACTGCTTACGCAGTACATCAGAGCTGTGGGCAAAAGCAACGGAGAAAGCAAGAACTCCGTTGCATTTTACAAACTGTCTTGCTATGTTAAAGGAGTTTAACATAGCGAGACAGCTTTAAAATAAGCAATGGAGAATCTCCATTGCTTTTTTTAAAGCTGTCTCGCTATGTTAAACCCATTTAACATAGTGAGACAGGTTGTAAAAAGCAACGGAGATCTTGCGTTCTCCGTTGCTGTAAAAAAAAAAAAAAAAAAAGAGTTATACTAATGGAAAAAGTCCGGGTGACCGGACCTTTTTCCATTACTATAACTCTGATTTACAACGTGCATGCTGACCAATCAGCGTGCATGTTTTGGAATATTAATGTGGGGTCGTTGTATAATTACTGTTATTGACTAATATTCACCTAAGACTATCTATCAATTAAAAAGTTATGGTCAACTAAGAAAAAAGCTTCTAAAATTACCTCACCTACTGTATTCTTTCCATTCAATACTTTTCTAACATATTTGTGCAGTGCAAGAAGAACTTTATCAACACCAGGCCCAAGGTCTGACTCTATGACAGGAGTCAGAAAGTCAATAATTAAAATTAAGACAATCAGGGACTTTTGTATTCACTATTTTCTTCACAAGCTTGGTAGTCAAAGGGACATAACTGATTTCCTTTTCTTTTTTTTTAGATTGTTTGTTTCCTCATCTTTGATAAAAGGGAGGACAACAGCCTACTTCAGGAGCTTCACGTACAACAGGTATGGCATCTCATTTTCAATGATGCTTTGTTTGATTTGATCACTATTTGGTGTAGATGGTGAAGAAAATACCTTATAAATTTGGTGTGACTCGTATCAATAGTGGCTGTGTAGCTGTCATTCATTATTAAGACAAGTTTTCATAATTGTTTTCAGGTAAAAAACATGACATAGGATACTGGGTTGTAAAGAACCACTCCTGTTTTGTCTTCACACAAATATTTTCTTGAGACACCAGGTTATGTGAGCACAATGCAGCCATTAAACATTCCTCTGAGGTTGAGTGTCTGGTGTGTGGAAATATTCAGATAACATTTGAAGAACTAGAAGAGAGAGACAGAGAGTACGTGGTCAAATGGTATATAATTCAACACTGTTCTTAGGGCTTATATACTAGTCACATTTTTTCAGAACCAATTGATGCAACATCCTTTTTGCAGGAGTGATAAACAAACAAAACCTTACTAAGTCTTAAAATTAGTCCATGTCATTTTATTGCAAAGATTTTCACAACTGATTAAGTTATACCATGTTGTATGTAACTGATGCTCTTTTCAAGCCTTAGCTCTTTTTAATAGAAACATGCTTCTGCAATACTGCTGGCCTGACCAGCAATTATAGTATTTTTGCCTGTTGTCTCTTTTGTAAAACAGTATTTACATTTCCCAGTATGCATCCTGCACTGAATTTGCATTTGTGTCTGTATATTTCGTCACAAAATGATGTACAGGTGCATGCTACTATAAACTATCATTTTATCTAATCTGTTGTGATTTGTATCTGCAGGTAGGGGACACAGAGATAGAGAGAAAGAGAGAGAGTGTGTTTGTGTGTGTGTGTTTGTGTGTATGCTTGTGCGCTTCTGCGGCTGCAGATATTATTCATTATATATCATTGGCTAAGCGTTTTCTTCTCTGATACACATTGTTCTAGTTTTCTCCTTTATCTATCCATGAGTGTGTACTTTATTGTTATATATACAACATCTGTTTCTAGTTAACTATACTTTGAATTGTTAATTAATTTTCCAATCTGTTATCTTTATATCACACATTTTGTGAGTTACTTACAAGTTTGCAATGTATTGGGTACTATTTGTCATATCATGCACAACACCATGATTGATAGTTTTTCGGTCCCATGCTGAATTGTTATGTTGAATATGGTCCCTGTTTGCCAGCAAACTGGTAATCTTAAGTACTGATGGTGCCATGCACTTCTGTTTCAAAATAATTCTTCTGATTTAAGCTGAAAAAGATAAACAGACTATGTTGATATGACCAGTTTCAGCCTTTACCCAGGCCAAAAAAACTCACAAAAGAGAGTTAGAGAGACAGAGAGGGGAGAGGAGAGTGAAACAGTGAGAGGGAGAGATAGAGAACACAGCTGATAAGAGGTGTATATAATATAATACACTGGATTACATTTAACCAAATGGTGCATCACCTCAGGCACAGCATTATCATCTGTCCTATGAGTACTTGAAAGTATGCTGATGGTGCTCTTGTTCCATGAAATATATCAAACATTGGTCTCATAGAAGCATAAAATCCCTGGGATTCAGAAAGATGTTTCATCATCAGTAAGCCTTAATGTGGATGTTTTACCTCTGGTGGGAGCCCTTTCCAGTTCCTAGACAGCCCTACTACAGTCATTTGACTTCGTCTGTAAAAAAATCCCTGGTTAACTGTCCCCAGGGTATTTCTTTTGTCCCCAGGGTATACTACGACTTTTAGTGAGGTATTCTGGGGGAATGGCATATGACAGATCAAAATGCCTGCTGTAAGTGATTTATGTCCATACCTCTCTCAACCTTTAAGCACAAGAAATCTAGAGAAAGCCTACAATAAGGGGGGGTGCATATGCCCAAAATATATCACATTCCAGGAGGAATGTCATATAAAAGAACTTAAGCAAGAAGGAATGTAGAAATAACTGAACACCATTTAAGGAGTGGCAATAAAGCATGAACAAATTAGAATAAGGTTAAGTAAGGACAACTTTAGAAGACTAAAGCTAATAGTAGTCAAAGTCAAAAGTCAAAGTGAACTTTATTGTTATTTAGACTCCACAAGGGTAACCTAAATGAAATTGGGTGCATCAGGCTCAATATTGAAATGACAATTACACACATACAAATTACATATAGCACATGCAACATATATAACATTAGTTGGACTGTTATTTTACTACATACTACTTTAAATTACTATGCCTACAGTTTTTACCAACTGAGTTACTGATTATTGAACATTTATTTATTGCATACTTATGTTAGAATAGCTAGCATATAAATATTGCACTTGACTGACATTGTAAACAAATAACTATAAGTGAGCATCTCATAATTTCTATTGCATCATAATGGTTTGACTGACACAAGACCTTGTCAATGACTAACATTTCTGAGATTGCTTCCAGAGTTCAAGATCCTAATCACCTGTTTGAAGAAGCTGTTCCTGAACCTGGTGATTTTACAGCGCATGCTGCAATATCATCTGCCAGATGACAAGCTTGTAAACAGACCATAGGCAAGGTGTGTAGGATCATTGGCTATTTTTGTGACCCTATTGTATCAACGTGTCTTATATAGAACATGTATTGCTGGAAAGTTGGAGCCTGTTATTCTCTCAGCCCTCTGTAGGGCTTTTTGATCTGCAACTGAACAGGCCCCATACCACATCATGATGTTGCTGATTAGCAAGCCTTCTATGTTACCCCTGTATAAGGCAGTAAGGATGGAGGGTGGTAGATTAGCTTTCCTTAACCCCTGCAGAAAATGAAGCCATTGTCGAGCTTCCTCAGCTATGTGACTGGTGTTTATTGACCAGGATTAGTCCTCTGCAATGTGGACTCCCAGGAATGTTGTGCTACTTACTATTTCCACCCTCTGTCCATTAATCATGAGTGCAGAGTGAGCTGGATGGGCTCTCCTGAAGTCTAGTATGATCTCCGTGGTTTTAATGATGTTGAGATGAAGGTTGTACCTAGTACACCAGTCAATCAGTAGATTCATTTCTTCCCTGTATGTTTCTTCATCTTCATTACTGATGAGGCCCACGACTGTGGTGTCATCTGGAAACTTGATGATGTCATTGGTATTAAATCTGACTATACAGTCATAGGCTAGTATGGTAATTAATAGTGGACTTCAGCACACATCCCTAGAGTACTCCTTTGTTAAGTGTGATGTTTCTTGAGGAATTCTTGCCTACACATACTTTTGTGGTCTTTCAATCTAAAAGTCCAATATCCAGTTGCACGTGTGGCTACTGATGCCTAGATGGACAGGTTTCTTGATTAGCTGTTGTGGGATAACTGTGCTGAATGCTGAACTAAAGTCAGTATACAGCACCCTAACATGACTGTCCTTATTTTCCAGGTGTGCCATTGTCAGATGTAGTGCAACCAAGATGGCATCCACCGTGGAGTGATTGGCACGATATGCAAACTGTAGCGGGTCAAGTACAGCTGGTAGTTTTGCTGACAGGTGTTTTTTGACCAGTCTTTCAAAACTTTTCATGACAGTGGGCGTGAGGGCTACTGGTTTGTAAACATTCAGGTTCGAGGGAGCTGCTTTCTTTGTCACTGGTATTATGTTTGTATTTTTGAAGCATTTGGGTACTTTTGCTTGGACAAGGAAGATGTTAAAAATGTCCGCAAGTACAGTGCTTAGTTTATCAGCACAGTCTTTTGACACCCTTCCCAGGATGTTGTCCAGTCCAGCAGCCTTTCTGGTTTTACCTGTTGCAAGGTTTTCCTCACCTCATCTGTGGTTAGACTGAGCACATCATTCTTTGGACTCGTTGGAAGTTTCACTGCCTATGAGCAGATCCTCTCCTCAAATCTGTTGTAGAAGATGTTTAGCCTATCCAGGAATTCTATGCTGTCCTCACATTTAGCTGATAATGGTTTTTATTCTGTAATGGCTTTTATGCCTTGCCACATGTTACTGGAGTCCATTGTATTGGTGAAGTGGCTCTGGACCTTCCTTCCATAGGCCCTGTTTGCTTCCTTTATCCCTCTCTTCAGATTTGCTCTAGTCATCCTGAGAGCTTTGTTGCCATTCATTTTGAATGACTCATTTCACTCCCTCAGAAGCTCATATAATTTGCTTGTGAGCCAAGGTTTCTGATTGGGTGTTATTATGATATTTTTGTTAGTTGTCACATCATATATACATTTGCAAATATATGCCATCACCATTTCTGCATATTCATCCAAGTTAATTTGTTGGTTAGTTGCTGTGGCCTCCTTGAATATGCTCCAGTTAGTGTTATCAAAACAGTCTTGGATTGCTTAAATAGCTGCATTTGGACACACCTTCACTTGGTTCACAGTGTTTTTTTCTCTGACTAGTGGAGGTTTGTATGCTGCTGCTAGCATAATGGTAATGTGGTCAGAGTTGCCTAAGTGTGAATGTCGAACAGCTTTATATATCATCTTTATGTTGGTATAGACTTTGTCCAAGGTGTTATTGCCCCTTGTTGCAAAACCCACATATCTGGCTGCTTGAAATCTCCTGCAATAATGTGTGCAAAATCTGTGTTTTTATTCTGTAGCTCACATATTGAGTTACGCAGTATATTTAGAGCTTCTTTAGTGTTTCACTCAGTGGGATGTATGCCACTATGATGCTGACACCATTGAATTCTCTGGGAAGATAAAAAGGTCTGCATCTTACTGCTAAGAACCCTACATTTTCAGAGCAGTGCCTGAGGGAAATCTCACAGTTACTGTACCAGCTGCTGTTTACATATATGCAAACTCATCCTCTAGATTTTCCATTGAGTGCATAATCTCTGTCTGCTCGAAACAGTGTGAACCCTTCTAGTTGCACTCCAATGTCATTGATATTACTATGCAACCATGTTTCTGTAATCAAAAATACACAAGTATTTCTCACCTTGCTTTGTGATGCCAGGAGTAGAAATGGTAATGCAGGCCTGAATGGGCTTGCTTTCACTCTGGCAGCAATTCCAGCCCTTCTACATCTCTTGCTTGATCTTTCACACCTTTTTCTTTTGTTCCCCTACCAGTGTGTTATGGATGCCCTCTTTATCTGTTTTAGGCACTTTGAGCCATGCTGTAATAAGATATCAAGGTTGTAGAGTGCAGAGATTGTTGTAGGCCCCTCTGGCTCTTTAAACAACAGATTGGCCATCCAGCTGCATGACAAGTCTGATTCCATGATTTCTAGTACATTTTCTTTGCTATAGGTGACTGTACCTTTGTTTAAAGTATCAGAAACTGCTTTTTCCTGTTCTAATTTATATTTTTGATGTGTTTCACTGCCCCCTAAAAGCATTGGGTCAGTTAGACAAGAAAACATGAGAAATGATTTATGATTATCAAATGCTATGTAGTATATAGCGGATTCCTTTATAGTTTGTTCATGTGAATTGGTATTATCAAAGACTAAGATATGCTGTTCATATTCATTTGTAGAGGCATAAGCATGTCAAAGTTTAGGTAACTGAAATTCCATATTTGAAAGAATTGTGGTTTGCTCTTTAATGCCTCAGTAGTATTAATGCAATTTCCATGATATTTGGAGGACATTAATAGGGATCTGTAACTAACAGTGAAGTAATAATTGAATTTTGTTAAGAGGGATTTGGATATCCAGGAGCTCTAAGTTACACTCACAGGAAATATGGTGTGGGGGGATGGTGTTTCTGACAAATATAGATACTTCCCCATAGCTACCAAGGGTCTGTGACTGTAATAGACACTATGCCCTGGTACCAAGAAGTGCTGTAGTAAAACTCTGTGTCGCTAAACATAGAAAAATAAATATGTCTGAGTTACACAATGGCCTCAAGTTCTAACGTATTTCTATTAATGCATCTATTATTGAGTAGTGCCACTATGATGCCTGATTTTGAGTATGTGTTTGCTGTG
>NC_056731.1:202955308-203070308 GCF_019279795.1 Protopterus annectens
AATGCAAGATTGAAGAAAGTGGTTAATGCTCTGGGCATTGGATAGCACACTGTGTGTATGTGAAGATATGAATAAGGTAAGGTGAATCAGGCATTGACTGCATTGAAGTGGGACCTTAGGAATTTGATCTTCTAGTATTCACCAGCACTTGCAGATGAGATGAGAATGGAAGAAGCTTCCAAAGTCAGATTTATAGTGGGGGTTGGCAACCTAAGAGACACTAAGTTTAAAATCCAGAATAGTCACACAGCAGCAGCAATCACTGAGAAATGGCAGCTCCCAAAGATTAAATCTCTTCATTTTCTTCCTGAACTAAATAAAGATAACAATAACTGCTAGATCTTCGCTCCTTTTGAAATGTAAATACATTTTAATCCTTCTGCAGTCAATGAAAACAAATCTATGCCAATTGCCCCAAAACAATAACTTTCAAAACACCAATAAAAACTAAACGTTGAAGTAAAAATCTATTTAAAGTAAAACAAACTGCAATTAAGTAACAGCAAGAGACAATAAACAATACAAACATGCAGATTTTAAAAGAAGATTTCTAAAACAGTCACTTAGCAGCAGCCTAGTACTTATTATACAGCAGGAACTTCTTATTGTTACATTTGTTAATGTCTGTTATGTACTTCGCAGATAAAGATTCTAGTTGTCTACTGATGTACTATGTTCTTCATCTGTAAATATGTTTGTAATTAACTGCTATGTTAAATTGTTAATCGCTATGTAATCCAATGTAACTACTGTCTGTTTATTTTAACTGTGGCGCTTTTCTCCACGGGCCTCTGCTGAAAATGGACCTACATCCAGTCGGACACTCCCAGTCAACAAATGTAAATAAATAAATAAATAAATAAATAAATAAATAAATTACTCACAGAGCAGTGACAACTCCTAAAGATTCTCAAGTTTTTCCAGCAGAGCTTGTTTTCCTGCAAAAACACTTATATTGCATCCCTCTAAATCCTATAAAATTATAAATAACATCAACAACAGATTTTGGAATTTTATTGATCCAACAAAGCAGAAAATCTATCCGATATAAAAAAACAGAATTTTTATATTAAAATTTATAGGTTTATCATCCTCAAGTTTATATTGGAAAATTTTCACATGGAAATATATTCATAGAAGTTTTATTACATCATTGCAATTATCAAACTTTAGTAAGTCGGGAATATCTAAGTGCTGGAGATATGGTAAAATAACCAATGCAGACTGTATACATATATTTGTGGATTGTAGAAAACATAAGTATTGGAAGGATATAATTAATAGCTTTAAGGCAATATGGACAGATAAATGTGACCTTACAAGAACAACAGTTTTGGTAAATGCTTAAATACCTTCTGTTATAAGTAATCAATACTGTATGTCCAGGAGTCTCCTATAGGTTGCTAGAAAAGAAATTACTGGAAAATGAAAATCTGATTCAATTACATTATTAAATGATTTCATATAATTTAGCCACTATTTTATGTAATAATGAAACAGAAGTAAAGTTAAAACCTGGAAAGTATTATAAATCCGTCTTGTTGGGAAAGATTGGAGATGCTAATAGTTAAATATAATGAAAACCAATTATGAAGTTTGTTTTTGATGTTTTGAAAAATGTCTATTGTTATGTAAAAATTTGAATCTTCCTTCATCCTTTACATCTATATATACATATATATATATATATACGGGTCTAGGACGTTTGCTCGAATGAGCAAATGTCCAAAACCCTAATGGCCAGGCATACTTAAGCGAAAGTGCTTTTCACCGAAGAAGCACTTTTGCGTAAGTATGCCGGTTGCTGTGGCTGTACTACAGTGCGGATAAGGGAAAATTCCCTTTTCCCCACTGTAGTGAGGTCTCGGAGGGAGAATATTAAAGTAGGGGGGTGTGGGGGGCATAGCAACAACAAAAAGTTAATGTAGTTTTTTTGTTTTTTTTAGAAACACGCTTTTAACGAGAGTGCTTTTTCGATAAAAGCGCTTTTGTTAAAGCATGTCCGGTGGTTATGGATTTGGACGTTTGCTCGATGTATATATATATATATGTATATATATATATATATATATATATATATATATATATATATATAAATTGTAAATATGTTAAAATTAATACAATTATTTGAAAAGAATTCCTCACACACACAAAAAAAATGATATTTTCATATTGTAAACTATATTAAGATTTGATTATATGGTTACTGGTGGCAGTCTCATCAAGGAACTGCCATGAGATTTAAAATGTATGATATAAGCATATATGAGTCCTACTACTTTGTTGAGTGATTATTTTTTTTAAATGTAATGGTAGTTGAGATTCATTTCTGAGTTTTTGTTTGATTGGTATATGTGTTTGTTTTGCTTATTGTATTTAAGGAGATAGTAAGTCATTTCTGTGGTTATGGTTGTTGGTGAACAGTTTACTTGAAGATGTGGTATATGTTGTATTTAGGGAGTGCAGAGTAATCTTGCCTACTTGCAAAACCACTTATTTTCCTTGTTTTTGTATACTGTAGTCAATGTATGTTTTTGTTGCTTCAGCTCTCAGTGAATATGCCTTCCAGTTTGACGTTGTTTACTCATAAATGATGCTCTGGGCTGGATTCAATAAACCTTACTTGGCTCACTAAAACCACATATACATCACACGGTAGTGTGCTGATTTGTATTCAGCAAGCAACTCTACACAATATGCAGAGCTGCACAAATGTGGTAACCAACTTGGCATTCTAGTTGTAGCATAAGCAGGTGAACTGTACACTAATCAACCAATCCAAGATGGCAGAGCTATTCAACAAGAGATAAAGCAATTGTGGACACTTAGTGTAGCCTTTTGCCTTGTATTCAAAAAGGTACTGGAATACAGCCCTGGAAACTATGTTGGAGGGGAAAAATGCTATGAACTGCTGCTGATCTTCTGCATGTGTATGTGCAACAGGCTCAAGTCTATGCTGCTGCTGCTGATAGACCTTGAACAAGGAGGAAAAGGGTATTTAGACCATGTAGAACTTTTCATAGCATGAGGTGGAAATAGTACCATGCTACAGAGTGGATAGAAACACACCCCAGGAACTCTGCACCTTCCATTGTCTTCACCTGAGAGTAAGGGAAAACAAAGGTGAATCAATATCTGTGGAGAACAAGGTATGTGTAGCACTTACAATATTCGCTACATGAATATTTCAGAGGCTCACAGGGGCATGCTGTGGATGTCACAGGCACAGGCATCCAGGATCCTGCACCAGTTCATGAATGCTATGCTACAGCATGCCAGTGATTACATATGTTTCCCCAGTACCCCAGAGGATAGAGCTAGAAATATGCAGGGCTTCTACCCTGCTGCACACTTTCTTGAAGTCTTGGGTGCCATAAACTGTAAGTACATTGATATCCAAGTACCACATGAAGCCGCGGTGGTGCAGCGGTAGCATTGCCTCACAGCAAGTGGTTCTCCCGTTCGATTCTCGGCTGGAGTGCCTTCTGTGTGGAGTCTGCATGTCCTCCCCACGGTTGAGTGGCATTCGAAAGACATGAGTAGAATGGGCGTGCCTTCATTGAAGGTTGGGTGTCGAGCTGGCACCTCAGCACCGTAAAAAATCTACTGCCAATCATTAGCGGACTGCAGTTCTGCTGTGGCGACCCCTTACCGGGAAAATCCGAAAGAAGAAGAACAACAACCTAGGAACAGGGAAGGGTCTACATTAACAGAAATGGGTTCCATTCCATTAACTGTCAGGTCATATGTAATGCTAAGGAAATCATCCTTAATGTGTGTGCTGGCAATCTTGGCAGTTACCATGACTACCATATTTGGCAGAACTCACATCTCTCCCAGATGTTTTCCAGGCATGATATCCCACAAAGTTATTTACTGGGGAATGCAAAATATGCACCTGAACCATGACTGATGACACCCATCAAAGAAGCACACACTCACAGATGAATGCTATAATGATGCACACACTCAAACAAAAAACATCATGGAGCTTGTGCTTGGTCTGTTGAAGTCACACTTTTGGTGCCTAAATACATCAGGGAGTATTATTCAGTATGATCCCAGTATTTGTGCTGAAATTATCATAATCTGTGCTCTCCTACACAATACTGTCTTGTGAAAATAGCTGCAACCGGAACATCAAGGGCTATGAGCCAACATTCTACCACCACTGGCAAAGTCACCCCAGCCGCACACATGTGAGGAGTCAGAGGGGGAACCACCAGCTGCTGTGAGTGTAGGTGGAAGTAGGTGTGCACAGTATGCCCTTATCTTAGCCAAGATGCAATGGATAGCACACATGATTACCACTCAAGGGGATACAACTGTTCGATGCACATACATACAGTAAAAAATTGATATCATGCAACACTCATCTGTAAAAAAATAAATAAAAATGTGTAAGAACATGAATGAATGGCAGATACCTTGAGCTAAAAAATGTACCTAAGTAGATAGTTTGTCAGTTGTCCAGTAATGACAATTGACATATGTAATATATATTTCTGCAGTTTATCATCTAACATGACTCATCCATCTAAAATACTCAGTATAAAAATCTCAGTCCAAACTCTACTAATCCCTGCATTCTCACATATGAAGCAATAAGCATGAGTGACATCGCAATGATGTCAACATAGGAATCACAACACTAAACGCTATAATAAATCAGAAAAACATTCAAATAACATCACCAATACATATCCTAAGCACTCATTTAGCTTTTCAAACTGTACATCAGACAATTTACATATGTAACCTTGAATCCAAAAGACAGCAGAGTTATCATCATTTGCACAGGGTGGGGTTTAGGGGGGCAGGAGACCAAGGCTGACACCAAAGTAGTGAGTGTGTGTGAGTAAAAAACATAAGCAGGCAGAAATGTAGATAATATCAAATGGCCACTGAAACAGGATGATCTTGCACCTCATGTACTGTAGCTGGTATGTGTGGATGTCTGTATGGGCAGTCTATGTGCAATCTGTGTGTGAGTGTCTGCAAGAACACAGCCAAGCTTTATGCTAGCACTACATCCTTGCATGTCAGACAGGTGTGAGCCATGCATGGTAGAGGTATTGGTTAATTATCGTCATCTCCCACCATGAGAACTAGCTCTTTCATGGTCAGATCTGGTGGTGCCAAATGTGATCAATGTCTACTGGACGAGGTCTTCTCATGACTAAACCTAAATCCATGACCCCATGGCCAACCACATCTTGGTGTGGATACATCAACCACTGATGAAGCAGTGGAAGTAGTGCTACTGGTGTGAGGTCAGGCATGGCCACATTGGCTAACACCAGATGATATTGTGGCCTTTTACCATTGCGGATGCTGTCTCCCTCAAAGCAAACTTTCCATCACAGACACTGGTCATTCCATCATGGCATTTATCTGGTCCATTGAATCAGACACATAGTGGAGGCAGTCATCCATGTCAGCTTGTGCCACATCTAGAACCATAATCGTGCCCTCAGAGGGCCTAGTAGAATGTGCCTGCACCTCCATGATGGCCCTAAACATACATCAAGTGGCACATAATGACACATCAGCGTCAAGTGGAGGGCAGACAACAGGGCTCCTCTGAGCAACCCTACCAATCCTCCTGCATGGCACCTCACCACATTTTGGCTATGAACAGAGTCAACAGACACTGAAAGCACTGTAACCACGCTGCCCTGATCAAATGTGTCACCCTCAACCTGTCTACTATATGAGAACTCAGTGAAACTAGTATGTGTAGACATACTGACTATGTCAGAAGAATTTCAGGGGATGTGTGAGTCACAACCTCAATGTCAGATTCAAACACTGCACCCCTCCGACTGTGCCTCTATTTGGCCACCATCATTAGCAGAGCCTACCGATACTACATCAGTGGTAGGAGTCCTATACTTCTACTGTCAGGACCACTTGTGATAATGAGCAACAAACACAGGAACAAAATTACTACTCTTATTGCACAATTGCAAATGTTACAGCAATACAGACATTCATTACATACTTCTTATACATAACAGATAATATATATCTAAATAATGTTTAGTAAGAACAAAAACAAGATGTCTCAACTGTTTGCAGGGAAGATGGTCCTGGAAGAAATGAAGCAATGGAAGACAGCAATTAGTCATCACAATGGGAGCAACACAGGGACAGTAAATACACAATCGTCCATATGAGCTGTAAGAAACAGTGCTTACTGAAACTTATCTGAGCAGTCCACCCATGCCCATGACTACTGCGCAACTCTCTTGTATAACTGTATATACTTATCAATAGGTTAAGATAGAGAAAACATGTATTACAAACAGTAGCAACAAAATTATATTTTAGTGCAGAAGCCAATATAACATTGTCATATGTAAGCTTACTTGGAAGCTGCTCCTAGGACACACTTATCCTCCCAGTCAGTATCAACATTAGTCAAATGGTAAGCAGGCTCCCCTTAGCTGTTGGAATCACTGACAGTGGACAGGAACCCTTCCTTTGGTTTTAGTGGTGGCTTGGTAGCAGTACCACTATAGCTAGCTGTTCCTGGGCAACTGTAGCTGCCTCCTCAGTGCTTATGAAATCATATCAGTGGTTCGATGCTGCACCTGATCAGAATTGTGGCTGTGACCAACTGCCTTCACATCAGCAACTAACTCATTCCAAATCTCCTTTCTGCAGTCATATCTCCCCAGCCTCTCTCAAGCGGAAAGGTTCTATGCCACCTCAGAGATTGGATGATGTCCTCATTGATACAGCATCACTGACAGGGGTTTTCCATGGATTTCTAGGCTTGGGTGCCATAATTCTATGTGGCATAAAACAGATAAGAATAAAACCCATTAAAATGACATAAGTAATGTTTTTCTTTACAAAAATAACCTTGTGTACCACTTGTCAGCATAAAGCACTTGAACACATTTCTCATTTAGTATAGCAGAATGGTACCCCCCCCCCCCACATACACACAAATGAAGGAATTGTCATGCTGTCTACCCATTTTCACTATATATCACTTGAAATACACTTGAAACACACTTCTTGTTTAGGATAACAGAATGGTAGGTTGCACACCTACACACTCCTCCAAAAATATAAGGAGTCTGTAAAAGTACCCATTCTAAAAATACTCCTATAGTGAAGACTGAAATGTTATGTTATGGATTACTAGATGGCAGTTATCATTACGTATTAGTAAAGAAGTCAATTTATGAATGCCAGACAACTTTTACTGTGCCCACCACTCCTGTGCATGTTGCCCTGGACCATCTGAGAAGCATAACACCTGTGTCAGCAACATGTTCATTACCATTTCTCTCCAATGCCATGTGAAATTGCAAAAGCAAATGTTAAGAACAATGGTTAGGGCAGAAAGTATAACGTGTATCTCACAAATGTAAATGGCTGCCAAAACTGCCTGTGCCAAGAGAAGTATAAGAAGTGCATACAGATAAAACTTCTTTTTTCTCCTGGCTATATAAATGCATTTTTGTAACAGTTTACAAAATGCAAAAAGTCCTTGAATAATAGAAGTGTACCTTAGCAAAATAAAGAGCTTCTCTGCAAAGAAATCACCTTCAAAAATACCAACAATCTTCTAACAGGTCTCCTCATCTTCACGTTCCCTAGCTACACAGTTACCGTTCTATGTTGTAGATTCAGCCCTATGAAGATGCAGATGAGGTGTGAACTCATTAGAATTGCTGAATACCAAACTTTTGACTATGTGTAGCAGATATAAACATAGTATAGAATCTACAGCATTGTTAGGTGATAATGGCTTGCAACTGTGAATGATTAGTGTGAGTTAAGGAAAACACAGCAGCAATTCAGGCACCCTTTCCAGAAGAGGGTGTGTCAGTGAGCAAAACAGCACACATTTATAATTTTTGGTCCATAGTACCAAAACTCTCCCGTCTTTGCTGAAAACTGCTGTTTACTGTTAAGTATTTTATCACACATTTAAAGCAAAGTGCTAGAAAATGCATTCTAGATGGTATGCCTTATATTAAAGCAGAGATACGGGAAGAATGACAAGAATACAAAGATAAGACAGCTTTACATTTCTGCAAACATTCACAAATGGTTGTGTGATCACTCATTGCACTAAATATGTTAGCCACACGTGTACAACCAAATAAGAATGTCCAAGTGTATGAACTGTTAATACTGGTTATGCACAGGATTTTGTGGCTATTGCCAAGCAGTGTCTGTGGCAAAGACAGTTAACTCAGTTATTACAGTGTTGTGTAAGTTCAATAGTCTGATGGTTCAAATCCAGACATATCTAATTGTTTGAAGTTTGCTTCATTTTTTTTCTTGTTTTTTTCATTTCTGTTTCACGTGGCACAGTGGCTAACTAGCCATCAATTCAAAATCAATGTCAGTTGCCTTATGAAATGCAAACACGCTGAGTGGCATTGCACGGGATTAGCAACATGGAGTGTAATGTCTACAGAAATTGCATCTGTTACCTGATTGCACCATGGCACAATGTGTAAATACGTTCAGGTAAACAAAACAAAAGATAAATAAATCGGGGTTGGAGTCCCACAATAGTTATTTTTACTGTGGAATGGTCATATTGAATATTTACAGAAATAATATACATACATTTGCTTTGCCTACTTGTGTGCAAACAGGGTTCACAACTTAAGGAATAAACTGTAAGAATTAATTGTTTTTTTCCTTCCTTCATGCAAACAGAACTAGCTGTGAGGTACATCCCTCCCATAATCAAAGTATAACTGTAAAACAGAATGTATTGTGTGGTATGTACCACAAATCTCAGATCTATTAATAAAGTAATGCAAGTCTATAGATTTCCAATATATTGTCAGACATTAAAAGTCCCACAAAATATGTGCCAAATCATGCCATTGATCCTTCCAAAATTAATACTTAAAAGCCAAGCCATTGAGCATTTAAGTGTTGACCAGTGGACAAAGTGTGACCAGGTGTACTAGCACACATGTGCCATAAATTAATGGCAAATTTCAAATTATCATTGTCGGTTCATAAACTCAATTCATCTTTGTTTGGAAATGTTTCTCTCTGCTTAAAATCAGGCACATGTGCTGGCATGGTTGTGCATGTTTGTGCACTGGTTGTAAAATGCAATTTCATGAGTTGGTGGGAAAAACACATGTACTGCTATTGTAGGACCTTTGCAGACATTGCAGGAGATGAGAAAGATGGTGCCAACTTCAGGGCACAGAGTTGGGTGTGGATGAGTCAGAAATACTTCCTGCTCTCCTCATGAAGCATACAGCCATAAGCTGCTGCAGGGGACTATACCAGGTCTCAGTATAAGGCTGAAGCCTGGAACAGCCTAGCCAAGGCTGTCTCTAGTACGACTGGCATACCATGCACTGTGGAGCAATGCAGGCACCATTACAGTGACCTGAAATGGGGCAAGCAGGCACAACTCCACCATTGACTGGATGAGTTAAGAACTGCTGATATCTTACAATTGTGTAAGTATATACTGTAGATAACTCAACTTTAAATGTTATGGAAATTAGAGATAGCCAAGACTGGTATGCATAATGCTTTCATGTCCCTTTTTCTCTCCTTTATTTTACAGCTGCACAGGATATTTTAGCAAAAAAAGAAGCACATGATGAGAGGGACTGGTGAGTCTCAGGGAGGCAAGTGGTATGTATGCAGCAGAAATTAACAGAATTGTATTACATATATTAGCATTTTATATATTAGTAGCAACTTAAACATGAAGAACTTAACTGTAAAAGCAAGCATGCATGTTTTCTTCTGAAGCTCTTGGTAATTTTACTAGGCAAGTGTAATACTGTACTCAGAATTGGGGGTTCAATTCCCACAGGTAACATTTACATTTAACAAATATTTTTTTTTTATTTTTAATTGCAGCAATATTGGCTTTAATTCCAAGATGTTAAGTAAATCTGTACTGTCTTTAAAGGCATATATGGATTATCTGAATATTCCAATGATTACTTTATTTATTTATTTATTTATTTATTTATTTGCAGTTTGTTAACTGGGAACATCCACTGGGCCATTCAGAGCCCATTTTGAGTGGAGGCCTGGGGAGAAAAGTTCCTCAGTACAATAATCAAAGTATAATTTTATACACTGGTAAAATACAAGTAACAAATAATTAGTTTACAATGTTTAAATCACAGCTAGAAATTCTGAGGGAAGACAAATAGCAGTGACAATTGCAACATATTTCACGTAGTTAGAGCATAGAGGAATTCTAAGGAGTTTGAGAGCAAGTGCAGTTCCAGATGTTCATGTAGAGAAGCTTTGAAGTGGCCAGGATTTGGGGCCTTTCTAATGGTTAAAGGTAGAGCATTCCAACTTTTGGCTAAAAAGTGGGAGTAAAGAAGCTGGCCGGGAGGAAGATTTGATTTGTAAACCAGCAGGGCAATACTACATGTAACAATTCACAATCCTTTTTGGGATTGGGAAAATTGTATAGATAATATAATAATAAAAGTATATTTATTGTACTAAGCCATAAGTGTGACACATAATGAGTCTAAGCATCTCTTCTCTGTTTTGTCTCACCCTACCCCTTATCTCTCTCTCTCTCTCTCTTTTTTTTGTTTGTTAAATGGAAACACACCATTATACTATCATACTTTTCTCCCAACAAAACTAATGATTTTCAGCACAGGGAGGTAGGCTAACCACTGTGACTCAATTTGCTAACCCTCCACTGGCTGCCGCAGCAATACCCAGCACCTATGGGATTCAACCTGGCAGTACTTCCTCCATACCCACTACACTACTTGTCCCATCCACATCAGGTAGCATTTCCCTGGCTGCTGGTGCATTGGTACCATCCAGGAGTATTGGTGGAGGTAGTGATTACATCACCTGCTAGGAGCTGCGAGGGATAGTGCATGATGTTATAGAAACTGGCATTGCTGCCTGCCTCTGCCGCCTGGAGAGGTTGCTCATTAGAATGGAAAAGAAACTCCCATTTCACAGTGAACCGAAGAAAGGAATAGTGATGACAGTCCTGAGGGTAAGGACTAGATTCTCACTGTTCCCACACTTGACAGGAATGTGCTTCTGATGTCCCCTTCCTATCCCTAATTATGGTGTCCCCCATGCTTTTATGTCCATCCCCATCCCTGTGTCTGTCTTGTTTGTCCTGTTTGTCTGCACCTGCTTCCTCACCGATGCTACTTACCTAACCCTGACATTCGTATGTCCTTTCCCCAATATTCCGCTCTTCTTGAAAAAAAAAAAAAAAAAAAATTGGCCCAGACATAGATCTCCACTTTGCATATGTTGTTCTCTAAACACTTGATTTGGTCCAGTTGACTATTATACAACAATATTGCATTGTTGTCACCCATCTGTATTGTAGTGACAATCCAAATTCATACAATTTTCTATTCATGTTCACATTATGATGTTGAAGAAGTGGATGCCTATGGTTTTTCCAAATTCCCGTCCTGTAAATTCCTTTATTGCTTCTCCTTTATTCTCCCTTGTGCTTGCCCCCCCCCCCCACATTTCACTACTTTCTTATTAACCCCATTTTCACACCTTTAATCTGGTCAGAAAATTGAATCATATACCACACACGACTAGAAATTGCCCATAAAAACCCTTCGCCTTTGTATGGACTTTGGTATTGAGCGCCAATGCTGAGTGGGGATGAATAGCTATATATGTTCTATGTCAACATTTGATGAGTTTTTGCCATTGGCTGCAAAAGCCCCATTATCTCTGCAGAATGTTGCTTAAACAAGCGGTGCTGAAGGGAGACAGAGTTAAAGCAGAGTAAAGGCAGTACTTTGACATTGTTCCTCTGACAGTTCTTCAGAATGCTGAATGTGCTAAAATGCAACTTCTTATGTGGAGTGTTGACATAATCATTTGATTGAGTTTTTTGGTTTTGCCAGTAGCATCAAGGGTTTGCTTACAGATCCATCTCACATCATTTATTATATGTATATGATATGTTTAATCACCCACATCTTAACATTTGTTACACTTATAAGTTTTCATGGAGATATATTGCATACTGACCAAAATGAGTATTTGAGGTGACATCAATCCCCACAAGTATCACATATTTATACCACATTGTTCTGCTTGCCATAAGTGTGTTGTCCATTTCCTAACCCTTCTTTACCATTATGTTGCTCACTTAATACTGCACAGCACGGCATCTTAATAATGAGAACAGACCAAAAATATGTCCAAGAATATTCCATTAAACTAGACATTTTTATCTGTATGGTCATTTCTCCTTGTATTTATCCCTTCCCTCCCTCTCCAACTTTACATGTGTGTATCTAGTAGGTTGATGGATTTACAAGTCATGTCATGGTTTCTGCATACTGACATGGCTCTGCTGATGGACAATACAAATATGTTACCTTGATTAAATACATTGTCTGTGCTCCTGTAATGTGCAAGGTTTAAAAATCTGCTGTACGATTCTCTGTGTGTTGTGTTCAGGTGATGATGGATGAAATGTTCATCTAATGTAATGTGGAAACTGTCCTTACTGTGAAGCATACTGCACACATTTTTCTGGATATCCAACCATACACAAATGGTTAGCATATCTGCTGAGTCCCAACAATTATTTAAAAAGATGTACCACCCCTTGCGATTTCTAGAAAATTGTAAACATAATTAACTTGTGATTTGCAGTGAGGCCTGTAAAACATCTAATAGTTAAACAACTGTATTGAGGTAAACATTATTGATAAAATCTGGGGAAGACACATACTTTAGTTTAGGCATCAATGGTCACATTTGCAGTCCTGATCACATTTACTTAGGTAATGCCATCCTGACACCATTTGCAAATAGAAAATTTCTCGGATTTGATCCCTAGCTTACCTATATTCTGAACATGACAGTGGTTTTACACACTGTGGCACAGACAAAGCTAAACAGCAAGGGTATTTCCATACTCTGTAACTGTCCAGTGTGCTGACAGCCATATCTTGCCATTGAGCCTGTTTGCATGAACTAAATTACATCTAACACATTTTACCTTAAGCACAGAGCTGTGTTTGCTTGGTGCTTAATGTTGGCCAAATGGAGAAGGCAATGGTAACAGTTATTTATGTAATAAAACTTTGGCCACAACACTTCAGATATAAACTACACCATGAACATCACAGTATCTTTCAGCAGTTTCTCCCATAACATACTTGCAAACTACTTCACAGGTTCAAGTTTAGTTCATGAAATGTGAATCACGCATGCGCTAACATTTTGCCATTGTTCACTCAAATCAGTTTCCCTGCAATGTGTTATGTAAAGAGTTGTTTAACATGGCTTACTTTGGTTACTGAGCTGTTAGTTTCCATTACATAGCAAGGCATTCATAAACACAAGCTAAGGGGGGGGGGCATGCTTTCTGAGTTTCATTTGTGCACTGCAGCAATGTACTTGCAAATTATACATTGTTACTTGGACCACTGGCAAGCAGAAGTAAAGGACAATGAATGCATTGTTATATTTGCTATGGGTTTATACTGACACTGGACATTGGTTATCCATGAACATATCACACTAATATTTTCAATAAATTCTATTAATGCAGACATCACTTCATCTGACTATGAAGACACATACCTCCACCCTTGCAGTACTGCTGTTGCCAAAGTGTGTGAGTGTGTGTGTGAGTGTGTGTGTGTGTGTGTGTGTGTGTGTGTGTGTGTGTGTGTGTGTGTCTGTGTGTGTGTGTCTGTGTCTGTTCTCTAGATTGTGTAACTAGTTAGAGAATAGAATTTCATGACAGTCAACTTATGTGTATGTGTGTATTTAGAACAGCTTGACTACAGATCCTGCTGCCCTCTTGCAAGCATCATTCAGAAAGCACTTTTACCCTGCTACATGACTCTACAGCAATTCCATACAGCCCTCCCTGCATCATCTTCTCAGCACACACCGATGATGTCAACCCCTATAAAGTGTACTGTGATAGTGTTAACATTAGATTTTGTGCCATGGTGCTAACATTAAGTACTGTGTTTTCTAGCTTGTATAACTAGTTAGGTAGGGATTCCATTCTAACAGCAGTCAACTTGAATATGAATGTGTGTGCGATCATCCAACTTTCACTTTGGAGGTAAACTTGCATCGGGATGTGAGTCCATATCTGTAATCCTCCAACATCATATTCTCAGCAAAAACTGGTGATGTCATCCCCTATAAAGTGCACTCTGATACGGCTAATATCACATTTGAGTCATGGTGCTGGCATTAAGTACTGTTATATAGCTTCTAGTACATAGGTAAGTAGGGGTTCTAATAAGTTCATAGGTTCATAGGTGTGTACTAGGCTAATGGCCCTGGAGCCTTTACAAGCCTAGCCCAAAAAAATGACCAAGGCACCATGCCACCCGATGTTAGTTCACAATGCCCCTATCCAGTAGGGCAACTGGAGTGATCCCTGCAGTGAACTTTCTGTTACCCATCCACTCATCAAAATTCCTCTTGAAGAGGGTCAGTGAGGTGCTCTGCTTGACATGAATGGGAAGCTTATTCCAGAGTATGGGCAATCTTTTGGGAGATGAATCTGTCCCTCCAGCATGCTCTGTTAATTATTGTAATGAGGTTTTGATCTCTGGAGCATATGGCGCGGGGGGTATTGGGATTTCTTTAGGTGTAGCATTTCAAGTAGGGCTGGGTCGGACATGGCTTTCTAAGTCAAGCAGAGATCACCTCTTAGTAGATGATAAGAGACTGAGAACAGCTGAAGTTTCTTGAGTCTGTCCATGTAGGACATATGTTTAATGCCTAGGGTCCTTTTTGTGAGGTACTTTTGTGGCCTCTCCAGCTGTTGTAGGTGTCTGGTCAGGTACATGGCAAATGGAGCGTTATATTCAGTGGTTGGTCTAATGAGGGATGAGTAGAGAGGGATGATGACCTCTTTCTTTCTGGATGCAAAACCTTTGGTTATAAGATGTGCCATGTAGAAGGACTTTCTGATTACAGTGGCGGTCGAAGTTGAGGTGACTGTCGACCTGGGTGCCAGATCTCTTATTTCCCCTTCAGTGTTCAGTGGGCTCCCATCAACATGGTAATTCAGGGAAACTGAGTTTTTTCCAATGGGGATAATAAACCATTTTTTGGAGTTAAGCTTCAGGCCATGGTTCTGACACCAGTCATTGGTCTCAAAGAGGCCCTTTTGTAGGATGTCTGCATCACTTGAGGAGTTGATAATGACTCCTAACTTGTAGTCATCAGTGAACCTGGTCAGCCAGAGTCCTTCTGTGTTAGCCTGGACTTCTGAGAAGTAGATGCCAAACAGGAGAAGGCCCAGGACCGAGTCCTGTGGGACTCCACTCATGACTGGTCAACAGTCTGATTTGGAATCCACAACTTTCACTCTGTGGGTCCTGTCTGTGAGCCAATTTGCAACCCACCTAGTGATGCCTAGTTTGGTGAGTTTATCAATGATACCTAAGTGGGGAAGGATATCAAAGGCCTTGGCCAGGTCGAGGCAGGCTGAATACACTGCCTTACCCTCACCCACAGCCTTGGTGACAGCCGCGAAGAAGTCAACCAGGTTGAGCAGGCAGGATCTCCCCTTGACAAAGCCAAACTGTGTGAGGTCAAGAGTTTGGAGATTGCCTATATCTTGATTAAGCAGGTCCATAATGATGCGCTCCGTAGCTTTGCATACTAGACTCGTCAGGCTAATGAGGTGATAGTTCCCAGGATCTGCAGTTGCTCCCCCTTTATGGAGCGGGATGACTGTAGTAGTGTGCCATTCTTTAGGGACATATCCTGAGGTAAGACTGTGATTGAACAGGGCACACAGAAGTGGTGCCAGTTCATTGGGTCTATATTAAAATCTCGAAGTCTGACAATATCGAATACGATATTGTTGACACGAGAATACCGAAAGTGCACTACATCGAACGTTTAAACGGAAAATCTCCGTAGGGGGAGATTTCCATTTATTTCAATGTAGTGCGTTCTCAGAGTTGGTATATTTAAGTGGGGGGGTGTGGGGGGCGCAGGGGGACTTGCCCCCCTGCATACACACTATTTAGTTTTTTTTTTTTATTTAGTATTTTTTTTTTTTTTTTTGGTTTTGATGGTTTAAGACTTCGATCAGTAAATTTCAATCTTTAGTGATTCGAAGTTTTAAACCTTCAAGATTATAATGTCGACCCCACTTCATTTTGTAGATCATGTAGGACACAGCCAGAGATATTATCAGGTCCCAAGGATGCTGTATTCTTGGCTTTGGATAATGCAGCTTTTACCTGTGCTGCAAAAATGGTTGGTACCAGGCTTTCTTCTGGTATTGTGATAAGACCCTTGCAGGGGAGGGAGGGGTAAAGTTGGCACTGAATCTGTTGGCCAGTATGTTGGCTATATCTGTTGGCTCAGTGTAGGAAGTGACATTGTGCAATAACTCAGAGCAAATCTGGGTATTGCTTTGGAAGTTTTTGATATAGCTATAGAAGGCTTTCTGGTTGTTTTTGGTGTCAGCCACAATTCTGCCTTCATAGCTGGCTTTAGAGGATTTGATAATGGATCTCAGCTTTTTGTTGAGACTGATAAGGAAGTTTTACCAGTCTTGTGACTTCATTTTTTTCTGCAACAGTTTCTTTCTTCTGTTGTAGAGTTTATTGATGGCTAGGCACCACTAGATTGGCTTCCTTTTTTTGGAGGAGAGTGTCTTAGTTCTATTTGGTATGGCAAGGTCCATGCATTTGTGTATGTGCTCGTACAATGCATTGGTGTATGATCTGGCAGTCATGCAGCCATTTTCCATTGGCATGGGTGCCAAGAAGTTAGCTATCTCTGTTTTTAGGAGCCCAAAGTCAGCTTTAGAGAAGTTTTTCTGGGTGGTCACCTTAGGGGGGGTGTAGGTGAGGTGGAGATTTCCATGGTGATCAGTTTGGGGTCAGATTTAACCAGGGAGGAATTGACTATAGGTGTGGAGCAATGGTCTCCCATGTTGGTGATAACCAGGTTGAGGATGTTGCTTCCTGTAGTGGGGGGCAGAATGAGCTGGTCCAGGGCATTGGAAGTGATAAATTCCAGAAAGCATTGGGCCTGTATATTGCTACTTGAATAGTTTTCCCAGTTGATGGAAGGGTAGTTGAATTCACCCAGTATGAGAGTATTGGGTTAGACCCTGAATTATTTAAGGGTGCATAGGAAGTTGGAGTGAGAGACTAGGGACATGCTTGGGGTTCTTTAGCAGGCTATGACTTGTATTGCCATCTTATCCAGTGTTGGTCATACCTGAAGTATCTCAGATGCATTATGCTGGGCTACCGGTGCATACCCTTTAAGAATATGGAGATACCGCCATCTTTTGAACTTCCAGCCATTTTCTGGGGCCAAAAGGTATGGAATGAGTTGTACCCTGGGAATGCAGGGATGTCTGCTTCTTTAAACCAGGTCTCCATTACAGCACAGATGTAGACATTCTTCATTTTGAGGAGAGCTTTGAGCGAGTGCATCTTGAGATTCAGACTTCTAACACTGAGCAATATGACCCTCAGACTGCATTTGTTTGTAGCTGTTACACTGAAATTTTGGTCTTTGTAACACTGCCTAAAAAAATCACTATAGGGGTGGCAAGAGTCATAGTCAGTACCCAGAATCCCAGGGGTGACAGATGCAGCCCATCTCTGGCAAAGTATCGAGGTCTGTCGATCATTCATCCTGGGCAGACTGATACTGGATCCCCTTAGAATGACAACAGAAACTTTGACTTCAACAATTGGCTATCATTTTCTGCTCGTACTGTGGTATCATTCTGGGTGATGGTAGAATACTGCTCAGGGCTAGGGTCATACCTGCCTGGGCCACATAATCTGAGAGTTCCCTGGCATCTCTTTTCATGTAGTCCAGGGAAGTATGTCTCGGGTCATTCACACCCACATGGACAATCTCAGAACAGTCAACTTGACTACATGTGTGATCATTCAACTATAATTCTGGAGGCAATTCCCCATTGGGATGTGAGTTCACATCTATATCATACACTTTTCCAAAAAATCATCTTAGAAGACAATGATGATGTCATTGTCTTTAAAATGCACTCTGACACTGTTAAAGTTAGACATCTATGGTGGTGTCTATCTTACATTGTATGGAATCCAACCTGTATACCTACATAGGGGTTGTGTGTGAATCTGACGTCAATCAACGTGTGTGTGTGTGTGTGTGTGTGTGTGTGTGTGTGTGTGTGTGTGTGTATGGTTTATTTCATATTACAGTCATTGTATGATGTTTTGAATCTCTTTTTGTTTGCTTCCCACTCAGGTGAACATTTTACATAGCCCCATGAATTCAACAACCCTTGTTCCTTCCATACAGCTACCATCCATGCTGTGGAATGCTGAAGATATCATCATCTTAAAGATGCATACACACATTGTGAAGCTGAACCCCATACATTACCCTGTGCAAGCCATCTCTAGGCCTCTGGATACGTGACTGCTAATTCTGTCATGTGGCATTGCACATGTCACATAAGGACAGAGGCAGTCTATAATACAATCAAATACTCAAACACAGACACACACACACACACACACACACACACACACACACACACACACACACACACACACACACACACACACTCACACACACACACACACATATCCCTACAATCTTCCATCACATAGATATAGCAATTTTTGTTTAAATGGTATAATAATAGCTATGATTTTGTGTGCTCTTCACCATTAGCCTACTAGTGCCTTGTGACCCTCTGAAAAATGCACATATCAATGTTGTTTTCATCCACATGTGCAATGTTGAGGTGTGGATGTGTTGTACTTGAACTACTATAGTGATGGTCACTGCTGGCATTTGGTTACATGTTCCTTCCATAACAGCTGTGGTAATAAGTCTGAAGATTGTTGACATGGGTTGATGCTATGTATATTGTTGCCTTACTAAGGCATGTGCTCTTGTACTGGACTATATCAACATTCTACACAGTTGTTATGCAGCCATCACAGTGACAGCTGCAGTATGGCACAGGTGTGCATGCATATACTTAGCATCTGCAAATGTTATCTGACATATAGCTGTATTACAGCTTACTGATTACATGGGCACATATGCTTAGGTTCATCCACATGTTATAATTCTCTTATATGTACAAACATATGACACGTTTGGATTTACTGCAACTTTGGGGAATTCATTGTATGTACAATTGTGTTGTTATTCACAAGGATTATTCAGGTGTTCAACAGCAGCACTGTGGGACTGTCAGCATTTGTGTCATTAAATGCTCTGCATGAACCACATCTACCTCAGCTATAATGTACAACTGATGTAATGACATGAAATAGGGTGAGTTGTACAATTGTATTAAAAGTTCCACTGTGTTGCATGTGACTCTTACCCAATGCTGTATTTGGAGGTGATGTCTCAAATCATTTTGTAAAAAAATGAAAGCATTAAAGCTTATGGGGAATACTCAGCTATGTGTAGAGCCGATGGTGAGTGGCACCACCCATACTCCACCAGAGGAAATAAACAACCTACTAGCTGACATATTTGGATCAGACTTTATCCCCCATATCCAAAAGTCATCAAACAAGTATACCTGCCACCATTCTTCAGCCTTTTATCTCAAGACAGCAGGTCATCTCTGCCCTTTCTAAGGCAGAAAATATGGTGTCAGTGGGCCCTGACAGTATCCCAGGTTGCCTTTTAAATAATGTCAAACCTTACCCAGTAGACCCACTTGGATCCCTATTTAAACACAGCCTCCAGTCAAGTTATGTTCCAGCAGAATGGTGTACAGCAACAATCATCCCTTTGCACAAGGGGGGGAGGGGAACCATCAACCTACACATGGAGTTATATACACATAAGCCTGAATAGCCTCATTAGTAAGGTCATGGAAATATTCATCACGGACCTTATCAACAAGGACATAAGTAATCTCCTAACTCTGGAACCAACCCATTTTGGATTTGTTTAGCTTAGATCATAACTGTTCTATGTGGTTAACTTCTTCAAGAAGGTTACCAAAGCCATGGATGAGGGAAACACTGTGCATCCCACCTAACTTGACCTGGACAAGACATTTAACACAATTCTCCAATCAGATATTATAGAGAAACTCTATTAACTGGGCATAAACCCACATATGCACCAGATGAGTAGCCCAAACGGCTCACCAACAGGACACATACTGTCAAAGTGAGCAAATTCACCTCTAGCAAGAGGCCAGTCACCAGGAACATACCATACCATAGTGCTATGTATTAGGCTCTGTCCTGCTCAGTATTTATTTCTCAGAAGTCTTTGTCTGAATAAGTTTGCATATGACTACAAACTGGGGGCAATACTGAATACACAAATGATACGGATATACTGCAGAAAGAATTAATGCACACAAATGACTCCTGCTAAAGCAAATACCTCACCTAATTAAAATATAGACAGCACCACTAAGAGTAGACCCAGTGGTACATGATCTGGGTACTCAGGTTGATACTAATCTGAACTTCAACCTCCTTATGTTTACAGTGGTGAGAAATTCCTTCTATGTGGCACAACTGATAAGGGCATGACATCCAGATCAAATGATGCTATAATTCCATTGTTCTTGGCCCACATCACACAAATAATTGAGTACAATGCACACTTTGGCATGTACCTCACAAGACATCTGCAATGACTGGAGTAAATGCAGAGTTTTCTCACCAAGAAGATGCAAGTTATAAAAAATAAGTCCTACATGGAAAGACTGAAAGCCCTATCAGTGTATTCTCTCTCCTATAGACTACTAAGGGGCAATCTGTATCTAGCCTACAGGGTGGTATCCATTCTAAGCCTGATGTAAATGTTATACATTTGTAAATCAATCTGCACTTGGGTCACTCATTCCAAGGATCTTAGCTGAGCATCTGACACAAATAAATCATGTTGGAGAGATAGATACATCTCTCAGAGACTACACCTTTTCTGGAAAAAAGCTTCCCATTCACATAAAGCAAAGTCCTTTAATGATCATCTTCAAGTACAATCTAGATCAATGGCTGTATAATCATAAATTTACTCCTGTTGTCGTGTCCATGACCCTCAGGGGCAGATGCAGTTGATATTACATACCATCGCATAGGCTTGTACCTCTGCAAACTTTGTTCACCTCACTATTAAAAATTGTTTCATGCTGATTAAATCTGGTTAGCTGGTAAGGGCTATTGGGTCATTAGCCTAGTACTCTCCTATGAATATATGAACCTATGAGATGCGCTCATAGCCTATTTGCAGCTATATTGTAACTTTACTGCATCACAGGTGTAACATTACATCACATCAGTTTTACCACTTGATAGTTTGCATGAACACATATGGATGATGTCAGGATTTAATGGCAGTTTAACATTTTGAATGGCAATGTTAGGGGACAGTAATCGTGTCACAAGTTTTGATTTGCTAATGGTGGGTACTCCTTGTATTGTTTAACATGTGTTTAATATTACAGTGACAGCTTCCTTTATCATTGACTCTTGACTTTGCACTGCTGTACTTTCTGTGCAGATGGGCATAGTTGATGCATCGCCATCAATTTCACATAATGCTGTACCATTTATTATACTGGATCACTTCTTAATTCACACATTAATTGCAGATGGTTCAGGAATATCCATCAGTATTACAAGTTGCATATGCATGCAATACTTAGCTGTGTGCAGGGAATCCATTCATAATAATGTGGTGTTTGTATGTGTTGTTATTCATATGACTGATACCTACATCAGCCAGAGATGCTGTAGACAACTGTATCACGTTTGGCACACTGAGCTCCTATACATCTGGCAGGTCATACCAAACTATTCTTTGGGGTGTATACCCATTAGGATTTGACAGAGCAGACTTCTTTTCAAGGCATTCTATTTGATGCCTGTGTTATATGTCTTTCTGTTTTGTGCCCAGTAAATACACAGCTCATTGGCAACATTGATGGCATGGGTTTGATTCTTGCAGGTGGTGATCATGGCTTATGTGTCAGGAAAATCTGTCATGTGGCCATGATTGGCCCTGATTTCAACTCTGCTTTTAATATTGTCCCCTTTAAACCATCCAAAAAGTGGTCACTGTTGGGCAAGGGGTGGTGAATTCCACCTATAGAATACTAACAATCATTACAGCTGTACACATCTGTTCCTGAAGAACATACATAATACATTACACACATATTCTGTCAGTTCTGCACATTAATTGTCATAATATTGTAAATGTGCCCATGATTGTGCCTGTTTCTATGTACATTTGTCCAGGAGTCTGTTGCTATGTGTCCCTAATTTTTTGAGAGTTATGGTGACATGTCAGGCATATTCAAACAAGTCATTTTTCAGATATTCAGAGTATGCACATAACCATTCATTTATATACAGTTCTTGCTAAATGTCCTCTCAAGTGAGCAATTTAGTGATGTTTATATCATAAAAATCCACTTCCACTGACATATAACCTTGTGTAACCATTGCATATATACTATAATGTGTGTTTATGTCATAGTATACTTGTTCAGGAAGTCTAAAGATCACTATGTAATGTGCTATCTACATATGTGCTTAATGTTATGCTACTGACTTATGCTGGAAGTGTACATAAATTAACATATCTATTTTGGGCACATTGACATAT
Organism: Protopterus annectens; assembly: GCF_019279795.1. Lineage (NCBI taxonomy): Eukaryota > Metazoa > Chordata > Ceratodontiformes > Protopteridae > Protopterus > Protopterus annectens. The sequence goes on from NC_056731.1 coordinate 202,977,923, forward strand.
TTTCCATGACCTCTGACTCTTTATTATTTCCTATTATACATGTCTGTGCCCATTTTCATGAGCACACTTACCCTGCCCAACATACGTTTCTTTGTATTTATCCTTCCCGTTTAATCCACCTCCTTCATTATTTTTTTATTTTATTTTTTTAATTGTACTTTGCACTAAGTATACTTTTCACTACTATGTTATTACTGATGGTACTGTGTTATATTTAACCCTGGTAACCATTGTGGCTATTAGTACAATCTCGCCAAGCAAGTTTACTTGTAAGCAAACTTGAATGCATCCTCCTTCTGTGCTCATGCTGCTCTGCACAATTTCCTGGCTGGAGAAACTGCTGCAGGCCATGAAACCATGTTACTGTTCATGTAAACGAAATGTGATGAGCAGCATGAACATGCAATTAGCTCTGCCGCTCATCGTGCCAACTCTTAAACTCCATGTAGGCTTTGCACAAGGCCTACAGAGAGTTTATTGAATCCCCTGATATTGCTAAATTGTCTAAAGTCTGATCATAAGTCCTTCAGAACTAGCAATCAGTGCAGGTAGAAATTTTAGAGAAACAGAGTAATACAGATTATGTTTAAAAACTATGTACTAAACCAGATTTTAATAAGGAGAACAAATCAAGGTTTTCAACGCAGTTCAGATAGCTCAAGTTCTCCTAAATGCCAAAGAAAATCGGTTTAAACAGATGAGAGGTCATGAATGGTGAAGAGTTCCATTCCTGCAGCAATGCTGTTGCTTGTGACCTCACAAACAGAAAGGAGCTGTTGCAGAAGAATTCGTACCGGAAAGTAAAAATGTAAATATTAGAAACAAATTGTGGGTGTGATGACTCCTACTCCAGATAGAAATTCTTCTGCTTAAGAGTATCACTATGACTAGTTTGCACTGAGTAAACATCACAATCTAAATTAAACATTTTTTTAAGCCATTCATTCAAGTGAATGTTATGTCCAGTACAGGCAGTGAGATATTTCAGTCTGGCTCCCTTGGCTTTATAAAGAGCATTTGTACCCCCCCATATCAGCAATGCAAAATATTGCTCCATTGTTGCTTGTGGGGTATGCAGACAAGTAAATAATAGGTTGCAATTCACTACATTAATTATGCACACTCAATGTACAACCAGTCTCCTTAGCAGATGAATTCAGTCTAATCATCAGCCTAAGGAGCCAGACCGATATATCACACTGCATTTAGAGGGCGTACCATTCACTTTCATATATGGTTTAAAAAATTGTTTCATTTATACTGTGATGTTTGCTCAGTGCAAACTCATTGTAGTAATACTCTTAAGCAGAAGATGGTTAAACTGTAAAAACTATAATAAAAATACAGGCTACAGCTGGACAATGTTTACTTTAAAGAGAGTATTCTTGTCAAATGGGTATATTTATAGTTAAATACACTAATGGGCTCCAAGAAGGGTCATTGGTCCATAGTGAGTTATTGTGGTTATTTAACCAGATTGGCTTAGAACTTATGGGCATTTTGACCAATGACAATGAATGTTTAATGAAGAATTTGAAGAAGGAAATCAAAATACTACAGGAGGAGATCACAGCAGATTTATTGTTTGGTTCTTTGGAGGATGAATTTTTTTCAAGTATTTGACAGGGTTGCGAAGGAATGTGTGGCTATCAAAAGAATGAAGGAGAAGAAACTGGTGAGAGACAAGGATGACATGAACTATGCTTTTCCTTGTCCTCTCCTACCAATAATTCTAATCGGGGTCCTGTCAGCAACAACTCTCGACAGGTTACAGAGACCCCAGTGAATGAAAATGTTATACCAATAAAGTTTTTTGGAAGAAGCCAACATTCCACTTTGCTCATCCAGTATGTATGTTTTAATAACAAAAGAAGATGAATTATTTTCTGGCATATACAATAGCATTTCTTAACATTTTAAGTTTTGTAGATGGATTTTTGTTTTGGTATTTGGTTTTATCCTGTTGTCAGAGTTAGTCCATTTGCCATGTTGCAATGATTGTATGTGTGAGAGGAGCAGACAATGTATGCTCCTCTGGTTTTCGCTTTGCCTGTTCATTACTCCCCCTCTGAACTTTCAGTTTTAATTGCATTGATTTCTCAACTTGCTGTAAAATTGGATAGTTTGCTAATGAGCAGAGTGGATTCATTTGCTAAGGACACTGGTCATGAAGTGGATGTATATAATGAATGCAGTGGGTGCAATGCACTATTCACATGTCTGTATACCCTGGAAGCAACAATGGAGAGATGTTTAGTGTTGCTAATAATGGGGTTGACACGCATGCTCTTTATGAAGCCAAGGCAGTCAGAATGAAACATCACACTGTGTGTACAGGGCATACCATTCACTTTCACAAATGCTTTAAAAAATCCTTTCATTTAGATTGTTATGTTCGCTCAATGCAAATGGGTTGTAGTGATACTCAAGCAGAAGATGTTTAAGTTTTAAAAAACTATTATCAAAATACAAGAGGCTGCAGTTGAACAATGTTATAAAGACAGTATTCTTGCCAAATGGGCACCAAATGGTCTGCCTACATATAGTTAAATATCCTAATGGACTTTAAGAAGGGTCATTGCTCAATAGTGAGCTATTGTTCTTTGACAAGTTTGGCTTAACATTTATGGATATTTTTTCCAATGACAATGAGTGTGTAATGAAGGATTTAGAGAAGGAAGTCAAAATATTACAGGAGATCACAGCAGACTTACTGCATGATGTGTGGAGGAAGAACTTTTTTTGAATATTTGACCAGATTGAGAAGGATTGTGTGACTATAAAATGGAAGGAAGGAAGGAAATCGCTGAGAGACTGAGATGAGTATAACACAAAACAGGCTTATTGTTTTCATCCTACCAATAATTATAATCGGACTCTTATCAGGAGCAACTCTCAACAGGTTACAGAGACGCTAAGGAATGAGAATGCTGACAATACCAAGGAAGTTCTTTTAGAAGAAGCCAACATTCGACATCACTCATCCAAAATACATGTTTTAATATTAAACGATTGTGGATTACTTTCTGGGGTAGTTGGATTTTTGTTGTAGATATGCAAATGATAGACTCATAAGTCAAACCTCACAAAGCTTGGCAGTTGCTAAATGTAATATAGACTATGAGTTAGATAGCTTGACTTGATTAGTGGAATAACACTGAAAACTTGCATTGTACCATCAGCCATGGTGTCTTACTGGAACAGACATCAGTTACTAGACAACTGTGTCATTAAAACACAATGAAACTAATACTGATAAAATGTCAAGGATTCACCGGTATGTCATATCTTATTTATTGTTATGAACTTTTAGTTTCAATAATTTTAAATAGTTACTAAAACATGTAAGCATATATGTAATTAGATGACCTAGAACAGCATTTTAACATTTTATGAGGTTTCTGTGTGAAAAAAAATGCAGACACACACACACACACATATATATATCACACACACATATATATATATATATATATATATATATATATATATATATATATATATATATATATATATATATATATATATATTTTTTTTTATATGTATAAAAATCCATTTGTTTAGCCTATATACCATATAAAGACTTCAAAATCTAGCAATCTGCCTGAATTAAATTATAACATGTAGAAGAAAAATTCACATTTATTTCACCTGAATTATCAATGAATCAGGATACATCAAAATTTTTCTTGGACTGGCTTTTTTCTAGGTACATCTGAATGTTTGCAACTGATTTAACAGCACAGTGTGTCTGAAGTAAGTGCAGAATTGTAAGGGCTTGACTGTCATTTCAGATTACAGCTAGTGGAAAAAGTTAATGACAGCAAAGGGTCAGACAGTGCCTTGCAGTGTCAAAAATGTGACATTTCATTAGTTGTGAAACAATTATGTGCTTTTGGCTGGTACTGCAGTCCAAATCTGACAACTGACAAAAATAGCAAGAGAGAGTCATGTTGACAAGAACTCAACATGCTTAACATTATTATGCACACCTGAAAAGAATGAATGCAGTACATTTGGGTTAGTGCACTGGAAACAAATCCTAGCAAGACAAAAATACATGTTTTTTTACAGCATTCATAGCTACTTTCCTTGATAGGGTACAAATCTGCATGTTATATCTGTATACTTTTGGACAATGTTATTATACTATAACTTAATCCCGAGTAAGCTGTTCTGTATAATGAAGAGATATACTTAAGGGGGTTACTCTAGAATGCTACAATTATAAAATGCATTATTGATAGTCTAGGTTTTCATTTCTTTTTACCAGTAGGTGGACTGGTCAAAAGATGACTTTCTGCCAAGACTACTGTGCTCCATAGACAGATATATCAAGAAAGGCTGTGTTTCCAACAAACTGCCTACAAAAGACTTCAAAGTGCAATGTAACACATATTACAGGAGGTAGTTATGATTTAGATGCTGTCTGTCAAAATGCCTCAGAATTGCTGTATGTAACAATTTAATGGAAATGACAAATCCAGAATTAAGAATTATAAACTGCCAGCATAAATGAAATAATCCACCTTGATTACAAGAGGAAATATTAATGATTTATTCATCCAGCCATAATTCCCTCAGCCAGTGAGGTACAACACTGATATGAAATGCTTCCTTATACATGTTCCTTCAAAAACTTTTTGTAATCTAAATTCTCTACTTTTTTACTTACTCACATATAAATATAATAATATACAGCAGAAGTCATATAGCTGGTACAAGGCATTGTTTCATGCCTATAATAGATGCATAATGTGCTATTTGTATTCTGATCCTCAGATATGCTGTCTCCCATATCTCCACACACATCTGCTGTCAGATCAGAAGGGCATGTACACCATCATTAATTAATTGAAGGCTTTGGTGGTATTCATATTTTTGAAATAATGGCATATTTCTAAAGAAATACATTTAATGAAATAAAAAGAGAAGATGGAAAAGTCAAAATCATGAGTTAATGGTAGAAAATAAAATACATCAAACTTTTAGTGCTTTCATCTCACAAATGAATCAGAGAATTCTGTGAAACAGCCAAAACAAGATATAATCTCCGTATTTGAAAAGGTTTAGGTGAAAGTTCAGTTGATAAGTTAGCTAAAGCAAACATTTCATTTGTAAATATATGAGAAATACTGATAAGTAAACATGTAAAATGTTAAGAATGTTAAAAATACCAGTATTTAACTGTAGCACTGTCATTAAATCTGGCCTTATACACTAGCACTATCATTAAAGGAGGTTCTATATGGTAACCATTTGCCATTATGGGACCTGCTACAGTAAGTCCCAAAAACTGGAGACTGAATGGCTGAAAGAACAGACTTTAATAAACTCGGTCCATTATGCCACTTAACTGAATTTTCCCTTTTCTCCAAAATAATGTGATCTCAGAGTTGGTATATATAAATTTGGAGGGGGGGTGCAGGAGGGCTTGCCCCTTGCAAAAAGAAGTTTTAAGGGGAAGAGTGAGTTTCAAGATTCATTCTTCTCCTGTGTTTTCAGTCTTCTTTAAGGTTTCAGTACTCAGCATTTCGACTGCTGACATTTTAATAGCACACCAGCCTATAGAGACACATTAAAATTAATTTAACCATCTACTTAATGAAATCATAGAGCTTACAAAACTGCATATAGATATGCTGTAGATAAATAAGCAAGCAATTAGGTAAGAGAGTAAAGAAATAAATACATACAAAAACGAATAAATTAGCATTCATGAAATGACCGTAAAAGACCTATTAGCTTAAGTTTTAGAGCTGCCATAGAATAAGCAGCTCACTCTATGAACATTTTTGTCACATTCACTGGAAAAACTTTAAGAAAAGACACATGTTTTGGCGAGATATATTAGATAAAATAATAGCCTAACATAATTGCACTTGCAGTTAAAATAATCACCATATCTTTGCCATGTTGTATAGGCAGCCTCTCCTTAGAAAAGATAAGAGAAATAAGAGATTGGCTTTAACTGCTTTGTATCTTCTTCTTCTTCTTCTTTTTCTTTCGGCTGCTCCCATTAGGGGTCGCCACAGTGGATCACCTGTTTCCATTTCTTCCTGCCCTCTGTATCTTGTTCTGTCATACCAACCACCTGCATGTCCTCTCTCACCACATCCATAAACCTTATCTTAGGCCTTCCTCTTTTCCTGTTACCTGGCAGCTTCATCCTTAGCATCCTTTTCCCAATATACTCTGCATCCCTCCTCAGCACATGTCCAAACCAATGCAATCTCGCCTCTCTGGCTTTGTCTCCAAACTGTCCAACCTGAGCTGACCGTCTAATATACTGAGTCTTAATCCTCGTCACACCCTCGTCACACCCAGTGCAAATCCATCTTTAACTCTGCCATGTCAAGCTCTGACTCCTGCCTTTTTGTCAGTGCCACTGTCTCCAACCCATATAACATAGCTTGTCTCACTACCCTCTTCTATACCTTTCCTTTCACTCTTACTGGTACTCGTCTGTCACAAATCACTCCTGACACTCTTCTCCACCCACTCCACCCTGCCTGTACTTTCTTCTGCACCTCTCTTCCACACTCACCATTACTCTGAATTATTGATCCCAAGTATTTAAACTTATCCACCTGCACCAACTGGTTTGCATATAAGGGCTTAAATGATGCTGTGAAAGTAGAATTCAGTAAAGATACTAGAACATTTCCCATGTTGGAAATTTTACAATGTAAAATGATAAAGAGGGAAATCATGGTTATGATACCAGCTCCCCCTCTGCCCAGTTAAAAAATTCATAATGCTTCAACTCACAATGTTCAAAGACCCCTGTCCCCTAAAAATTTGACTTTATCCATCATAGTTTATGTATCTCCCACCAGCCTATGAAACCTGCAAACTTTCTGTAACAATAACTTCAAGTTTCTCAAATTTTCATCTCACATCCTTCTTGTCACCAACTGATCACCAGCTATACTAATTATCCATCATTGTATTGCATCAATTAAAGCACAAATAAAAAAAATGAAATGAATTAACTAATAACAACTTAGCCACTTTCCTACAAATTGTAACTATAACCTCTATAAACACAGAACCTGTGGGGGTGTGCATCTAGGGTAGCACAATCTGAACTCATTTACACTTAATAAACACCATCCAAAATTATGATCTAGCCAGCATTTTCAGTTAAAATATCCCCCCTCCCCCCAGTATCACCTATGGGACTCCTTGACATATTTAGTTACATAATTAGCCTATATATCTGGGAACAAATATCTCAGAAAAGCCCTAAAATATATGATCCATAGTAATATTTTCCCTGATCTAAAAACAGTTAAGCAAACGTAATATAAAGATAAAGCTGGATTCAATAAAGTCTACATGATTCACTAAAATCATGCGCACATCACCACAATGTGCACATGGTAGCGCACTTTTTTGTATTCAGTAAGCATCTCTACCAGCTGTGTAGAGCCACGCAAACACGGTAACCATCATGGCATGCTAATAGACATCAGCTGAATTGTATGTTGATCAACTAATCCAAGATGGAGGAGCTATTCAACAAGCTGTAAAGCAATTGTGTAGGTTTTACCTGAGAATTCCAAAACCTATTGAAATACAGCCATGGAAACTACTGTATACAGAAACAATGTTTGGGACTGTATTTCCTCTTATAAATGTGTATGTGAAACAGGCCCAAGTCTATGCTGCTGCTGCTACTAATAGACCTCAGCCAAGAAGGAGAAGGATGTTTAAACCCCATTTAACTTACCATGGTCTGCATGAGGTGGAAATTGTAGAGCTCTACAGGGGGGATAGAGACACACTACAGGAACTCTGCAACCTCTGTTGTCCTCAGCTGAGAGCAAGGGTAAACCAAGGATTACCAACACCTATGGAAACTAAGGTAAGTGTAGCACTTAGAATATTAGCTACAAGAACCTTTCAGAGGCCATCAGGGGACATGCTGGGGATGTCACAGGCATCAGCATCCAGGATCCTCCATCAATTCCTGAATTCTATGCTACAACATGCTAGTGATTATTTAGAGTTTCCTCATACACCCAAGGACAGAGCTGCAACTATGCATGATTTGTACCCTGCAGCACAGGTACCATAGATTGTGTGCACATTGAAATCAAAGCACCAACAAGGGAGGAGGGAATGGTGTACATAAAGAAAAATGGCTTCCACTCCATTAACTGCCACGTCATGTATAACATTAAGGGAATCATCCTGATTGTGTGTGTTGGCAGCCCGGACAGTTACCATGACTCACATATCTGGCACAACTTTCAACTCTATCAGAGGTTTTCCAAGGTGCAATCCCACAGGTTCATTTACTGGGGGATGCAGGGTATGCACTGGAGCCATGGCTTATGACATCCATCAGAAATGCACACCCACCCACTGATGAATGCTATAATGAGGCACATGCTCAAACAAGAAATATCATAGCTGAAGTTATGGCTCTGATGCCTAATTGCATCAGATGAAGCCTTACAGTACAATCCCCATATATGTGCTGACATTTTCACTGTCTGTGCTATGCTTTACAATATTATTCTGAGAAAACAGCTACACCAGGAACACCAAGGACAAGGGGCACACATCCTACCACCACTGGCAAGGTTACAACAGTCACACACAGTTGAAAAGTCAGAGGGGGAACCACCAGCTGCTGTGGGTTTAGGTAGATGTAGGCATGCACAATATGCCCTCACTCTGTCCAAGAGGCAACAGATAGCTCACATACTCACCATCTAAGGGGGTAAAACCTGCATCCTGTGCACATACATAAAGTAACACTGATGCCAGGCATCACTCATAGGATCCTAGGATTATGGGAATTTACTAGGCTAATGGCCTTAGGGCCCTTACAAGCCTAGCCAGGTTCTGCTCATGTTTCCACAATCTGCACCTGCTGCCCCTGTCTAATAGAGACACAGGTCTCCTGGGTGAGTGCACTGTTAACCATCCAGTCATCCAGACTGCACGTGAAGAGGGCCAAACAGCTATTCTGCTTGACATGAATTGGGAATCTGTTCTACAGATGCAGTAACCTCTGGGAGACAAATCTGTCCCTACAGCAGGTTCTATTAATGTCACATATTATGTTAAGGTCTTTTAAGTGAGTAGTCTGTATGTCACTGGACTTACAGATATGCAGCATTTCCAATAAAGCAGAATCAGATATTTCCTTATACACAATGCAGAGATTGTCTCTGAGTAGTCTGTGCTCCAAGCAGTAAAGTGACAGTGACTTCAGCTGATTCACATAGGACAGATGCTGAAGACCTTGAGTTCTCCTTGTGAGAACTTTTGTGGTCCATTGATTGCTGCAGGTACCGGAAAGGTACATATCAAAAGAGGTGTTGTACACAATTATTGGCCTGATGGTGGAAGAGTAGAGGGATGTTATAACTTCTTTTTTTCTGGAGGCAATGCCCTTACTTATGAGATGACCAATACAGAATGCCCTTCTTACTTCTGTGGAGACATGGTGATCAAAGGTAAGTTTGCTGTCAACCTGTGTGCCCAGGTCTCTCACCACTGAATGCATGCATTGGGTGTTTCTATTGATGTGGTAGTTAGCCTGAACATTGATCATACCAAAAGGGATAATAATACATTTTTTGCATTGAGTTTTAGGTCATGACTTTGACACCAATCATTTGTTTACATAAGACCCTCTTGTAGGATGTTGACATTGTTTGGGGATTCTATGACCACTTCAAGTTTGCAGTCATCAGCAACTTTGTCAGCCACAGACCTTTAGTTTTTGCTTGTACTTCTGACAAATATATTCCTAACAGTAGAGATCCCAGGACTGATCCCTGTAGAACACCACTGGTTAAGGGTCTGCTCTTGGAGATGGATTCCCCTATTTTGACTGCATGGGTTCTATCAGTGATCCATTTAGCGACCCACCTAATGATATAAGGGTTGTTACCTAGCTGGGTGAGTTTGCCAATAATGTCTCTGAGTAGGAAATAGTGTCAAAAGTCTTGGCCAAGTCCAGGAAGGCTGTATGCACAGTTTTCCCCTCATTCAGGGTTCTGGTGACTGTCTTGATGAAGTCCACCAGGTTTAACAGGCATGATCTCCCTTTGACAAATCCAAACTGAGTAGGGTCATGTGTTAGGAGATTACCTATATCTTTGTTGATAAGATCCATGATGATTTGCTCCATGGCCTTGCAGATAAGGTTAGTCAGGTTAATGGGCCTATAGTTAACCACAAACTAAGAAATAAAAGAAAAAGAAAAAAAAACACACTGGCCAGTAAAATCCAAATATGTAATAAACAGAAAGCTCACTCTAGCACCTCGGCGTAAAGCCTTTCAAGTGTGCAAGGGGATAATGGTGGCCATTTTCCATTTGGTTGGGATGAAGCCAGTGCTTAGACTATGGATGAAAAGAGTATTCAGTGCTGTTCCTAATTCTTGTTTGAGGCCATATTGCAATCAGCCTAGGATGTTATCAGGTCCGATAGATGCTATGCTTTTGGCCTTAGACAGGGCATTTATAACCTGCTCTTTAAAGATACAAGGTGGGTGATAGGCATAAAGAATGTCATGGGGTATATGTGTGGGTATGGGGGAGTGAAGTTTTCACAGAACCTGTTGGCTAACAGGTTTGCTAAGTCCACAGGCTCAGTGTATGTGGTATCATTAACTACTGGGTGTGGGGACAGGGGAGTGAAGTTTTCACAGAACCTGTTGGCTAACAGGTTTGCTAAGTCCACAGGCTCAGTGTATGTGGTATCATTAACTACCAGTTCAGTGCAAATCTGGCTCTTACCACTTAGCTATGGATGTCACTAAAGAACGCCTTATGGTTGTCCTTTGTTGATGACACTAATTTGGATTTGTAGTTTGCTTTGGAGAACTTCACAAGAAGTTTTATTTGCTTGTTTAAGCTGAGGAGGGAGTGTTTCCACTTTAGGGCACATTTCCTCTTAATTTTGGACAACAATTTCTTCCTCTTATTGTAAAGCCTGTTAATGGCAGTTGTTCACCAGGCAGATTTGCTCTTCCTTGAAGAGTTTGTTTTGGTCCTATCAGGTACGGCCACATCAATGCAGGTGTTTGTAAAAAGCATTGGTGTGGGACTCGACATAGTTGCCAGTTCCACCTGACATGGGAAATACAGTGAAGCTATTTACACCATCACTTAGAAGGATATAATCTGCTTTGGAGAAATTTTTTAGTTAAGTTAGTGCTGGGGGAGGGATCCAATGTGATAGTTACTTTAAATGACACTGATTTGTGGTCAGATCTGACAAGGGAAGATCTCGCAGTGGGGGTGTACTGCAGTCCCCCATATTGGTAAGTCTCAGATTCAACATGTTGGCGCCCCTAGTTGAGGTGTCCACCAGCTGGTACAGGGAGTTGGATTTAATGAACTTGAAGAACCTTTGGGCAAAAGAGTTTGAGTACGAGTAATTTACCAATTTACCCAGTCAATGGATGTGTAATTAAAATCACCCAGAACCATGGTATTCAGATGGATCTTGATGGATTCTAGTAGATCTAAGTAGGCAGACTGGGTGTCTTGATTCATGGAGGGGTTCTTGTAGTTGTCAATGACTTGAGTAGATGTCCTACCAACAGTTAGTTGTACGTGAAGTGCGTGGAGGTGTATTTATCTATAAAGAATATTGACACACCACCTCCTTTAGTTTTCATGCCTTCCATTCATGGAGTCAACATGTGGTTGGAGGTTTAACCTGATATGGCTAGGATGCTCTCCCCAGCCTTGAACCATGTCTTCATGACTTCACAGATGTCATTGTCTTCCAAGGTGAGGACTGCTTCCAGTGAGTGCAGTTTCATGCTAAGACTCCTAGCATTTAGCAACATAAACATGAGGTTATTTTTTGGTGACATTTTTATATCAGGAATTTTGTCCTTGTGACATTGCCTAAAACAGGCACTATGGGTGTGGAAAGTGCCTTAGCCAGTAGCCGAAATCCCAGGGGTGACAGATGAAGACCATCTCTGTCAAAGCACTGAGGTCTATTGATCATGTCAATCCAGGCTGACAAAAACTGGATCCCTTAGAATGACACCAGAAACTAAGTCAATTATTGAAGTGAATGATTTTCTTTTTATATTATGATATCATCCTAGGCGAGGGTAATATGCTGCTCAAAGCTAGGGACATACCTGCCTGTGACACATAATCAGAGAATCTCAATCATGTATCTCATCATGCAGTCTAGGGAGGTACATATCAAGTCATTCACACCAACATGTACTATGACCAACTCAAAATGGTACTTGTTGAGAGACTTGAGTGCCTGAGTGATCTGACGAATCTTGGCACCAGAAAGACAGCTGACCATGACTTATTCCTTGTTAAGCCTGGTGAGGGGGACATCTGTATGTCTCACTATAGAGTCTCCTATGACTAAGATATTTTGAGTGGATGTGCATTGCCTTATGGGCTTTGGTGGTGAGACACTTGTGCTTGTGTCATTATGTGTATTGTGTGCTTTGGGTGTTACGGTTGGTTTGGTATGTATGCGTTTTGGAGGTCTTTGTGTTTAGGCAGATTTTTTGGGAGTACCTCTGCATATGTTGGTCTGTGTGTATGCTGTGTGCCATGAGCAGGAGTTGTGGTAGGTGGGCTGACAACCCACTCTGTATTGCTATCTATTGTGCAAGAGAGCTGTGATTCCATTTTCATAATGTAAGAGCATCTCTCACAAATGGTACAGGAATTACTAAGAAGTAGGGAGTTGCCAGTGTAAATGAGGAAGTTGCTACACTGCCTCAGTAGACCCATGTCAACCAGGATGGTAGGAGAAAAGGAAGGAAAATGACAGTGCATGATGCCAGGAATAATCCTGGTCTGGCTACATCAGTTGAAGAGGGAATACAGTAGGGAAAGGCATTAGTAGGTTTAGGTGCAAAGAGCTCTGGTTTAGTTAATATCTGTGAGGCTAGAGAGTAGGCATCTGTAACTGGTAGTCCCTCTGCTCAGTAGTGTGTGATGATGAGAGATGCAGAAGCAGGCACAAACAAGCAGAAATAGGTTTGAACACAGACTTTTTAAAGCTGAAAATTGGGAAACAGCCAAAGTTCAAATTATCCAATCAAAACACCATAAACAGAGCCCTGCAATAATAGCTCAAGCTAGAGCTATCCAAACTGTAACTTCCTGCCACAAGGGCACAGCAGGGCCTCTTCAGACAAACGATTAACTATTTTACATGCTGCAAAGGCCACAAACAGTACTAAATTCAGCAAAAACCCTGAACCTAGTCAATGCTAGTGTTTTCCAAATGCAGCAAATAAGTTAAACGAAAAAATAAACAATAAGATGAACAGCAGTTACAGTTGTAAGAGGAATTCAATTAGCATGCAATTTAAAAATGCAGGAAAATACAGCTGCACAATTGAAAATAAGCACTTATCATTTGTATTCTCTCAGCAGGTATTTGGAAAACAGTAGACCAAGAGCAGAAGGCCTAACTCACTGCAGCTTTGAGAAAACAAGACCAAACAGGTTCAAACACAGGCTTTTTAAAGCAAAAAAAAATGTGAAACAGCCAAAGTTCAAATTATCCAATCAAAACACCCTAAACAGATACCTGCAACAGTAACTCTAGCTAGATCAATCCAAACTCTACCTTCTTGCCATAAGGGCATGGGGGGGCAGCTCTCCAGACAAAAAATTAATTGTTTTACAAACTCCAAAGGTCACAAACAGTACAAGATTCAGCAAAAAGCCTGTGTCTGGTCTATGCTAGTGTTTTTCATGTGCAGCAAACAAGTAAAATGAACAAAACAAACAGATGAATAGTAATTACAGTTGTAAGAGGAATTCAATTAGCAGACAATCTAATGATGCTGCTGCAAAATATAGTTGGCATAGTTTAAACAAACAGATATGCAGCAAATACTGTTTTAGTTAATCAGAAAGGGCAAAAAACTGTTAAAAATAAGCACTTATTTGTAGCCTCTCAGCAGATATTGGAAAACAGTGGAGCAAGGGCAGAAGGCCTAACTCACAGCAGCTTTGAGCAAACTGTTACTTACCAATGTAATGGATGTGTACTGCTAGCATTACACAGACTCAGCCCTGAAGTAAAACGCTTATGACTGCTGGACTATCGAGGTAAGTCCTGAACATGGAATATGACAATAAATATCAAAGAACACAAATGAATGGCAGATCTTTGCATACTGTTACTTGCTAATTTAACTAAGTAGAAGATGTGTGATATAAGGTTGTTGTATTTGCAACATATCACACTCACACAAATGGAGTACTTACTGTATTGCTAACCATGGATATACCAGCATGACTACACAATTGCAAGAGCAAACTCCTGAAACCCAAACTTTTGCTGTGGCAACACACAAATATTACTTGGCTCGTCCACCCTCAAAACAACAGGAAAAAAATAACAGTTTGCACAGTCTAAGCAATAACACATAATTCACTTGTTATAAATTCTTTTCAAAGGATTCTCACAAAATGTGTATACCTGTACAACCCCAAATCAGTTGTATATGATTGTTAGTCACCTCTCACTGTGCCCAGCACTCCACTGGTTGCGCCCATGGGCCATCTTAGAAGCATAACACCCCTGTGTCATTAACAACATTTTCATGAATTAAGATAGAAGACTATAAAGTAACCAGTTTTAAAAATAACACTTGTAATGACAGTTAATAAGTGTGTCTATCTGTGAAAGTCAATGCATGCCAAAAATACTATGCCAAAAGTGAGCTATAAGACATGCATACAGATGACAGTTTAATCTCCTAATGCATCTATCTATCTATCTATCTATCTATCTATCTATCTATCTATCTATCTATCTATCTATCTATTTATCTATCTATCTATCTGTTTGCTTTGTAACTTTTTAACAAAGGTACCATGTACTTGAAAAAATACTATAATATATTAGCAACATCAGAATCCTCCAGTGAAAATAAATTAAAAGGATACCATTCTTCTGTCTTCTACAAATGTACAAGGCTTTTCACCTTTAAGTTCCCTAGCTATGCAGTTACTTTGTTATAGTATAGATTCACACCTCTGAGCATGGTAAAGATGCAAATAAGGTGGGAAACCATTAGTATTGCTGAATCCCAAACTTTTGGTTTTGTGTAACAGTTAGAAACATAGTGTAGGCACAGATTCACTGTTTGTTGCTAATGGATTGCAACTGTGAATGATTAGTTGGAGGGAGAAGGAATTCACAGCAACATTTCAGGCTCCCTACCTGCTGTGGGTGTCTCATCCAGGATAGACTTACAAAGTATAGAAGTAATTGTAGCAAGCTTTGAAATGGAAGTGAACTGCACACATTTCTCAGTTACTGTCAATTAATAGTCTAACTCTCCTTCCTTTAATGAAAACAGTATTTTACTGTCATGTAATATTGTCATATATTTTAAGGACAATGATACAAAATGCCCTATAGACTGCATGCCTGAGACTATAGCACACATAAGAGAAGAATTGACACAATATAAAGAGAAGACAGATCTGCACTGGTGCAAACAATGCTCATGTGATCATTCATTGCAATAAATATGTAAGCAACATGTACAATCAGCTGAGAATAGACAAGCGTCACGTGTCTTTATAATACTATGGAGAAAATTGGACTTACTTCTATGCACAATGATCTGGATTCCTGCTGCAAAACTCTTCCTGTGGCAAAGAGAGGTAAGACACCCTTATTGTGTTTTGTAGGTTCAGTAGCTTGACATTTCAAATCCAGAGTTGTGCAAAAATGTAGTTTGCAATGTTGTTTGTTTCCTTTTTTATTTTTTTAAATAATATTTGCACAATGTGTGGCTTAGTGCAAATACTTTGAAATAAATTAAAATTGATGAAATTTACTTATATGATAAAACAGCATAAATTAATGTTGTGAATCAATTGCATGTATAGCACATCAATTAAATATGGTGAATCACACAGTGCATAGTGTATGTAGATTATGGTTCAAATCTCACATCTATCTTTTAGTGCTGAAATACAATAAACACTTTTTACAATAATAATCCATGTTGAGCTTTCCTAATCTCATTTGTGCATTGCTCACTTCCTCACAAACATGGTGTAATTGCCCAGACATAGTCAGTTTCATAAAGGATACATTGTTGCAGCTTTTGCCTTCCATCACACAAGCACAGTAAGCAGAATTTTGCGGTGATCAGCATGCTTCCACAACACCTATAGGTTCAAACGCCCGAAGACAATAGGCAGACAATTGACAATTTCAAAAAAGATACATTGTTGCATCTATTACTTTCTATCACACAACACTACTAAGTGCCGTTCTGAATCAGTCAGCAAGCTTCCACAACACCTGCAGGTTTGGAACACTTGTCAGTTTCAAAACAAATGCATTGTATTATGTGTGGTCTTCCACTGCACAAACTTACAAAGTGGCATTGCATAGCAGTCAGCACACTTATATAGCAATTAATGTGAAAATATACAGCTGCTGCCTAGTTTTTCCTATCACAGTAGGTGTAAGTTAAGGGCTACAGTACAGGTGAGCCTGGGTTCTAATTTAGCAACGTCAAAAGTTTTATTAATGCTGCTCCACTTTACTTTATATAAAAATTCCTAATAAAAAATAACTACACATAGAAATAACTATGTAAGCATGTGCATTTAGCATATACAGGATATCAAATATATGTTAAATGTGCAACTGTAGTTATCAGTAGAATTATGGTTCTACACTTAAATATTAATTTTCTGAACTTTCATGTCACACATACAGAGTTAAATACTCAACTCTGTAATGTATATGTGTAAGTACTGATCAAGTCTGCCAAAGTCTATTTTGCAATAATCAGTCTGCACAGTGATGACTGTGAAAAACATACTTCTAGCCAAACCTACCCTGTAGCATCTTGTAAAAGTTAATGTCCAGAATACAGGTAGACCAGAGTTCTAATGTAACACACATAAAATTTTATTAATGCCTGTCCACTCACTTTTATAAACTAAAGTACAATCTGAAGATAGTTATAAATAACAGTAACTATGTTTATTATTTTATTTATTTTATATTTGTTGACCGGGAATGTCTGACTGAGCCAAAGCCCTTTTTCAGCAGAGACCCGGGGAGAAAAGCTCCAGTAAATAGATATAACATTTTGTCATTATTAACAGGTATTATACAGATGGAATAAGGCAAATCATCTAGCAGGCTACAGGAGAATTTTTGAGAATATACAGATTACATTTTGTATAATTTCAAGTATAATACATAGAATAATGTAATAAAGAAAAAAGCTAGATAATAGTCAGAGCACTTTTTTGAAAGTAGTAGTTAGAATAGAAGAGCTACATAGGAGCTGAATGTTAAATTTTACAATTAAAACAATCAGGAAGGAATCAAAGTTTCAGAGAGGGGAAAAAAGCTATTGATTAGTGGAGAGAGATAGAGGTTTTTCAGGGAGGGTTTAAGCATTGGCAGATCCATTTCCTGTTAAAATATTCTTTCAGAGTTAGTTTAAATTGTTTGGGATGTGTGAGTGTTTAAATTTCGAAGGGAAGTTTGTTCCATTTGATAGAGGTATGATAGCTGTATAGGCTACACTCTGCTTTAGATTTTGGCTTATAGATTTTTAAGAGGTCTTGGGAGGAGCTTCGGAGGCTTCTTGTAGGAGTATAGTGAGAGATGATGGTGTGTAGGGCTGGACAGAAAGATGGTTGGTAGAGAATTGCATGTATGGTTTGGAGCTGGGAGAGAAGAAGCCGGTGAGGTAACTCAAGCCTGTTTAAATATCTTAGAGAGAGACAGTGGTGAGATCTATAGGAAAGTTGAGTTGCAAATCTCGCTACTTTATGGTATGTGGCCTCAAGTCTAGTGAGGAGGGAAGAGTTTAGGTTAGTAAGGATTTGTGAACAATATGTTAGGCAGGGAAGACGATAGGAATGAGTGAGGGCTATTCTAGCTTCCTGGGTGAGAAATCTTTTATTTCTATAAAGTAGGCCTAATTTAAGGTGAGTATTCCTTATACAGTTGTTTATGTGGAGGTCGATATGTATATAGTACTGGAGATCAAATGAATTATATGTGTGACTGTTGGTATACCAACAATTATCTTTCTGTACTTAAAAGTTTCTTTTTTGCCTAGGGATGGACTTCATACTTCAATGATGGTCATATATATACAAGAATTTATAAACCAGAACCTTGTCAGGTCACACACATACACGGTTAACAGTGCTATATCATGTGTCTATATACTTAATGAGCATGTTTGACAAGAACTTCTTCTGGGGCAAGGTTGACACAAAACCTGTGTGGAAGAATATGTTTTGTCTATTGTACCTAAGATTGAATTCCACATTGTACAAAGTAACTTTATCAGTGTGTAAAGCTGCACAAAAATGTGTCAGGTCATGAAATGTATACCACTAATACGTCTGCATATTTAAATCAACTAACAGGTACAGTGGCATCCAAGCCAAAAGCTAATGCTAGCTATCACATTACTCTTCCTATTTCATAAACTGTCTTCTTTGTTTGGCACTGTTGCTCTCCTCTTTACACTGCACAAATGTGGTCAGCATGGTTGTTTGGGTTTATCCACTAGCCTTAAATGTGCACCAATGCTGAGCAATGGTGAATTGCTTTTCACTTAATATGCCATTGTGTGAATACCTCCTCACAATGCTGCTTAAATCTGCTACTCTAAGAAAACACACAGTTAAAGTACAATAAAGGCATTTATATTAAAATTTTAATTTAAATATTAAAAGACAAAATATTACACCAACAACTCAGATTAATGGCTTGTTAGTCAAATAAAATGAAGAAACTGCTATTATAAAAAAATGAATGCTAGTGAGCTGACACATGGCCAGGTAAAAATATTTAACTTTTTATTCAGTAAGCACTTTCACAGCACAGGGTTGCTTCTCCAGGCCATTCAAGACAAAATACATTAAAGGAATGGCCTTATATAGCTAAAACAAATGTCAGAACATCCAATAAACATCAAATAATTAATTAAAAGATCAATTTAAAAATCATCTCTGCATAATTAATAAACAAAGCTAACTAACTCACCAATCACAGAATAATGTAAAGTCTTGTCCTATCAAAAGCAAGTAAGAGACTTTAACATCCAATCGAAAGATAATACAATCAGTGATATGATTGTTCAGATCTGCCATGGATAAACCTACTATGCATGAAGCAAATGACCAATGATCAAATCAATGTACATACAAAGATGTACTTATCATTAGATAAAATCTAACCTAGTTCACTATGGTAATAAAAATGCTAATTACTTATTGGTTATAACAGCGGTGGTGGTGCTGTGGTAGCATTGTCGCCTCATAGCAAGACATTGTCCCGTTCGATTCTTGGCTAGAGCGTCTTCTGTGTGGAGGCATACGTGAATGGGGCATGCCTTCGTTGAAGGTTGTGTGTCAGGGCTGGTAACCCGATACGTAAAAATCCACTACCAATCATTAGCGGACCGGAGTTCCGCTGTGGCGACCCCTAACCAGGAAAAGCAGAAAGACACAAACAAACTTATTGGTTATAACAGTATTATACCTTAAAACTATAACTAAAACAGATAAATTCCATATATACATAAGCAGATATTTAAATAGCTTTCACAATTTAATCCTTGGTCTGATATCTGTGTGATACATAAGAATAATATGCGATGAGATAAGCAACAAAAACTTTTAAAACTACCCCTGTACTACCAAACAACCATGACAACATCCCTACCCAATTTAACAAATACTTTACTGAAACAGTTAAAGCCCTAGCCAACACCCAGAATACTACTAGCAGCCACTTTCCTACAGAGACCCCTACCTACTTCAGTATAACAAACAACTCCTCCAGTTTCTCCCTGGACCCAGTTCCTACTAAGACAATTGCTAAACTTCTCAAAAAACTGAATCCAACCACTCTGGCAGCTGACAATCTACCAGGAGACTTCCTTCAAATAACAGGTGAAGCTATAGCCTATCCAGTGTCCATTGTCATAAATAGGCCAATATCAGAATGTAAAGTACCTCATTCCTGGAAAATATCACATATTATACCACTGCACAAAGGGGGTAAGTCTCTTGAGCTTACCAACTACCACCCTATTGCAATCCTATCACCGTTATCAAAAATATTAGAGAGGGTAGTTCATTACCAGCTAATGCAGTACCTCCTAAAAAATAACCTGCTAGCCATATCCCAGCATGGCTTCAGACCTTCCCATAGCACTACTACAGCACTACTCTCCTTTACCAACATTGTCAATCACCATAGAAACAATGGTCTATTTGTATCCTCAATATTCTTAGACTTATCAAAAGACTTTGATATGGTGAACCATAGTATGCTCCTAGACAGTCTAGCTTCACTTAACATAAGCTCCTCTGCCATATCATGGTTCAATAACTACTTAACAGACCATCAGCAGGCAGTTCTATGGCAAGACCAATTGTCCCCTTTATCACCAGTAGGCATAGGTGTCTCCCAAGGGTCCATCCTAGGACATCTGTTATTCTCACTATTTACTAACCAGATAGCCTCATCCACACTCTCAGTTTTGCAAAACGCAGATGATACCACCATTATATGTGCCTCTCCCACCCTACATGAGCTAAAAGCCATAACCCCCAAAAAATTTTCTTAGCTGAAACATGGTTCACTGACATAAAACTTATTCTTAATCCCCCCCTCCCAAAAAAAAAAAAACAAACTCATTTTCTTTAGCCCTGGTAGATCTCTTCCATCAAATAATGATATTACCATAACATAACATACAAATCACCCCAACAACACACACAAAACTATTAGTTGTTAAAACTGACAATAATCTAAAATTTGATATACACATAGGCCAAACAATTAATAAAGTTAACAAAAAGCTTAGTCTCCTCTACAGGAATAGACAGTTCATCACTAAACCTACCAAAGCCACTTTAGCAAGAACTCACCTCTTATCCATTCTCCTTTATGCCTCCCCTATCTTAACTAACCTTTGCCACAATGAACTAAACAAATTGGAATCCTGCTACAAAACGATTGCCAAATTTGCTTCCGATGCCCCTCATAGATCCCATCACTGTCTAGCCCTCAAGCAACTAAATTGGCTTGAATTACCTCAACTACTCCTACTCAACCAACTGTCAATAGCTCACAAGCTCTACTACCTCCCTGACAAAACCTCAGCACTTCAGAACCTAATTCACCCATATACCACCACTACCAGAACCTTAAGATCTATTTATCAAAACCAAATAAATATCATCAAACACAAAAATGATGCTGGCAAATCTCTCTTTGCCTGCACCATTGCCAGAACCTGGAATTCACTCCCAAACCACTTAACTTTCAGCACCTCTACTTCCCAATTTAAAAAAAAAACTTCTCAAAACCTACTACATAAATAACTGGCATTGCTCATGTTATTTCCCAGGTTAGGCCATACCACTGCACTACTACTAGGATTCTGCTATGGATCAAATGGTTGCTCCCTAAGTCCTGTTGCTAGGAATATGCTTAGTATCAAATGGTTGTTACCCAAGTAAAAAAAAATATATATATATTTTTTATACTTATACGGATATTGGCTTACTGCCAGAAAAACGTAGACATTGTTAATCTCTGCTGACTATGTTCAAATATATTCTTAACATGTATGACACTGTTCTCGTATTTGCTACTGTTTTTGTCTCCTTGTAACTGCATTTATGTTTGGAGCCATCTGCACTCAACTGTATTCCTTATATGTATATTATTATTATTATTATGTTTTTTTTACTGTTTTGTCTCTGTGGTACTGTATTGTTTGCTTGGAGCTTTTTTCCCCAGGATTCTGCTGAAAATGGACCTGTGTCCAGCCAGACTTTCCCAGTTAACAAATGTAAAATAAAAATAATAAAATAAAATAAAACATTATCGTGAATAATTTGCACTAAAAGTCTCTCTACTGGTTTTATTTAGGATGTCTCTCTCATGACTTTTTCACTCTAAACATTAATATAGTGAAAGCCTTTCTTTTAAAAGCTTCATACAGTGATCATAAGCAACTTGCAGAGTATAGCCTAGTAGTATAGTATATTACAATGGTGAGATGATGGCAACAAATGAAAACAAAGGATTTCAGATAAACACCAATAGAACACCTCTTCAGTTATTTACTTAAATAGGCTCCTGCCCTCTGCTCTTGTTGAGAATATTAATTAAATGTCCTATAATCCTTGAAGTATGCATGCCAGTGTAGGCATCACTAAATCAGGAAATCATCTCTAAGGCTAAAAGTCCACTTAAAAAAAAAAAATATATATATATATATATATCTGGTCATACTGAAATTCAAACAAAGTGTACCTATTAAAAATAGTATGGTAAATATATATAAAAATGATATAGCCTTATAACAACTGATTCTTAAGATTGAATTAATAACATAACAGTGACTGCCAATCGATAACAGGGGCATGAGACATTATCCAATCAAGTACTATTCCACTGATTCATTCAAAGGAGAATTCATTGTTATGTACTTGGTTAAGGCTAGGAAAAAACAACCAGTGAATATGTTGTCTAACTGAAATTGGCCTATGAGAAGGCTATTATATTGGCTAAAGAGCCTGCAGATGATCCATTAAACACACTACTAACATGCCTGTAAGAAATAACTTCTAATCATAAAACAGCTATAACATGCCTCCTTAATAATATCCAAGCATACATCTCAAGTCATCTCCACCAGTTGCAATCAATGGCCATGTTATTATTAAGAAAGATCTTGAAACCAATAGATGCTAGCTTTACCTCAGTCTAACCAATCGCTAGACTAAATAAGCGATTGATTAAAAAGTCTTATTCTAAGTGGCAATTCATTATACAATGCACTCCAATCACATATATCAATACAAAAAATAAGCCTATCATAATCTCTTAACTCAGAAACATATGAACTCATAGTTTAACCGAATTTCCAAATAAAACAAAACACAGCAGTGATACCAAATTATAGTACAAGCATTCAGGGCGACCACATATACCAAAAACTACAGCCACAAACATCAGAATGGCCCCCAAAATGGCCAAACCGCCAGCACAGAAGCCAGCAGAACAAAACAGCTCTCCAAAATGTCAGCACTCCCCATATTTAAAAAAATAGCCCTCACTGATACTGGATAAAAACAACAACGGTATCACACACCTAGTGATCAAACAAATAGTTTATATGTGCAAGCTGATGGCAGAACCTTTTAGGGTAAGAAAGCTATGAGACACTTATCTCTGTATCAATAGCACTTCAACAAATAACACTGTGATAAGCAGCAATCTCAGCTACTACATTCATTTAACTAAGAAGTTAACTTCAAAGTATAAAGTGACTTACTTATGCTGGATGAAAGCAACAACGGTGTCACACACCAAATAGTCAAACATATAATTTATACAAGTGATCCAACAGCAAAATATTTTAAGGGAAGGGAGCTATGAGGCACTTATCTGTATATCAATAACACCTCAACAAATAACACTATGATCAGCAGCAATCTCAGCTGTCACATTAATTTGATTAAGAAGTTAACTTCCGACTATATAATGGATGTATTGTCCACTTCAGCCTTAATCAATGACTAAAGCCAGAACTTGGGGTGACACAAGAACACAATAGTGGAGAAACATTAGACATTGTTAAATGGAAATATCATCTCCCTTAATAGAAAATCTATGCAGAACAGTCACTGGAAATGAAGCAATGTATATTATCTTTTTATCTGATGAAATTAAATATAGGAGTAATAACATTTATTAATTCATTCTTATACCCATTGCTATCAGAGCAAATTTTAAGTACTTCTTTGTTTTAACTTTAGTAGAAATTGATGATTCCTTCTTTATCTTTATAAAACTAGCTTTGAAGGAAATGTAATTTGAAAAATCTCCTTGCTTTTAGTATGGGCTTTAAAGGGGCATTACCATTGAGAACTTTATCACCATATGCCTTTAATTTAATAATCTACCTAGTTTCATGGGCCTCTGTAATGTTCCTTATATCACCCAAGCGTTGACTGTTGTACAACACCTCTATGACCATAATTTTAAATTTATGATCCAAAGTGGTATTCTGTATATGTTTACATAATGCATTAGTATGATCTCCGGTCCTAATACTATATAGTTGTTCCTTGATCCAATCTCTGAGACACCTATTAGTTTTACTTACATAGAATGATTCACATAGCATGCATTCTGCTAAATAAATAATAAAAAAAGATCTTATTGTTATCCACTTGTGTAAATGTCAAATATGAAGTAGTTGTATTAATATTTTAAGGGCAGATATTTTTTAGAAAAGGTGGGTATAGCCATGAGCTCACCTTGTGGCACAATTTTTGCAAATATAGTTATGGCTTTGTGGGAACAGTAGTACATTTATGGAAGTGAGATTTTTCAACATATTAGCCTATATTTACATTATTTGGACAACATATTCATCCTTTGGAAGGGTAGTCAGGCAGCAGTAGATTTATTTCTTTCATATATTAATACAACTACTTCATATTTGACATTTACACAAGTGGATAATAATGAGATCAATTTTTTGGATGTTATTTTGAATGAGGATAGAGATAATAATAGATTTATAGTGAATATTTATAGAAAACCCACCTACTCTAATTCATTCTTGCATTTTTCTAGTGCACATCCGTCAATTAATAAGAAATCAGTAGTTAAGGATTAGCTGGTCCAGGCGGCAAGGATGGTCAGTTTAGATATGGATTTTGAAATAGAGTGCAATAATTTGATCAATATGTTTAAAAGAGAGGTTATCCCAATCATATTCTTAAAGAAGTATACAATGAAGTAAAAACAAAAAGATAAAATGGTCATTTTATACCTATTTTAACATATAGTAATAGCTCAGTATCCTTAGACGTGAGCGAACACCGCCTGGATAATGCTGCACTTTTCATAGCATTTAATACACATTTTTATGAAATTAAGGTTATTATGATGAAAAACTGGACACTTATGCATGAGGATTTGAATATTAGAACAAAATTGTGTCACGGTTTCAAAATGGTAGCAGGGAGAGCGAGAAATCTTAAAAACTTGTTGGAGAATGGCAAGACAAGTTATATTGCCAAATAAATCAGTGGGTACTATGAATAGATGTGGAATGTCCAATTATTGTATATATATATATATATATATATATATATATATATATATATATATATATATATATATATATATATGTATATATATATATATATATATATATATATATATATATATATATATACATACATCAAGGCCAATGCATATGCATACAGATAAAGGACACAGAATATACCATTAAGGGTAAATTTAATTGTAATTCTAAGGGGGTAATATATGTGGCAGTATGTCAACTCTGCCCAGCATTTTATATAGGAAAAACCACCAGGTCTCTCAAGGAAAGAATGTATGAGCACATGTATGCAATAAGGAAAGATCAGTTAAATAACGCACTAACCAAACATGTACATGAACATCATGATCATTATTTTAGATTTGGAATATTGCAGCAAGTGCTTAGTAATGATAGAGGTGGTCCCTGGGAATTACAATTGGAAAAGGCAGAGTTAATATGGCAGCTTATGCTTCATTCTTATGCATGGCCCGGACTTGATCTCTGCAGTATTAACAGTATTTTAAAATTAAAAGCATTAAGTAGATAAGAGTTGCTTTAGTAATCATAAGAAGTTTTGTTTAAGTTAATAAATGAATATATTTTTTATGTATATAAACCTATATTTATCTAACAGCTTAGGCAGCTAATTATAATATTTTTAATTTATATAGTTGCATATATTGTGTGTATTTGGTGTATTTAGAATGTTTAGTAATATATATAAATATTTACGTATTTGTGAATAATGGTACATGGAATGGGGGAAGTAGCATACCATTCAGGTGTGTGATGTCATTTCCTGTAGTTCTTGA
The DNA here is from genome assembly GCF_019279795.1 of Protopterus annectens. NCBI lineage: Eukaryota > Metazoa > Chordata > Ceratodontiformes > Protopteridae > Protopterus > Protopterus annectens. The sequence goes on from NC_056731.1 coordinate 203,003,873, forward strand.
TGTTATTTAGGTTTGTGATGTCATTTCCTGTAGTAGAAAAAGAGGGCCAAATTTTAAACTATTTAACTGTTGTAAATGTGTTTTACTGAATTTGTCTGATGAAGTTTACTAATGCAGTAAATGAAAAGTGTGTAACATAAGATACAACTCTTTCTTTATTCCATAGCCAGTATTGTGCTTGTTTTATAGTAGTTTGTGCATTTTTATTTTGTTTTTTGGTTAGTTTATAACATCAGCTATATCTGATGGTTGAGATGGTATAAAAGATAATCATTTTTCTAAGATTGAAACTTCATCTGATGTAAGTTGATAGTTGGTTATGTTCCATACTAGTTATTTTCCCCCACTTTCCGCATTCTTGTGATAGTCTGAGTGGGGCCATTGTCACTTATATACTTCCTTTTTTCTCTTCCTTGACTTCTCGATCAACTCCAATGTTTTAATTCCTTCTTGTTTATTGGTAAAGGTAGTCTCTCAAAATGTGTTCTTCTTGGAAGGAGATGGCAGACCTAGAATCATTAGGTCTCACCACTGGCTGTTCATCAGATGTATGAGGGGATTTTGAGGTTTACTCTCTCATTCTATATGTCTCTATTGGAACCTCAATTAGCGGTTCATCATTCACATCCCCTTGTCCATTAACAGTCTCTTCATCTTTCAATGATGTATTGTTGATGGGTTTATTTTGGGCTGGTATAATCTTGGTGGACACAATGTCATTCTTGGCCATGTCCATTCTTATTCCTTGTGTCCTAGGTCATGCAAACACATGGCCATTCTTAAAATCTCATATATCTCTATCTAACTTTTTTGCTTTTATTTGAAATTGCTTCTTCTCAAACAAAGTTACTGTGTCTAATAATTTTGTGATTCTACTGTCAACAAGCTTATCCAGATATTGGTCATATAAACTGGATTGATGAGCTATTATGCAGTCTACTAGTATATTTTCCTCTGTGATGAAAAACGTTATCAACAATTTCATATAATTTTTACTGACATCCTAATTGATTTGTTGCCATGATTTTAATAATTCAGGATGGTGTTCGCCGTAACTGGGCATGTTCAGGACACGCAGTCCTCTGGGTACAACTTGAAACTTAAGGCACACCTCTACTAGATACAGTCTTTGTACCTGTTATATTCTATATCTGTATAGTTCTTCTTCTAATTTATAAATATCATTTTTAAATAAATCAAAGCCTATACCTTCAGTATATTCAGCACTTGTCTGTCCTATGGTGGTAAAATATAACAGAGGATTGTCTTCCTATTTCAGCATTTCACTGAAATGTTTGGAGATTTTCCCATTTCTTTCTGCTTCTCTGTTGTTGTCATTAGCTTAAATAAAATCCTGGAGAACCTCCCTTCTGTTCAGATTATAATCAAGATCCACTTGTGTAAAACCCTTAGCCATGCTCACTGGCGGTTGTAGAAATAACATGAATATTAAAAGCCAAAAGATTACACCTGCAACTCAGATTAACAGCTCATTAGTCAAATAAAATGAATGCTAGCAAGCTGACACATGGCCAGCTTAAAATATTTAACTTTTTATTCGATAAACACTTTCACAACACACAGTTGCTCTTTCAGACCATTCAAGAAAAAATACATTAATGGGATGGCCTTATATAGCTAAAACAAATAACAGAGCATCCAATAAACAGCAAATAACCATTAAAAGATCAATTTAAAAATCAACTGTGCATAATTAATAAACCTAGCCAACTAACCCACCAATTAAAGAATAATGTGAAGTCTTGTCCTATCAAAAGCAAGTAAAAGACTCTAACATCCAATCAGACATGATTGGTCAGACCTGCCATTAATAAAGCTACTATGCATGAAGCAAATGACCAATGATCAAATCAATGTACATAAAAAATGTATTTATCATCAGAAAAATCTAACCTAGTTCACTGCGGTAATAAAAAATACTAACTACTTATTGGTTGTAACAGTATTGCACCTTAAAACTATAACTAAAACAGATAAATTTTATATATGCATAAGCAGATATTTAAATAACTTTTACAATCTAATCTTTGGTCCTATATCTACTTGATACATAAAAATAATACTTGATAGAGGCACTGGGAACTAACATCTGGTGGCATGATGCCAGGGCACTTCTATGGGCTAGGCTTCTATAGGCTCCAGGGCCATTAGCCTAGTACACACATTTGAAACTATGAACCTATGTAATTATGTGACATTGATACTGATGTATAACTGTGAACAGTACCAGTGTGTGGCATATGATGCATGACCAAGGCTGTATTTGGCTGTGTTTTCACAATTCATGTATTTTAATAAATATGATATGTTAATGGAATACACAGCCCAGCATGGATCTGTTTCTGGATGCCACCAGCCATACTCAGATTGAGAAAATAGGCAATCTGCTAGCTGACAGTTTGTATCACACTTCACTGCCCTGTTGCCATCAGCTAAAGTATACTTGCAAAAATGACTCAGTTTTTCTTCTCAGGAGAGCAGCTCATCTGTGTGTTCACTCAGGTTAATAACACAGAGAGTCATTGGACCCTGGCAACATCCCAGGTTGCCTATACCATGACTTAAAACCTGACCTAGCAGATGCAGTTGGATCCCTTCTTCAATACTGCCTCCAGACAGTCTATTTTCTCACAGAATGGTGTACAGCAATGGTCATCTGTCTGACTGGGGCAGGACTATCACCTGATGCATGGTCAAGCATGACAGACAGTTTTTAGCAAGGAAAAATAAGCATAAAATGTGTAAAAAATAAGAAATACAGAATGTTCTTTTCTCAAGGGAAAGATACAAGCTTGCCAGTACAGTACAGTCTTATCAGTTCCTACAATAGCACCCGAACAGGCCTGCTGTCTGGGGAGAAATATATAATTCTTGCAAACCACCAACTACTCTGGACACTAATAAATCAGAGACAGTTGTAGTGTGTAACTCTTTCAATTCCAGTTTCCCGTGCAGCATATATTTTCTTAAGTTCACAGTTACTGTTTTTCCAAGTCAATACAGCAAAAGTACTATGAGCATTTCTACACCACTCCGGAGGCTTTCTAGTTGACAGTCCCCATTAAAGGTAATCAATGGTGCTACAGACCACTCTTCCAGTAAAGATATCATAAATTTCCAGACTTGGTCACACTCTGTATGTTCTACAAAAATCTACAGAATAGCAGTGTTTTGCTCAACTACATCAGTTTACACAGCAATTATTTCAAACAGAAACAACTGCAGAGAAACCTTTCACTAAAACAGCACTACTTCATGCAGAAACCGGACACAGCACACATATACTCAACGTAGCTATTAACCAACATGCACAGTACCAGTGTTTATTTCAAAAAAGGCTCAAACAACTTCAGCAGACCAGTATTAAATAAAAGCAGTGTTCCTTCAGAATATAAAAGACATTATCCAGTTAACAGCTATCTCCAAAAACGTTCAAATTTCCAGTGTGACGTCACACAGCCAAAAAGCAAAAAAAGTTTAATAAGCTACAGACAATGGCTCATATTCTTCCAAGACCATAAAGGTATGTAAGACTGTATATGAATGTTTTAGTTAACAGCTCAAAAAACTTTAAATTTATCAGTAAAAGTAATTTCCATACCTGTTGTATAAACATGTCAAGTAATACTGCTACAGTTAAAACATCAGTAAATCTTTGGTTTAAGTTTAAAAATGTTATCTTAAAGTTAAAGGTTATCAGTTCAAGAATGTTAAATGTTTCTAAATGCAAAAGGGTTAAATCACAGAAGCAAGCTAATGAGTCAGCTTCTGTCAGTATGAGTTTAAATTTAATTAATCCTTGTGTAAATGCTTCAGCACATACAATTCAAAATACAGAAGTATGTTGCAGTATTAAACATACAAATGTCAACACAGTCAATGTACATAACATGCAGGCAATGTCTCAATTTCATATTACTTCATCCAATTTCTTATTTTCAGAATCAAGTGCAATATTTCCACTAAAGGAAAATAAGAACAATCAGAGTGCAGATTTTAATAAAGTAAATTAGTATAACTGAAAAACACACCAGTGCTAAGTAAAAAATGTATTCCATAGCTAACTGTAAAAATCAGATTATTAATCTGTCATTGTTTTAGGTTAAAATAAATAACAATATTTCATTCTTTATGGACAAATTAATTTCAGTTACACATAAATCTTTATTAAAAGACACACATGCAGTGTTGTCAGAATTTAAAAGGTCAAAGATTACAGCAGCTAACAGTTCAAAGTGTAGCAGTTCTGTACTAGGTATAAACATGTCATTAGAGTTATATGCTGCTTTAGACAAGATTTGTGCAAATGTACATATTTAAAAAAACTGGTTATGACAGGAACATTCAGAGTTATGGGTTAAAAATGAAATAAATTCTAGTTCAGCTGATACAGCTGAAGTGCTCAAAAAGACATATTAGGTGTGGCCAGTTTAAAAAAAATGGTAAAGGTATACCTCTATGTCTTGTAAAGTATATCAGAACTAACAGTCAAATTAATTCACAGAATAAAGGGTTTACAGCTACAGATTTGGCAATTTTTTTGTGTTATTGTTTTGTTTAAGAGTTTGTATTAAAGTTTTGCAATGTATAAACAATAAGCAATGATACAGACAGATCCAAAATAATGTTTGGTAGTTTATGTAATGTAAATTTTAAAGTCAATACTACAATGTACAAGTGACAACACAGTTAAAAGTTCAGATCCTATGTATAAAAGAGTGCTTTATGTATTCAGTTAGTTTCAGAGTGTATATGTTTTGTATGGAAATGTCAGTTTGCCAAGCACATCAGCTCAAATTACAACCAGCCTAGTAAGCTGAATTAAAGACAGTACTATATGCCATGTTTGTATGGCAAAAATCAATTTACAGTTTTACTTATACAAGAAAATTGTAGACAATAATAAATTCTTGCAGCATTCAGTACTACTGAAAAGTTAAATGGTAAGACAGTGGGTGGAGTTTCACTCACAGAACAGTATGCTAAAATCTAAGGATCAGGAGACAAAATGTAAAAATCCAACAGTTAAAATTAATTTTATACAGGTGCAGGAATGCACAGTGCTACATTATTATTTAGTTTCATATTTTAATTATTTGTTTGCTTATAGACTTGCAAGAGTTTATTAGCAGCAGATGTTTATATCATGCAGAATAATGTAAATAAGGTTAGGACAATAAGCAATACTATCAGTTTATAATTGTTAAAGATGCAAATGTTATTTTAAGGACCTGATACTAGATACAATAAAGAATTTTAGTCACCCAGACATGCACAAGAGATGAAAAGATGAGGTTTAAAGGCCTAACTATAAAAAGGATACTTCAAAATTAAAGGAGTCCTTCCTTTACCTCATCAGCGACTGGGACAATGCAGGGTAAAATTTGGCAAGAGCTGTGGTGCAGAAGTTGACTGTCTATATGCTTCAGTTATTTATTCAATGTTTGTTTAAAGTTAAAATGTATGAGTTAAAGCAAGTATGTGTGTTTCAGACAGTTATATAACAATACTAGCTTCAGTTTATGTCTTATCAATATTCAGACAATACTGACAAAAAACAGATTTCAGTTCATTTCTTATCTGTGTTTATGTAACACTGTCAAAATGTTTTCATGTGTTCAGACAATTGTACAACAATGCTAGTTTTCAGTCTATGTTCAGACAATCAAAATGTTCTCATGTTTTTAGACAATTGTACAAGAGTATTATTTTAGTTCCGTTAGTTACCAGAATATACACAGCTATTTTTAAATGTTCAGTATATGCTAATGTAAATTTCAATCAAGTTTCAGAATATGACATTTATATTCAGTTATGTATCTAGTATAGTACATTTCAGTCAAATCTCAAAATATAAAAATAATACTCAGTTACTTCACATTAGTCATTAGTTTAAAAGTAAAGTAACATAATTACATTATTTAGTCATTAGTTAAGGGTAAAGTGACAGACTTATTTGTAACAGGCTTATTACATTATTCAGTCATTAGTTAAGGGTAAAGTGACACCTTGTGGTCAAAATTAAAATTGCAAGTTTATTCACCAGATTCAAAAAACAAAATGCCTAGTTATAAATAAATCATAAATTTAAAAGACTTCAATCCAAACAGGTCATAAATGTTCACGTGACACCTAGTGGACAAAATTAAAATTGCAGGTTTACCAAATCATTTTTTTTTTTCAGATTATGAGTCAGGTAGCATAAAGCTGTATACAGTAGTTAGCAATACAACTGTAAGGTAACTACAGAAGTAGATCACTTTAGACTTTTGTGAGGGACTTCAGGGACAACTGCTAGATAAGGGACTTCCATTTTAAAGTAGTTATTAGACATTAGACAGGCTAAAGGATAAAATAAATTGTTTCATTTATGCATAAAAGACAGTTAAGCAGAAAGAAAAATAAGCTTGCTGGTTAAGCATGAGAGACAGATTATTAGAAAGGAAAGATAAGCATAAAGTATGTAAAAAATACAGAAATACAGAATGTTCTTTTCTCGAGGGAAAGATACAAGCTTGCCAGCTACAAAATGTTCCTTAATAGAATGTTAAATAAAGCACATATGAGTCAAAGCCTGAGACCAAGGTTAGGAGGAGTAAATAAGGAAAATTACTGGACTGAAGCTATGTAATATGTTGTGTTCAGGGTAGCAGTTCAGTTAAAGTTAGTTCATTCGACCTGGCACTACAAAGAAGATTAAGCTACAATACAGACACTCGAGCCTGAGTATAGAAGACAGGTAAAATAAAGACAATTATTATTTTAGTTTACATTGTTCAGGACAATCCGAATATGATATGCAGTAACTTTGGATATTGTTTATCAGCACTGTTAGTGAAGACAATCTTCAGATATTGTGAACATCTAATAAAGCCTTAATGAATGAACTACAGTGTTTGGAAAATTCATTCTGAAAAGTACACAAAACTTGGCCCATAAAGAAGAGACTGGCACCTGTTCAGCATAGGTTTGGGTAATTAACAGAAAAAAGACTTATGTTCTTAGTCTTGTTAAAGTGTTTCCAGCTAATTATGGTACAGTACAGTCTTATCAATTATTACACATGCTACCCTCATAACTAATTCTTTCTGACAATAGAAGAAAAATGTTAACACTATGAGCCTGGCTCTTTAGCACAGAGGAAGAAATCCCTGACTATAACCTAGACAGCCAGACTTTCAATGCCATCATAAGCAGGGAAGGGTGAGAGTTGCAGGGTTATGCCAGCTTTCCCCATCAATGGGGGAGAGAGATAATAGTTCATGGTTGGCTGACAGTTCTTATGGAAATGGATGCTTGCACTACAACAGTGGCTTTTAAACTGGAAGGATTAGGCCTTCATGATATTTATCTCAGCTAAATTAGCTGTCAAGAATTACCCTCAAGGGTATACATGTGGGGGAATGCATATGTAAAGGGAGGATGTAAGATGCCCCTACACTGATGTGGGTGATTAAGTCAGTCAGAAGGTGAGGATACAGCTATATCAGAAACTATCAATATGGACTCTTGTTAATGGCTGTGCCAGGAATAATTGTCTCTCCAATGATGGGGACTGAAAAGATAGTGGTAGTAACTTGAGCATCAGCAAGCACTAGTACAAGAGAATAAATACAAAGAAATATTTCATCATCATTGTGCAAAGTTAAGCACCATGTTCAATTTGTCTTTTATGTAATGAAACACATGCACTCTCTAACTGTAGTAGTGCAAGTCCTTGTGAAGAATTATCAGCAGCAAGTTTTGTGAAAAGGATGTGATGTCTTTACCTTCTAGATTTTTTGATATAGAAAAAATGAAAAGGATGGAGCCATATCTCTCTTTTCTTTAAATCACGATTTCTTAGTTGCAAAGGCTTCATCTGTTGCATCACATATTTTGTTTTTAACTCTACTTCTTGGACACAAAGTTCTTGCGGAGCCAAAGATGTTTCCATTTTCCCAATTCTCTCATCATGTAATCTCATCTTTTCATTTTCTGTGTGTGCAGTAGAAAAGACATTTTAGGACTACCTCTAAAATCTCCTCATTGCTGGGTTTCTTACTATTATTAGGTTCATAGGTTCATAGGTTCATACTAGGCTATCTACAATAGGGCATTTATAAGCCTAGCCAGAGTGTGTTTGGCTTTTGCCACCCATTTTAAATAAATTTTGCTATGCCTTTTTTTGAGGTTAGTATACTGTGCCTCTGTCTAACAGTGACACAGAAGTGATAGCTGGGGTAAACCTACAATCTCCCATCCACTCATCAAGATTCCTCTTGAAGAGAGTCAATGTGGGACTCTGCCTAACCTGGACTGGGATTTTATTCCAGAGTGAAGGGAGCCTCTGGGTTATGAATCTGTCCCTCCAGCATGTCCTATTTATTTCAGTGCTGAGGTTCAAGTCTCTCGAGCGTAGCTCGATGGGATTTGGATTTTCTGAGGTGCAGCATGTCCATTAATTCCGGGTTGGACATGGCTTTATACGTCAGGCACAGATCGCCTCTGAACAGGCGGTATGCCACTGAGTAGAGCTGGAGTTTCTTTAACCGGGCAGCATATGTCATCTGTTTGAGCCCTTTGATCCTCTTGGTGAGGTACTTTTGGGGTCTTTCCAGTTGCTGCAGGTGTCTGGTAAGGTACATCCCAAAAGGGGCATTGTACTCAATTATGGGCCTGATGAGGGATGAGTAAAGAGGCACGATGACCTCCTCTGATCTAGATGTGAATCCCTTCATGATTAGGTGGGCTATATAAAATGTTTTTCTAACCACTTTGGCCATGTGGTTGTCAAATGAGAGAGTGCTATCAACTTGGGTCCCCAGGTCCCTAATGACTTCTTCTGTACTTAATGAATTACCACCTATGTGGTAATTTGTGGGCACTTTGTTTTTGCCAAAGGGGATGACTATACACTTTTTGGTGTTAAGCTTGAGGCCATGGCTCTGGCACCAGTTGTCTGTTTCTATGAGGCCCTTTTGGAGGATGCTTGTGTCGGGTGGAGAGTTGATTATGGCGCCCAGTTTGCAGTCATCTGCAAACTTGGTCAGCCACAGTCCTTCCGTGTTGGCCTGTACCGCCGAGAAATATATACCGAACAAGAGAGGTCCCAGGACTGAGCCTTGTGGGACGCCACTTGTAACTGGTTTGGAGTCTGACATGGCTCCAGCAATTCTAACCATGTGGGTTCTGTCCTTGAGCCAGTTTGCAACCCATTTAGTGACATAGGGGTTTATATTTAAGCTGGTGAGCTTATCTATAATGCCCGAGTGGGGTATTGTATCGAAGGCTTTTGCGAGGTCCAAGTAGGCTGTGTGGACCACCTTCCCCTCGTCAATGGCCTTGGTGACTGTTTCAAAGAAATCGACCAGGTTTAAGAGGCAGGATCTGCCCTTAACAAAGTCAAACTGGGTAGGATCCAGTGTCTGTAGGTCCCCAATATCTTTATTTATGAGGTCCATGATGATCCTTTTCATAGCTTTGCAGACCAAGCTAGTCAGGCTTATGGGGCGATCGTTTCCAGGATCCGTTGAGGCACCAGCTTTGTGGAGAGGGACCACAGTTGCTGTACGCCACTCTTTGGGTACATATCCTGTAGTAAGGCTAAGATTGAACAGTAGTTTTATGTTTGGGTTTAGCTCTTCTTGGAGTTCATGTAGGACGCAGCCCGGGACACCATCTGGTCCCATTGATGCTGTGTTTTTTGCTTTGGAGAGGGCGGCTCTTACCTGAGCATCTGAGATGTCAGGGGGGCAGCACTCTGTTGGGATAGATATTTGACCTTTTGGTGGGGAGGGGGGGGAGAAGTTTGCACTGAACCTGTCAGCTAGGATGTTGGCAATGTCTGTGGGCTCGGTGTATTTTTTGTCATTTTGGACTAATTCTGAGCATATCTGGGAATTCCCACCCAGGTTCCTAACATAACTAAAGAAAGCCTTGTGATTATCCTTAGCGTCCTGTGCAATTTTTCTCTCAAAGCTGGCCTTAGACGATTTTATGAGTGCCCGTAGTTTTTTGCTAATACTGATCAGAGATGCCTTCCCTTTTTGGGATTTTGCTCTATCATGTAGTAGCTTCCTCCTTCTATTGTATAGTTTGTTTATGGCTGGGGTCCACCAGACAGGATGTCTGCCTTTGGAGGATTGGGTCTTGGTTTTATTTGGGATTGCATGATCCATGCATTCCTGAAGGTGTTCATAGAATGCGTTTATAAAGGATTCTGCGGTCTGGGCCATATTTTCCACAGGCCCGGGGGCTTTGAAGGATTTCGCCTCGGTTTTGAGGCATGTGAAATTTGCTTTAGAGAAGTTTTTCACTGTGGTTTTCTGGGCAGGAGGTGGGGTCGGGATATAAATATCCAGTGAGATTAGTTTATGGTCTGATCTTACCAGTGAGGGATACACTTCTGGTCTGGAGCATAGTGTTCCCATGTTGGTGATGATCAGGTCCAGTATGTTTTCCCCTCTTGTGGGAGTGGTAACAAGTTGTTCCATAGCATTTGAGTTTATAAATTCTAGGAACCTTTGGGCTAGGGTGTTGGAGCTACAGTAATGCTCCCAGTCTATGTTTGGGTAGATGAAGTTGCCCAATATAATGGTGTTTGGGGAGACCTTCATATTTTCCAGTATTCTCAGGAAGGCCGAGTGGGGTTCCTGTGTTTGGGAGGGTGGTCTGTAGCAGGCTATAAACTGGAAGGCAGTTTTACCCACAGTTAGTTGCACATGGATAGTCTCTGATGCTTCGTGCTGTGCCACCAACCTGGAGGTGTGGGTATCTTTGACGAATATTGATAGTCCCCCTCCTTTTGTGGTTCGGTCCAAGTTTTGGGGCCGAAAAGCATGGTATGAGGTATAACCTGTTAGTGCTGGGGTGCTCTCGGGAGCATTGAACCAGCTTTCTGTTACTGCACAGATATCGATGTTCTCCATGCTAAAGAGAGTTTCGAGTGCGTGCATCTTTAGGTTTAGACTTCTGGCATTGAGTAGCATTACTCTTAGTTTCTTATCCCTTGTGATACCTATGGAGGTGGGTTTGTCTTTTGAGCCTTGCCTAAAAAAGGCACTATGGGGGTAGCAAGAGCCTTTGCCAATATCCAAAAGCCCAGGGGTGACAGGTGCAAGCCGTCCCTAGCGAAGCATCGTGGATTGTCGAGCATGTCATCCCAGGCTGACAGGCATTGGATCCCCTTTGAATGACACCAACACTTAAGCAAATTGTTGAAATTGATCATCTTGTCTTCATATTGTGGCATCATTCTTGGTGAGGGTAAGATGCTACTCAAGGTCAGGGTCATACCGGCCTGGGCTGCATGCTCAGAGAGCTCCTCTATGTCTCTTTTCATGTAGTCCAGGGAGGTACGTCTCAGGTCATTCACACCAGCATGGACAATGACAGAGTCATATTTGTACTTGCCTTGGAGTGACCTGAGTGCTTGTGTTATGTGGCGGATCCTAGCGCCCGACAGGCAGCTCATCGTGACCTTCTCCTTGTTCAGCCTGGTGAGCGGGACGTCAGTGTGCCTGACGATAGAGTCACCTATTACAAGTGTATCAGGTGTGTTGTTTAGCCTTAAGGGCTGTGACTGTTCGGCACACTGGCTTTGTGAGCTATCTGTTGCACGTGTTTTGTTTTGGGGTAGTGGTTGCTTGGGTGTCTGCTTTGGAGGTCTCTGCTGCTTAGGCAGATTTTTATTTAGAGCCTCCGAGTATGTTTTTGTGTGTTTACGTGTTTGGTTTGTTGTCGTGGTAGGTCTATGTGAGACTGGAATTGTAGTGAGTGTGGTTTCCTTCTCCTCCTGACTGGTTACGCCAGTACTGAGTTGAGAGAGCTTAGCCACCAGTTTGGCTATATGGTTGCATCTCTCACATGTGTTGGAATTTGTTGGGAGGAGGAGAGGGTTGTCTGTGTACATGAGGCAGTTGTAACATTGCCTCAAGATTCCCAGATTCACCAGCTGGACCAGAGAGGAGATTGATAACTGACCTTTGGACATGCTAGAATAGTATTGGGAATTCCTTTATAATTGAAAAAAAGGGCCAATGGGGAACAAGGTACTCAAGGGGAGTTTGTGAGGGTGTAGTGCTTTTAATTTTTAAGAGCTGACTTATATAATTGCTTTAGTGAGCAAGTGCCAGGTAACTTAAATGCAATGTGTTACAGGTAACTTAAATGCAAAAATGACAAACAGTAACTTTCTTTCAAGTGAAACAAGGAAATAAGTACAGTAAGCAATGCAGAAATCACTAGGGATCCACAGAAGTGCTAAAAGGCCGCGTTCTAGGTGGAATTAGCATTTCAGGGAAATAAACAAACAACAAGCATACAAACAAAGCTAGATTCAGCAGGCCTGGATCTAGTCTATGCTACAGCAAACAAGGTGTACCAATTTCAGTAAGAAACAGTTAGAATATGCAGGCACTATAAGCCTTTAACCAGAAATTCCCTACTCAGAAGGGCAGAGTCCAGCCTCTCCTCCCACAAGAGTGCAGACCACAATCCTTCTTAACGTAAAATAACTGGCCTGAAGCCCAAGTGCTTAAACCAGAACTAATACACTTTTAGAATAACAGACACTGAGCTCTCAATCAGCAGTTCCCAACATACAAGGATATATGCTACCTGTCCTGCCACCACAGTGCAGGCCACAAACCTTCCTAATGTAAAACAACTGGTCTGAAGCCCAAGTGCTTAATCCAAAAGACTTAGAAATGATAGCTACACTTTAATCAAGTTACTACTAGCAGTAATAAATACAACTGAATACTTTAAAGAATGCCTGGATTAGTGCTCAAGTTATACAAACAAAGCTAGATTCAGCAGGCCTGGATCTAGTCTATGCTACAGCAAACAAGGTGTACCAATTTCAGTAAGAAGCAGTTCAAATATGCAGGCACTATAAGCCATTAACCAGAAATTCCCAGCTCAGAAGGACAGAGTCCAGCCTCTCCTCCCACAAGAGTGCAGAACACGAACCCTCTTAATGTAAAATAACTGGCCTCAAGCCCAAGTGCTGTAACCAGAATTAATACACTTTTAGAATAACAGACACTGAGCCCTCAATCAGCAGTTCCCAACTTAGAAGGATGTAAGCTACCTGTTCTGCCACTACAGTGCAGACCACAAACCTTCTTAATGTAAAACTGGTCTAAAGCCCAGGTGCTTAAACTAAAAGGCTTAGTATGAGTTACACCAAGCAGTAATAAATACAATTGAGTACTTTTAAGATGACGCAAAAGCAAAATAAAGTAGGAAAAAAACACAAATACAGTAAAAGCAGATTTTTTTTTTTGTGTGGAAAGAGAGAAAGGAAAGAGAGAAAGGAGTAGCAGAAACTAAGCTGATTGGCCTTCTCAAATGCTCTCCCTGTACTGGGTAGAATGAGGTAATGACACTAGACTGGGAGGAGGGTCCCAGATCAAATTTACACTAGGGGCGGGCAACTGCAAAGCCACCAACTATAAAAACACTATACCAACATGGAGGGAGGGTGGGAAACAAACTGCAGAAATGTTACTCACAGCTGAAAAGCAGCAGTGAGCCTTTAAATGAAAGTTTTAAACAGCTAAAGGAGCCACTAGAAAAAAGAGTTTAACTGCAACAAGTTATCATAAACAAACAACCCAACAGATGCTTAATAAGAGTGGACAATTTCCAGTTAATACCTCACACACAGTGAAACTAGCTAGAAAAAATACACAGTACACAAAGTGCTATAAACAACAAAGAAATAAAGAACAAAATAAACAAAAAACAGGATACTTAATGTTATATATTATAGCTCTGAGTTTGCTGAGTGTCCTTCCTCCGATTAGCTCACTGTAAAATGGCAAAACACTTACAACTGAGCTTCTTAGGTAACAGAAAGTTGAAACCTGAGACAGCTTTTAAGAAAGAAATCTCAAAAGAACCAATGAGGTGCTTAGTCTAAGCTGTAGTCCAGGAGACCTCAGTCAGCCAATGACCTCAAACAATTCTCTCTCACCGAAATGCCTGATGGCTTTGGCTAAAACAAGATGTCCCTGAATTATGTGCTCAGACACACAGCCTCCACAAACACTAGGCCCAAATACAAGCCTGAATATGGAAATGCTACAAATATCCCCACTACTTAGAACAAACTGCAGAAATGTTACTCACAGCTGAAAAGCAGCAGTGAGCCTTTACATGAAAGTTTTAAACAGCTAAAGGAGCCACTAGAAAAAAGAGTTTAACTGCAACAAGTTATCATAAACAAACAACCCAACAGATGCTTAATAAGAGTGGACAATTTCCAGTTAATACCTCACACACAGTTAAACTAGCTAGAAAAAATACACAGTACACAAAGTCCTATAAACAACAAAGAAATAAAGAACAAAATAAACAAAAAACAGGATACTTAATGTTATATATTATAGCTCTGAGTTTGCTGAGTGTCCTTCCTTCGATTAGCTCACTGTAAAATGGCAGAACACTCACAACTGAGCTTCTTAGGTAACAGAAAGTTGAAACCTGAGACAGCTTTTAAGAAAGAAATCTCAAAAGAACCAATGAGGTGCTTAGTCTAAGCTGTAGTCCAGGAGACCTCAGTCAGCCAATGACCTCAAACAATTCTCTCTCACTGAAATGCCTGATGGCTTTGGCTAAAACAAGATGTCCCTGAATTATGTGCTCAGACACACAGCCTCCACAAACACTAGGCCCAAATACAAGCCTGAATATGGAAATGCTACAAATATCCCCACTACTTAGAACAAACTGCAGAAATGTTACTCACAGCTGAAAAGCAGCAGTGAGCCTTTAAATGAAAGTTTTAAACAGCTAAAGGAGCCACTAGAAAAAAGAGTTTAACTGCAACAAGTTATCATAAACAAACAACCCAACAGATGCTTAATAAGAGTGGACAATTTCCAATTAATACCTCACACACAGTGAAACTAGCTAGAAAAAATACACAGTACACAAAGTGCTATAAACAAAGAAATAAAGAACAGAATAAACAAAAAACAGGATACTTAATGTTATATATTATAGTTCTGAGTTTGCTGAGTGTCCTTCCTTCGATTAGCTCACTGTAAAATGGCAGAACACTCACAACTGAGCTTCTTTGGTAACAGAAAGTTGAAACCTGAGACAGCTTTTAAGAAAGAAATCTCAGAAGACCCAATGAGGTGCTTAGTCTAAGCTGTAGTCCAGGAGACCTCAGTCAGCCAATGACCTCAAACAATTCTCTCTCACTGAAATGCTTGATGGCTTTGGCTAAAACAAGATGTCCCTGAATTATGTGCTCAGACACACAGCCTCCACAAACACTAGGCCCAAATACAGGCCTGAATATGGAAATGCTACAAATATCCCCACTACTTAGAACAAACTGCAGAAATGTTCCTCACAGCTGAAAAGCAGCAGTGAGCCTTTAAATGAAAGTTTTAAACAGCTAAAGGAGCCACTAGAAAAAAGAGTTTAACTGCAACAAGTTATCATAAACAAACAACCCAACAGATGCTTAATAAGAGTGGACAATTTCCAGTTAATACCTCACACACAGTGAAACTAGCTAGAAAAAATACACAGTACACAAAGTGCTATAAACAACAAAGAAATAAAGAACAAAATAAACAAAAAACAAGATACTTAATGTTATATATTATAGCTCTGAGTTTGCTGAGTGTCCTTCCTCCGATTAGCTCACTGTAAAATGGCAAAACACTTACAACTGAGCTTTTTAGGTAACAGAAAGTTGAAACCTGAGACAGCTTTTAAGAAAGAAATCTCAAAAGAACCAATGAGGTGCTTAGTCTAAGCTGTAGTCCAGGAGACCTCAGTCAGCCAATGACCTCAAACAATTCTCTCTCACTGAAATGCCTGATGGCTTTGGCTAAAACAAGATGTCCCTGAATTATGTGCTCAGACACACAGCCTCCACAAACACTAGGCCCAAATACAAGCCTGAATATGGAAATGCTACAAATATCCCCACTACTTAGAACAAACTGCAGAAATGTTACTCACAGCTGAAAAGCAGCAGTGAGCCTTTACATGAAAGTTTTAAACAGCTAAAGGAGCCACTAGAAAAAAGAGTTTAACTGCAACAAGTTATCATAAAAAACAACCCAACAGATGCTTAATAAGAGTAGACAGTTTCCAGTTAATACCTCACACACAGTGAAACTAGCTAGAAAAAATACACAGTACACAAAGTGCAATAAACAAAGAAATAAAGAACAAAATAAACAAAAAACAGGATACTTAATGTTATATATTATAGTTCTGAGTTTGCTGAGTGTCCTTCCTTCGATTAGTTCACTGTAAAATGGCAGAACACTCACAACTGAGCTTCTTTGGTAACAGAAAGTTGAAACCTGAGACAGCTTTTAAGAAAGAAATCTCAAAAGAACCAATGAGGTGCTTAGTCTAAGCTGTAGTCCAGGAGACCTCAGTCAGCCAATGACCTCAAACAATTCTCTCTCACTGAAATGCTTGATGGCTTTGGCTAAAACAAGATGTCCCTGAATTATGTGCTCAGACACACAGCCTCCACAAACACTAGGCCCAAATACAAGCCTGAATATGGAAATGCTACAAATATCCCCACTACTTAGAACAAACTGCAGAAATGTTACTCACAGCTGAAAAGCAGCAGTGAGCCTTTAAATGAAAGTTTTAAACAGCTAAAGGAGCCACTAGAAAAAGAGTTTAACTGCAACAAGTTATCATAAACAAACAACCCAACAGATGCTTAATAAGAGTGGACAATTTCCAGTTAATACCTCACACACAGTGAAACTAGCTAGAAAAAATACACAGTACACAAAGTGCTATAAACAACAAAGAAATAAAGAACAAAATAAACAAAAAACAGGATACTTAATGTTATATATTATAGCTCTGAGTTTGCTGAGTGTCCTTCCTTCGATTAGCTCACCTCTTCTACATTTCCCAAAGATGCAGCCATTTCACTCTTTTGCACAACACAGGCTGGAGAGGCATCATTGATGGTAACTTCAGAAAAAAGGGTTTACTTTAGTGACTACCAGGAGTTGATTTCTGATTCTCTTTCCACACAATGAGACAACCCAATACGTTTTTATACACCCACTTCTTTGATCATATTTATTTTAACAATTTGTTTTCATGGGTAACTGGGAGACATACAGAAACAGTCTCCATGCGATAGACCCCAGAAGTTCTTAAAGATATGTTTTATGTGTAAAATACAGTTAAAATTATGGCTACTACAATCAGAAATGAAAAATATATAACTTGATAATGATTATGCAACAGATGTGGGGGCATGTGACATTGAAACCCATTTTAATTACTAATGCACATATCTTATTTGATTTTTGTTTATTTCCCCAAACATCACTTCCAGTACCTGCAAGGAATCATGAAATGTGTGTGCCAAACATATCTGCTCTGCTTCATGTGAAAATGTAGCAAAATATAATACAGAATATAATTATTACAGTGGTGGCAAAATGCTTTTAAGGTAAACAGAGAAGAAAATGGTGCACATGCATACTGTATCATTCATCAGTGTCTGAAATTTGTTTTAATGTTACAAATCATTGTTTTCAGATAGCAGTTCTCAGCTTCACTTACTTCCTAAATACTGCTACCTAAATTTCATATGACCTTGCTTTAATTGTCTGTATATTGGTCTCACGTACATTTTAAAATAAAGAAGTAGTACACACTGCAGTAACTTGGAAAGGGTTTAGCAGAAAGCTATCTTAATGGTGGCACCTGTCGATTAATTAATGCTCTTTCCCTCCTTCTCGCAGCATTTTGCAGCAGAAGTAGGTATTCAATTTGACTGAGCATTGTGTATTTATGGTTTTGACAAACAAAATAAATGAGATTTTTTTCAAGAATTTCAACTTCCCACCAAGAGTGAACCTGGGTTTACCAATGACTGGTACACGTGTGTGTGTGTGTGTGTGTGTGTGTGTGTGTGTGTGTGTGTGTGTGTGTGTGTGTGTGTGTGTGTGTGTGTGTGTGTGTGTGTGTGTGTGTGTGTGTGTGTAAAATATAAATAAAACAGTGTAAGAAACGTATCTGTGTGGAAGATTTTCGGTCCATATATTTCTAGTTAATCACTGTATATTAATCAGATCAGACAATAGTAGTAGAAGTAGCGAACGTAAACTCATCTTAAGTCAAAACAAAACAAAACAAAAAATAATAATAGAAAATATATAATTGCACATCATTACTAAGTATTTGAAAGTAATCCAAGTAAGGCAGGAAGTCTGTTTCCAGTCGAAAATAATTTATTAAGTACACAGACAAGCGATCCAAGTGAAACAAAAATAGAGTAATAACTTCCTCACAAGGTTTCTAAATATATATATATATATATATATATATATATATATATATATATATATACTTTTTATCAGGCATGGGAGTGGTTTACTGTGTTGTAAAACAAAGTGTTATTGGTACACATGTTAAATTCACATCCCTTCCCCCATCATTGTGACATTCAAGCTGGTCCTGCCCTACTTAGTAGCTGCCATAATAATATAACCCTTATGTACTTTAAATGGGTCTATATTGCATCATCGACAGAGCTAAATATCGAATCTACTTACGTCGACACATATACATCGAGCGCTAATTATAGCGAACATTATAAATAGCGAAACTGAAAACATCGAAAAATTTTGTTTGGCCAACAGCATCAACCTGGTGTGATATACACAACGTAAATATACCTCACACCGTAGGTGAATAATAACGTTCCTAAAGTGAAATAAAACACACTACCCTTCCTTATATTGTGATTTCACCCATGAATGTTATACAACTCTTGACACAAATGGAAATAACTCAAATAATAACATTACAGAAAAGCATGAATAAGTGTAACATACTAAACCCGTGCAGTGGCGTGTAAGCAATCAATATAAAGTGTAGTCGTTCCATGTAACTACGACTTGCATACAAAGTACATTACACTTTCAATAACATAGCTGCAGCACACAAGCAGCACCAGTATTTCCTAGATTTCATCACCTTTTCGAGATTATATAAGTAACCATCCACTACCAACATGTCCTTGTTTTTTTGAGATTTTACTGTGAGGTAACTATTGCCTATCACACCAGGAGCTGTCAGCGTATATGTAGCCATTGTTAAGGATACGGATTGCCATATACACATTTTTCTTCCGCATCACTCCTGCTTTTATCACTTCTGGTAGTGAGTGTGTTGTAAAAGTTTACTACGTGTCTTTATTATATATAAATACAGATTATTTTATACAGGGTTCCTTTGTAAAAGTGTAACATATGATGTGAATATCAAGTACAGTTATTGTCAATAACTAGTGTAGGTGTGTCCTGCTATAGATGGTGTATTACGTCACTAATGTACATGTTTTGGCCAACTATGCTTTTTTGATGTTATGTTTTTCAATGTTAATGTTGTTCGCTTTTTATACGGTTCGCTGTTTATGTGTCGACGTAAGTAGATTCGATATTTAGCTCTTTCGATTATGCAATATAGACCCCTTTAAATAAAGTTTATAATGATGTGGTACCTCTTATTTAACCAGATTATTAAGTAGATTATTAAGTCTGTGATTTTATCCAAGACAATATACTACATGGCTGGAAATATATCAACCTTAATTCATTTGGCAATCAAAAAATATATATAAATATATACATATATATTTTGCATGTAAAAATCAATTTCTATTTTTATAACCTATTGTTAACAAAGATCACTTTCGTCCTTCCGGACTTCTTTAACTCTGTGTACAAGAACCCTAAAAACATTCTATACAAATATATATAATTGTATAATCAGTATTGTTATTACACATCATTTTGAATAAAGTGGAAAAAAGAGAACCAGAAAATAAATAAATAAATAAAACTAAGAAAAAATGTATGTATGATGATGGAAATAAAATATACACTTAAATTACAACTGATTTAAAATGGTATTTAAAACCAACTGGTTGAATAAAATAAAATAAAATACAATTAGTCATGTAAACTATGTGGCAATTTTCTAAGTTCCAGTGCACTTTTAATTAAACAGTAGTAGTTTAGTCCAGGCTTCCTAAAAGAGTTCAGCTTTAATTGCCACATGAGTTCATGTTTCTCCAGAATATTCGGGATGTCTCCTTCAAGATCACCCATGTCTATACGATCCAGGATCTGGAACTTAAAACATGTGTGTCTTTTATGAAGAGAAAGGTGTTTGGCTAGTGCATTATTTTTACATCCAGAGCGGATTTCTGACAGATGACCCAACTGAACCCAACTGAACACACCAAATTGCTAGGAGTGGAAATAGACAATAAACTAAAATTTGACATTCACATATCCATGACCATAAAAAAAGTCCACAGAAAACTAGGAGCGTTATACAGAAATAAGCAACTTCTCACTAAAGCAGCAAAGATTTCAATAGCAAATTCACACCTTATCTCCACCCTACTTTACGCCTCTCCAATATATACCAACCTAAGACAATGTGATCTAAACAAGCTAGAGACCTGCTACAACAAAATCACCAAATTCGCCACAGGGGCATCCTACCGTAGTCACCACTGTCTCTCACTTGCTGAACTGGGCTGGCTTGAACTCCTTAACCTCCTTCAATGGTATCAACTATCACTCACCCACAAACTAGTAAACCATCCACTAAATGTCCAATCCCTCCAGAATCTAATCCAACCCTATCGCACCACCAGACCACTAAGATCCAGCAACAAAAATCACTTGCAGATCACTAAAGCCAATAACTCTGCTGGTGAAGCACTATTCTCTTGTGCTATAGCCAAATTATGGAACTCCCACCCACCCACAATTACCTCTGTACCATCATGCACCCACTACAAAACTTTACTAAAAGTGCACCTAAAAACATGCTGGCTATGCCCTTGCAACTCCCACTGTAATATCACCCACCCCATCCAACCACTACCTTTCTTTCCACCCCACTAACTACCTTGATTGTAGCAAGCTCAGATGCTCATAAGCCTAGTACTTATTATACAGCAGGAACTTCTTATTGTGACATTTGTTAATGTCTGTTATGTACTTCGCAGATAAAGATTCTAGTTGTCTACTGATGTACTATGTTCTTCATCTGTAAATATGTTTGTAATTAATTGCTATGTTAAATTGTTAATCGCTATGTAATCCAATGTAACTACTGTCTGTTTATTTTAACTGGGGAGCTTTTTTCCCCGGGCCTCAGCTGAAAATGGACCTACGTCCAGTCAGACACTCCCATCAACAAATGTAAATAAATAAATAAATAAATGGCATGAAAGCCTATACTTTAGTTTATTTACAGTCTTGCCCACATAGAATGCATCACATTCATTGCACTGTGCCCTGGAAATTACTTTTGTAGTGTTACAGTCACTCCCTGCACTGGTTTTAATGGTTTTCTTTAAATAAGGGCAATAAAAACTATCACCTTGCTGTATAAATATACAAAATGTACAATTAGTTTCATATCTTTTAGTGCTTTTCCCATATGGTCTAGGTTTAAATTCAACAAAACTTTTAATGTTCCTGGCCTTCCTATAAACAAATGATAAGGCTTCACCTAAGATGTTAATCAGAAAAGAGTTTCCTGTGACAATGTCCCAGTTTTCTTCAATAATATTTTTGATACTGTGATAATCCAAAGTGTATGTCAGGATGCAGCTATTTTTGCATTGGTTATACTCTGTGGAATTACTTAACATGTTTATTCTGGGGAGGTTGAGTGAAGGTGCTTCAGTCCTTTTCAGTTCTATAATGGTTTCCAGGATGTTTTTTAACATCTGACTTTCATAGCCTCTCATTAGAAAATCATTCTCTAAGTTGTTCAGGTTTCTCAAAAATGGTTCCATCTCTGTGGTAATTCTAGCTAATCTATAGCCTTGGGACTTCACTACATTATACTTGGTTTTTGTAGGATGTAGACTTTTTCTGTGGAGTAATAAGTTAACCCTTGTTGGTTTTCTGAATAGATCAGTGGTGATTCTGTTATTGCTGGTGTCCTTGGAAATCTGCATATCTAAGAAAGTGGTTAAAGTACAGCTATGGGAAGAGGTAAACTTCAGGAAGGGGGTTGTTTGTCTGAGGTAAGTGATAAAATATACACACTGCAAGGTGTCACCTTCCCACACAATAAAGATGTCATCAATAAAACGTAAATAGCATGTGATATGCTGCATGTAGTCTGTGTTGTTTAACACAAAGTCCTCCTCCCATTTGCCCAGGGCTATGTTAGCTATGCTAGGAGCCATGGCAGCCCCCATTGCTATACCAGTTTTTTTGTTTGCAGTGTTTGCCATTGAAAGTAAAGAAATTGAAGTCCAGTACAAGATTAATGAGCTTGCTTAACTTTTGCAGTTGTGGCTGTGTACCCTGATTATGTTTCTTAAAAGACTCCATAGATGCTGTTTTATTTATTTATTTATTTATTTTTATTATTATAAATGAATTGAATTATTATTATAAATTAAATGAATTGCTGTTATACAGTAATTGCGAGAGACCACTGTGTACAAGAATTCCACATCAATAGTTAGTAAAATACTGTCAGCTTCCACTGTAATGTTTTTTATTTTCCTCAAAAATCCATTGAATCTCTTATGTATGACTTATTCTTTTCTGCTAGAGGTTTCAGCAAGTAATCAAGGTAAATGGCTGTGACTTCAGTAAGGGAACCTCAACTTGCTACCACTGGTCTATAAGGTGGGTCTTCTCTGTTCTTGTGTGGCTTTAGTATTCCAAAAAAGTAAGGTAAACGTGGGCATAAGCTCCATAAATAATTTTAAAGATTTTCAGTTATAAGTTTTTTTTCCCATAATGTGGTGAGATTAGTGTTCAATAAATCATATGCTCTTTTTATGTCATCCATGGTAAATAACTCATACAATCTGTTATCCTCCAGCATGTTCTCTATCTTTTGGTTGTAGCTAGTGGTATCAGTCACAAGTATACCTCCTCCCTTGTCTGCCTTCATTACACACCTGGATTTATCATTGCCTAGCTCAAGCAATGCTTTTCTTTCTCTCTGTGTTAAGTTATAAAGTATTTTCTTAGGAGGTTTTTTAAGCAGTTTCCTGATATCCATCTCACATTTCACTTTGAATGCAGCTAGTGTTTGATGTAGTGGTGGACAATAGCTGCTAGGCCTTTTTATAGTTTCATCAATAGGCTTATTTTCAATGTCATTACTTTTGCCATGAAACTGTACCCTTAAGTTGAGCTTCCTCACAAAACATTTTAAGGTCTACGAGTACCTGAGCAACCTCACTCCTGCAGCTTTGTACAAAAGTAAGTCCTTTGGACAACACACTTTTTTCCTCTTCAGTCAGTGCTTTAACAAAGTGGTTCCAGATAAGTGGAGCACCGGTTATTGTGGCACCTGTTATTGTTTTTATTGTACCTGTTATTGTGGCTGGTTCCTCCGTCTGAGCCTGGGACCTGGGGTTGTAGTCGGGGTTCCAGTCGGGATTGCCCAGGTATTGTATTTCCCTCACCCCTGTCCAGTGTTTGGTTTTCCTGTCTCCCTGGGAGCTCATGGATAGAGTATGAGACCTCTGGAATTCCTCCTCTGCTTTCTGGAATCTCGGTGGGTTGTAGCAGTATTCCTTGCTGTGGCTGTGGTATGGGGGAACCTGGTAAGAGGGACAAGCTCTGGGGCTCTGGTGGTGGTCATTGTTCTTGTTCTGGTACTGGTGCTGCCTTTGGTATTGGTGTGGTGGTTGATGTCTGTGCTGTCGATATTGGTCTTCCTGAAGAAAATGGTCTCTGTGAAGGTGCTGCTGCTCCTGGAGCTGGATTGTCTGTGGTCCCAGTTGTCCTGGTAGTCCTGTAATTCATCCTGTAGAACTCTCTGTCGGTTCTGGTTGCCACTGAGGCTTATATTCCTGTTATAGCTAGATGGGATTGGGGTTGTGGGGAATGAGATGTTGGGGGGGTAGTCTCCTGGTGGTCGTAGACACACACACACACGCACACACACACACACACACACACACACACACACACACACACACACACACACACACACACACCCATATATATATAGAGTTATACACACCTGCATTTATCAGAATATATAGATATTCACCTGTGTATGAATCATAAACCAAAAACAAGAAAGTTACAATTGTGACACATAAAATTGCGATTAAAAATGGGTACTGCAGGAGGGGACAGATCTTATTTTCATTGTTCTTTGTGATCAAGGAACTGAGATTTGACAAACTGAGATCTACATGCCCTGAGTCAACCAATATCCACCTCAAGCATGGCAACATCCTTTCTACATCCACACAGATGCACACTGACACACACATAGGTAGATAGATAGATAGATAGATAGATAGATAGATAGATAGATAGATAGATAGATAGATAGATAGACCTATGGACAGACAAATACTTATTTATTGGTTTATATTTGTCCCCTAGTCCACTGAATAAAATACTGATATAACATTGCAATTGCAACCCATTACTGAATAAAATCTCAACAATGCCTTAAAGAATGTACCACATGATTAACAAGGACACAGTTTAAAACATCTCTAACCAAACATTCCAAACTTTACTTGCAATGAAAAAGGAGAGTTAGCTTGCTCATTTGTCAACACAATCAGCAGTGTGCCCCCAGCCTGTCCCTTGCAGTCTTCCATCCAGGGATGCATACCACACACCTTACCCAAAACTCAAAATAAAGAAAGGGGAAAGAGACTGCATTGCCCCTCCACTCACAAACTTGAAAAAGGAGGCAGGGAGGACAAGCTTCACAGTTGCCAGTACCGAAAGACTAAGCCTATCTCCACCCATACCTTCTATGACTTCTTAACACTTCTCCCCCAACTACCTCATGAGCTACTTTATTTCCTTCTTTTACTGTAACCTAAACCTGCTCACTCCCAACTATAAAACCATTATATCCTATCCTGTATACCGTCCTGCACCCCTCCTTAACTCATTTAATACATCAGGCAATCTAGGACAAATAACACTACATGGAAAACTTCATTTGTTCTCCAATTTCCTGAATAAAATAATATCACAAAATTGCAGTTGTGGCCATTTATTAAATAAAATCTCAACAATGCCTTAAAGAATATATATCACACAATTAACAAGTACAGAGTTAAAACATCTATAACCAAACATTTCAAACTTTATTTACAATGTAGCAGAACCATTAGTTTGCTCACCTGTCAACACTATCAGCAGTGTGACACCCGGCTACTCACTTGCAGTCTTCCATCCAGGGCAGCATAATACAACTCACTTTCCCCAAAATGAAGGATAAAGGGGTAAAAGGATCAGCTTCAGAGCAGAAGGCATTGTACCTCTTCCCACCAGTCAATAGTCACAGACTTGTTTCCCTTTTTTTCATCCTTTTAGCAAATCCTTCGCTAACAATGCAGTATGCACATTAAATAGATCAAGCTCAACATCACTGAAGTGTTTACCATCTGACCTGTACCAAAAAGGATGTTTATCATAGAGGTCTCAGTGGTCCAACATGACTATACCAATAGTCCTTGCAGCCTTAACTAACCAGTGAGTAACAACTTTATAAGCAGTTTCAACAGCACTCCATTTCACCAAGCCAACTTAAGAATCATCACTGACCACACTAAAATTGAACTAGGATGCCTATGCTTAATGTTTGATAAATACCTTCAATTCACTGAAAATAGTTACTGCTTTTAAACCACAACTAAATTGCTACTGCCAAGACAGGTCAAAATAATGGCAGGTGAACATTACCACCTCATTGATACCTCTATAAAAGATAACAACTGACTCCATTTAAGACCCCTACTCACTAATCAATGAACCTTCCACAACTTCGGGTCCAACCCTAACAATTAGGTCTAAACAACACCCTCTTTGTCAAGTAATACATATATGAATGACCAGCAATGATCACTCTCCTTTGACCTGCAAAAAAAACATTAACCAGGCATACCACTACTACATTACCTCACATACAAGTGAAAAGCATTAGACTTCCACCTGCTGTGACTCTTAAGTCCCTCAATGGATCTGCCCACCACTGCTAGATCAGAAACTCTCCCTATTTGAAAGAATGCAAAGAATATTTAGCATCTCTTATTCCCTACACCATTACTGCCTTCTTCAAAGCCACGTCAGACTGCCTCAAAGAAAAAATACTACCATTTTTAAAACAATAAAACTGACTTGTTCCTCTCTGCCTTTGATGGAAACCATTGTCTTAATCCCCACCTCACTACATATAACTAAAGCTTGCTGTCATGTGGCAAAAAAAATCTGTTGACCCTTGGACACTTACCCATTTGATCTGTCTTAGGTGCCTTCGTCTACATAAGCACAATCTCTTCTGTAAGGCATACATCTCTCTACTTTAAAGTACCTAACAGCGCTCTAATCCTAAAATCCCCATATACAAAAATACAGTCAAAGTTGACCACAAAACATAAGTCTCAACAGAATTAGCAACTTTCCTGTATCCTTATAACAATGTTCTTAACAAAAATCTCCCTAAAGACATACATTTGTCTAAGACTAAACCTCTAAATGTTTCCCATCCCCTGACCATTTTTAGAGTTAAACGGTCCTTTGTCCAATCAACCAAGCCCTCACATTTAACCAATGCTGCTGATAACTGCTGATAGCTGCACCTTAACCATGTTTGCCAATTTGTTAAACCGCCATACATGTACAACATACTTTGCAATCAACTCAGCCGACCAAACACTATCTTCTGCCTTAAGCTCACCCACAAATTCACTAAAGAACTCAGAGCAGATGTGTATGTTATCTTTATGGAAGCAGACCAAGAATGCAGAGATAAATATTGTGCTGCACTGTGCCACTCTTCCAAACCTCCATGGAAATCCTGATTGTGCTCTTCCACACATGGGGCAACTGTTCAGAATCTGCAAAACTGAAGGTGTACTAGACTATCAGCTAACATATTGTAGTGGCCTGGAATATACTACACTGGAATAGACAAGTTAATCCTTAAACACTTTAACGCTAACTTCTTCAACAATATCTGTGTCTGCTCCACCTTTGATGTTTTCTTAGCTAGCACTTGAGCAACTACTGAACTGTCACAAAAGAAAACTACTAATCTGTTGACCATCTCCTTCTGCCATACCACTGATGTCACCTAAATAGGCATCAATTCCAAGAGCAAATTCCTCCTTTGCTCATTCCATTCTACTAGTCAGGGGGCTACAAACCAATTTTGTCCAAGATACAATTCCATACATAGACCACCTGCTGCATCTGTGAACAACTCCAAATCAACTGCAAACACTCAATCATCCTGCCACACTGAAATTCCATTGAAACCTTCCAAAATGTTTATCAAAATCCACAAGTCCTGCTTCAATGTTCTAGATACCCTAACCCAGTGATGTTTCTTCTTACCACTCTTCAACAGGTTGGCTTCCAACCTGCACAAGGAGCATCCTGGGGCCACTGCCTAACAGGCAAAATTCAACAATACTAGCAGCTCTATAGCATTTCTCACTCTCACTTTGGTCACACCCATCCACCTGTCAAAATGTTCTCAGTTTTTTGAGTTTATCTTCAGGCAAACAAAAATATCCATTATGTTCATCAGCGCTCTAACACAAAAATGTCTTGTCTTTCAAAAAAGGCACCCCAAGCACATGACAAAGCTGCTCAAACTCCTGCACCCCTTCTCCCACTACCATAAAATTATCCAAATAATGTATTCCCTTTTGAACTTTCCCTCAAACTTCTCAAAGGTGGCACAAGCCACCAAATAACCTATTGGCATAGCCATTTCAAAAAGAAGTTAACATCTACAGATATTCTCAGTTTTGGCTAGTCCTCTTTGGATACAGGCAGCAACCTAAAGGCAGCCTCAATATCCAGTTTTGATAATCTTGGGTCCTCAAATGCCTGAATCAACTTCACCACATCATCCAAGGATGCACACTGAATCTTTACCAGCTCCTTGTTGATATGATCAGTCACTGAATTCTCTTCAGGAAAAGAAAAGTGGCAAATGACCAAATACTCCTCTGGTTTTCTTTTTGGCACCAGACCCAGTAGAAACACCCTAAACCTCTTAAACATGGATGTAATCAACAGACCCATAATCCTACCTGCACTGAACTCAGTGTACAACAAACAAAAAAGCAACATCTCTTCCTTTAACATATTTCAGATTGTTACAAACCTTATTAAGACCCTTTGTTTGTTACAAACCTTGTTAAGGCCCCTTGTTTGTTACAAAGCTTAAGAACCTTTATTTGTTTTTTAAGACTCTTTGTATCTGATTGAATTGAAAACCCTACTTGAAAACCTTAAACTGACTAGCTCACTATCCCACTAACAGTGACATGTGTGAGTGATACATCTAGTACCTCTATATAGGGGAATGCATTGGTCAGTTTCCTTACCCCTTTCTGAAAGTGTTGTCCTGACCTACACCTACTCCTCTACCTATTCCTCTCAACCACACATCAGCAATCCTACTTTCCTTTGCAAGACTGTCTACCAAGTCTGAACCCCTGACAACCTGCCCATCTTCCTTGCACCAATACTTTGCACAACTATTTTGCTCAACACAAAAGGAACATACATGAGTGAAATGCCAAATAAGCCAAGAACACCATCCAGTGTTAAATGCTCAACATGGCTAGCAACCAGTCACACTTTCGACTAAAGCCCCTTGATTTAACATACTCAGTCTGTCACACATGGCTGCTAATGATGTATCAGTGTGTTACTACCCATTTTAAGGATTTTACCACTACCTTCAACTGTCTAAATTTCTGCCCATACCATAAGCAGCAATTTCCACTCCTTAAACTCTGAGGTTCCCTGATTCAAATAAAGTAAGCCAATATCGTCCATATTTGCTGGGGGTTCTTTCTCCACTACTCCAGAAATGTAGTATACTAAACCTAAAACCCAGGTGTCCCAAGATCTTACCTTAAGTCTAGATGCTGTCTTCTTTCCAAGCACTGATAGAGCTCCTACCAGGTCTTTTGACCCCAGACTATCTGCCTCAGGTATCCACTGCTCCCCATCTGCATTTAACAAATTAAAGATAACAATAGTCTCCTTTCCAAATATTCTCCTTAACAGCTGATGAGATATACAGTGTAATATATATCCCTTGGCCTCCACCTAAAAAATTCTGCATACAACTCATGCAGACCATTTGTCAGTGTGCCTCAGGATCCCACTGATCTGTAACTGATTGGCTATCCCTATTGAATTGTCACTGAAACTCATGCTGTTAGCATTAGACTGTACCCAACTAAGTGGAACTGAGCCCTCTTGATGTCCAAAAACCTGAACCCCACCCAGCAATTCCTTTACTCTTGATTTCCATTCTACATCCAGGTCCAGAAAAATACTATCAAGTATTCATGACTCTGTGGGCTATCCTGCTTTGAACCAGCCAACCCCCATATGACTCCTGAGCACCATTTGCTTCCCCCAACTAAAACAAGAAACAACAGAGTTACCTTCCTTAGGCTGGGCCTCTACTGGCAACTCCTCCACTGTATACCTTCCACTTCACCCCATCCTTTTGCTTTGTCTCTGTTCTCCTCCTCATACTCTGGTATCATCTGGCTCACTACTCTTCTTGTGACCCTGCTACTGCCCACTGGTTTTGCCTTCCACAAGATCCTGTGCTGTTGCCTGCCCTGCTGGCTCTTTGAAGAAGGCCTCTGCCTGAGACGGGATTGCATGCCACTTCTTTCACAATTCCTCAGTGTT
Organism: Protopterus annectens; assembly: GCF_019279795.1. Lineage (NCBI taxonomy): Eukaryota > Metazoa > Chordata > Ceratodontiformes > Protopteridae > Protopterus > Protopterus annectens. The sequence goes on from NC_056731.1 coordinate 203,033,617, forward strand.
TACCTTCCTGGAGAAGAAAAATAATTACCTTATTCAACAACACCCTGAGCCACATTTTCTTTTGAATATTGTTCCACTAACTGTACTGACCCTTCACCTGTCCAAGACTTCAGCAAGAAAACAAACATTCTAGGTATATGTATCATAATTATAAAATATAAATCATTATATATTTGAGATATTTATTTTATTTGTTCCTCAGAAAGAGTCCCTGATGTCACCTTCCATTATGCCCCACCCCAATACAAACAGCCCTAAAAGTGTCAATTAAATGATGCAAGTGCTCTCCTCACTTATAGAGGAGGAATCAAACCAACACCCCAGCAAGTGACATACCACAAAAAAAAAAAAAAAAAAATATATATATACATATATATATATATATATATATATATATATATATATATATATATATATATATATATATATATATATATATATATATATATATGGATTCGTATCACTTCACTGAAAGACCATTTCATTGACACCCATTTCACTGAGACCAAATCACCTAAAGCCCATTTCACATAAATCTCATTTCACTGACAAGTAGTACTCTAAGGCAAGTCAAAGGTATATGTCCTTTTCCCCACTGTAGTGTGATCCTGGTGTTAGTATATATAGTTAAGGGGTGCGTGGGAGGCACAGCCCCCCAGCTAGTTGAGTTTTACCAAATAATGTAAAACAAAACCAGACAACAGAAAACTAAATTTATAGATAGATAGATAGATAGATAGATAGATAGATAGATAGATAGATAGATATGCTTGTGTGTGTGAACCAAATGTCCAGCACTCCACTTAAGAGCTGTCAGACAAAATACCTGGCAACCTCTTACATCAATCAATCTGGACAAAGACAAATTATTAAGGAGAAATAGGACCCAACTGGGAGATTAAATGTTGTTCTTATATGCTTCACACACTGCTTTGGAAGGGTATAAAGACTGAAAGTCAACTGTATGAGTTTATTTATTAACTTCTCTCATTTGTGAGACACCAGAAAAGTCACAAGTGTATGAGGAGCAGCCAACCAAAAAAAGGCAAAAGTCTGGCCATTCTGCTACAATCAGAACAGCTGAGTAGTATGTCAGCCCTCACAATGCCACACATTTTAACTCAAGAACTCTAGAAGACAAATTAATGAGGAAACAAAGGTCAAAATTGGGACATTAAATATTCCTCTTATGCACTTAGTGGGTTGGTAGACATACAGCATTTGCATTAGCATGCATTTTTTTGAAGTATAACAATGTGTGGCAGCATGCAGTCTCTTAAGGGTATGAAGATTAAAAGCAAACTCACAAACTAACCAGGAACAAAACCCCCAACTAAGGCATAATCTGGACACTCTACCACAATTTGGATAGCCGAGGGGCATGCCACTCTTTAACAATTCAATACCGTGCATTATGAAACTCAATTAACAGACTGATCAAACATTCCCTCCAGTGTAACTCCACATTTTTCACTTTCATACAGGTTTACAAAACAGTGACTCACAGTGGCTGCAGGGTGTTTTCCTCCTGGCTCATCAAATGCAGATAAATCATGAAATCCTGACAAGAAATAAAAAATATGAACTAGCATAGAAACTAACATCTGAGGGTGCAAGAAATGTAAAGATGATACAATTTTGATTTTTAATCATACAGCTTACCTGAAAGCAACAAATCAATGTATACCACAATAGAGCCATCATGGCCCTCCCACCATACCATGCTGACTATGAAAATAACAGGCCAGCCATAGGTCAAGGCCCCACTCATCACCAACCCCCCCACACACACACATCACAAGGTCACAAATCAAGACAGATTCCAATTATTGCCACTACATATTCAGCAAGTTGTTATAACAATCAAGAATAATATCTAAACAATCCTACCTTGGTTTGTGATTTACTGTGGGGTTGACTGGTAAGAGAAGTTTTATTTGAATTTATATTGTATTTGTTATCACTGCTTTTAACTGTTTGTAGGTATGAAGGGATAGCTTGTTAACAAGATTTACTTTTTGATTCATATTTTGTTGTTTTACATTTAATTTTACTGTTATTTGTTAGAAGCGGAAACATTTTAGATAGGCAAGGTCTAGCCACCCCAAGGGGCCTAGACAGCTATAAGTTCAGATAGACTGCAGAGAGGAAAATCCTGAGCATATCTAAACATTTCTACCTTGGTTTGTGATTTACTATGGATAGGGTTGCCACCCCTCCATTTTTTTTCCAGACTATCCAGAAATCAAACTGATTCTCCGGTAGTCCGGAAAACACTGTACAAACTCCGGTATTCTGTTTCAAAAAAGGAAACAGACTATCAGAATTTGTAAATTGGCTGATTTACTATGCTTTTTTACAGAAAAGCATAGTAAATTAGCTGAAAACAGGCAGCAGGAATGGAAAAAGAGGGCATTCTCCACCAGGTGATGTAATAGTGACATCACAAAATGGGCGGAATAGGGGCGGGAGAGGGGTGTGGTGGGTGGGGTTACTGGTGATGTGAGGGGTATGGCTTTACCCTGCTTTTAGCCATAACAAAAAGTGGCAACCCTAACTGTGGAGTTGACTGGTAAGAGAAGTTTTATTTGAATTTATATTGTATTTGTAACCACTGCTTTTAATTGTTTGTAGGTAGGAAGGGATAACTTGTTAACAAGATTTACTTTGATTCATATTTTGTTGTTTTACATTTAATTTCACTATTGGTTGTTAGAAAGGGATAGGTTTTAGACAGGCAAGCTCTAGCCACCCCAAGGGGCCTAGACAGCTATAAATTCACACAGACTGCAGAGAGGAAAATCTTAAGCATATCTAAACAATCCTACCTTGGTTTGCGATTTGCTGTTAAAAAGAAGTTCTACTGTGAGCGATAGTGAGCAGAAGCTATTGCTAGGGTTGCCACCTTTTCAAATGCCCATTTTTTTGTAGAAATGTGAGATTTTGCAGGACAAAACATACACACGGCCAATGCAAAGGACAGAACTTTCACTTTGTTGAAAATAAAAGTTTATTTTTGTACCTGTTGTGCTGCTTATGTCATTCCATGTTATATATATGTTTCAGATGCAAAATAACTGTTTCATGCAACTATTAAAGAAAACTTAAGAAATACGTTTTGTCTAAAATCTCAGGACATTTGCCATTTTTAGTTTTTTTTGGCAGAACACAAATGCCCAAAGTGGGACTAACCCTCATAAAGAGGGACAGGCGGTAACCCTAGCTACTGCACATGATGTAAAGGAATTATAACTTTTGTTTGGCTTGCAGAACTTGTATGGTTAGAACAACTTTACTGTACTTAATTTATTATTTACCGAAAAACATAAAACAAAAGTTGTAACCAACACCACGTCCCAGGAAAGCATGGACACTGTAACTTAGCTTTCATTCACTTTAATAAACGTGAACATCCGCAGAAAACATCCATCTACCCTCACAAACACACTTAAATAGTTAATTAAAACATCACATGATTAATTAAATATTGAGCATTATTAAAGCCAAATATACACTCCATATGTGTTCCATACACAAGATTTAAAAAAAACATATTTAAATACTGAAAAAACAATTACTTAAAATAATTTACATATATTGTAAAAAATACTTTAAATTAGTAATATCATTAAGTCTTGGCGCACTATCAGTGCCTAAACGTATTTGCCATAAACTTTCTTTGCATTCCAATCTCGTTTCATGGTCCCCTGAAAATATCTCTGAACTCACACTGTCCAAAACTGAAAAAACAAATTTCTTAAAATTTTTACAGACACCAGCATGTCTAGCTAAGGCATTTTTTTCTTCACCTTTACTTATGGCTAACAGATGTTCATAAATACATCTTTTCAGACATCTAGTAGTTTTTCCAATGTAGTAACATAACCATGAAAGGCACTGTGCCACAAAAACTACCATTTCACTATTGCACATGTAGTAGCCACTAGTCCAAAGGGTTTTTTTATTATGACTGAAAAAAATGGACGATGTGTTTCTCATATACCTACACTGTCTACAATTCTTGCATGCATAGCTACCTTTCTTTTGCATTGAATTCATGTTGGTGTTACTGCTATTGTTAGATCCTTGTTCCAATAATCTTTTCATGTTTGTAACTTTCTTATAAGTGAAAGATGGACGTAAACCAATTATCTTAACCAAATCAAAATTTCCCAAAAGAATTTTCCAATTTTCTATTATAATGTTCCTAATAGCCCACATCTCATTAGTGATAGGTAATGGGAAGGAACAACTATACCTCTGAATAGAACCAGACACTGTGTTACTAATGTTACCATCATCTTGTAACACTTGTCCAGTGATCCCTTTTAAAATGAGAACTGCCTTACCACTTCTTAACAATAGAACTTCCTTCTCTATCCTTTGTAATCAAACTTTGTTGTAACCTCTAGCTTCACAAAAACTTCGTAAGATGTCCACTTCATTTAAAAGCATATCATCGCTAGAGGACAATCTACTTAACCTAATCAGTTGTCCTTTAATCACTCCCTTCTTCATATGGGGTGGATGAAGGCTGTCTCTGTGTAAGTATTGGTTAGTAAATACAGATTTCCTATAGATGCTTCTAGTGAAGTTCATACTCTGAAAGTCATAAGTGAGGTCATCTCCTCCTAGAATGATTTTAGTATATTGAGGAATTAATGATACTTGTTTTTTTGAGAGGATTCTTGCACTTAATTTTGGTTCAGTTTGAGCTGAAGTTCAATTTTATCAGCCTATATTTGGAATGAGGGGCAATATTAAGTAGATTTGGTAAAATGTTTGGAGAGTTGAGAGAAGAATTATAGATAGGTGGTTGGGACAGAGTTGGAGAGATGTTGCGATATACTATTGAGTCATGGTAGGATGAGAAGAATAGAGGATAAGCTGAACAGTAGCATAATTAAGTACAGGAATCTGTATTTTACAGATGTCAGTTATAGGGGAAGTAGCAATGAAGAAGGAAATAAGGTACTATTAGGGAGGGATGTGATTATAAATGTGATTGTAAATGGATATAGTGCAAAGCGGTGTGGGAGGGAGAAAGATAGTTGGAAATAGGGCTAAAAATTAAATAGAGATAGGGAAGTAGGAAATAAGAAACAGAAGTGTATGTATAGAAGTAGTAAGGTCATTTGTGCAGGGTTTTGGAATTAGATTCACAAGTGAAATGTGTATGTAGGAAGTATAGTTTAGAGTCAGAGGGCGTAGGTGAGAATTGGGGATAGGGTAGGGGACGAAAGTGAAGCCAAGTGTAGTAAGGCTGAGCAGTGCAGGTTTCCCACCTTCAGGTCAATTTATAATAGAGAGCAGTTTATAGCCAGAACAAAGAAATTAACAAAGGAATGCAACTTCTTTTCTTGAGACTAAATAACGGGCATATGCAGAAAAGTCGACTGGACAAGCAAAAGAAGACAGTGGCAAACTTAATAAGAAGTCCTTAGAGTGCATAGACTATTTCAGGGAGACCTGCAATCACAAAGCAGACATATATTTAAATGATTAAAGTTAATACACAGCAAGGCTCTTCGTGATAAGTATGCTTACATTAAACACTAACAAACTTCTCAGTAAACTTATAGGTGTAGGACCTTGTGGCAGAGCTCCTGCAATATCAAGGTCAGATGTAGTAAATGCAGGCTCTGAAATGAAAGAATGAAAAAATGGGCTTTTTTTGAGAGAGGTAGCTATTTGGCTTGTAGATAAGTTTGTGGGAAGTAGTGAATTGAGAGTAGATTAGGAGAGTTGGGATTCCTAGTCTATTTAGATCCTTTAGGGCTGTGCAGCAGTGGGTTTTTATGAGATAAATATTTGACATATCTTGCTATTTTATTATACCATGCATCAAGTTTGGACTTGAGGGTATTGTTGAGATTAGTGAAGATAGCTGACAAATCAAATAGAGACGGGAGTAGGTAGGTTACTGCTATGGATTTTCTTGTGCAGACTGTAAGGTACCGATTTGCTCTATACAGGGAGCCTAGCATTTTTTTGTGTATTTGTGATAGTTTGGAGAATATGTTGGTCACCTTTGAGTTTGTTATCTAGGAGTATGGCAAATAATTGTCTTCTGTCATTATTTCATTTTTTGTATTGTCAGATGAGACAATATGGAAATTGTGTTTTTGTAAAAAGAGCATTAGTTTAGTCTTTTTTTTGCATTTATGAGTAGGTCTGCAGTGCCTAACCAAGATTTGGCAGATCACAGACTCTGGTGTGGTTTCCTGGTGGATTTGCAGTGTTGGGGCAGAGCAGATGAGGGTTACAAAATGTACATGCTAAACTATATTTCTTATTTTTTTATTGTTTGTGGAGGTATGGAGTTTGTTTAAAAATATATTAAATAGAAGTGTACCTAATATTGATCCTTGCGGGACTTCAACTGTTACAGGAAAGAAAGAGGAGAATTCTTGTTCCATTATACTGACTGTTGTCTATTTGTGAAGTACTTATGAAACCAGGTGAGAGATGGTGGATTTAGACCTAGCAAGGAGAGTTTGCTGAGAAGTCTTTGATGGGAAACTATGTCAAGGGCCTTTGACAGATACAAGAAGAGTGCTGAAACTAGGGTGACAGTATTTTTATTGTGGTTGATAGCACTGATAAAGCTCATAAGAGAAGTAATTGTGCCATGACTGGATAAGAAGCCATACTGGGCAATGGAGATAAGATTATTTTGGCTAAGGTCTGAGGAACTGGGAGTGGATGCATTTTTCTAATATATTTGATAGTAGTGGTGGTATAGCTCTGGGCCTGTAGATGGATAGGTCAGTTGAATTTCAACCTGTATGGAGTGGAATTCTAAAAGATTTGTTTTAGGTGTCTGGGACATGGTTTTATGTTATGGATTGGTTAATTAGCACAGAAACAGGCAAAACAAGAGCCTCAGAAGCGAGTTTTAGGTACTCTGTTGGTAGATTGTCTGCTGCTAAGGTTGATGGTTTGAGCTTTGGTAGACATTTTTTATGGTGCTAGCTGTGACTGGATGGAAAGAAAAGGTTATATTATTGTCATTAGATGAGGTTGGGGTAGTGAAGGTGGTTGGAGAACTCAGATTAGTAAGAGAGACTATTGAGTTTATATAGTGGAAGTTGAACCAGGTGGCTATATTTTCTGGATTATGACTGGCTGTTGGTGTGGGAGTACTTGTTTTGCTGGGGTGCAATAGTTTCTTTACGGAGGACCAAAATAGTTTAGGATTGTTTTGGTGCGTTGACTGAAGGTTGGTGAAGAAGGATTTTTGTCATTGTTTATTAATTTTATTGCAAGATTTCTTGCATACGTAAAGTGTTGACAGTTGGATTGTGTTTTGCTTTTGGACCATATTTTCCATGCTTTGTCTCTTTGAAGAAGAATTCACCTGGTTTATTTTCTTAACCAGGATGCAGGGTTTGACTTGACTCTCTTAGTTCTGAATGGTGCATAGCTATTGGGGATGGTTAGAAAAGTATTATTGAAATTTATTTTAACTTTTTATTTATTTATTTTACATTTGTTAACCGGGAAAGTCAGACTGGACACAGGTCCATTTTCATTGGAGTCCTGGGGAGAAAAACTCCAAAAGATACATTACAAGTATAATTAATATAAGTGGAGGTGGATGTTTGAAACTCAAATGTCTGTCATTATTTTCTAACTTCAGTCTTTAATGATTTATCACTAATTTGCCAAAAAAACCCACAATTTTATGAAAAATGGACCAAAAAATGTGATGCAAAAATATAAAATAGCCACACAATACAGCTGGGAACCTGTCAAAGAAGGGACACTTTAATATTAGTACTGCTAACTTGAAAAGCTGACAAAAAAGAATCTACATGCATTTCTGAAATAAAAGTAATCTATAACTCTGATTATTACAGTTATTTCTTAATTGTAAACCCTCCATGTTTTCTTCCAAAATTGCTATTTTGGGGAGGGATTATTAGGGGGAAGAGCAACATTTTGAGCCAAAATTGGAGACAGTTGAGAGGTTTCACTATGCCTAATTCTATAAAGCAATTTATTTGCATGTACCTCTCAATCTGTTAATGCAATAAAACTAACAAGGCCAAATATATTGGGGGAACATATAAGCAGTACTAAAAATTGCTCTGAGACAGTTGATAGAATAACAGGTCTTACTTTAGCATGCATTTTTCTGAAGGTTATGAAGTCTGAAACTCAGTATGTCATTATTTAGTGACTTAATTCCTAAATGATTTGCCAGAAAACCACAAATTTTATGAGGAACAAACCACAAATAAGAAGCAAAAATCTATTCATTCTTTGAAAATCTGGACAGTTGGGAGGTATAGTTCAGCTGGGGCTGTCTGAGTTTGCTGCCCTTCCCTCTCACAAAAACATGGTTAAATGGAGCCTCCCCCTGCAGCCATTCCAATGATCTATTACTTGGCTATTTCACTCCATTTACCATAAACACTTTACTTCTATGATGATTTGGACTTCATTTGAAAGTTTTATTTTGCATTTTACAGCACATAACACTAAGACATCTGCTAAACAAAGCAATGCAGTCTCACAATGAAAACAGACTTATCATTAAAACTTCTCTTCCCTTGAAACTCACATTCATTGAAACCCACATTCAAAGAAAATACATTTTACCAGTGGCAGATAAAGATTAATTATGGGCTGTTTTCAAATCATAGGCCCCTTGCATATGAAACATACATGTGCTCTTTGATACACCTTCCTGATTTTACTAAATTATATTCCTTGTACAATACAGTACAGTTGTTAGAGGGTGTTTTAAATTTACTAAACAATGAAACAAAACTCATGCACCAATAATGACAAAACTGCCTAATTCAGAACATATTTCCTGTAAACAATGAATCAAAATGCATGCACCCATAATGACAAAACTGCCCAGTTCAGAACATTTCCATCATAAAAGTCTACTCAAACTTCTACAGTCCATCATTATCAGGAAATATGCACAATTCTACAGTCCACCATTATCAATAAATATGCTCAATCTCTGAAGTAGGAAAAGTCATCTAAATAATTCCACATTAAAGAAATCTGTAACTAATGAAGAGGTTGCTGCTAGCAAACACCTTTATATTTCATGGTTTTATCAAAAAATAAAGTGTCTGTTGCCCCTGAGGAATAAATTGCCTATATTACATTAAAAAATGATAAGGTAGTAATATTGCAATAGGAAATGGATGGCAAACTGATAACAGGCTCATAGGTAGTATCTTTGCCAAGGAAGACATTCTCAGTACGGCAAGATCCACCCCTTGTGGGAGTAGAACCCACAGCATTCTGCATCAAAAGCAAATACACAACCTGCTGTGCTATTAACAATGCAAGCAGACTTAGCATAAGCAGCACTAAACTTCTCTTCCCCTGCAGCTCTCAGCTCCCTGTAAAATCTACTCATTACTCAACTGCATCTCAACTTTGCAGCACAAGAAATCTGGAAAAAGCCAAAATTTATTGGGGGGGGGGGTCAAAAGCCTAAAAACCAGGGACACATTAAACATTGCTTGTATAATTTTGGAAAGTAGCTAGAATAAAATGCTGTGTTACCACCATACATTTTACTGCCAAGGTCCCTGTGCAAAACAGTCAGGGCAACATACCACTATGCCAAATCAGCTGCTTTGTGAAAGAGTGGAAGACTGAAACTTAAATGGCTATCATTTAGTGAATTCAGTTCTCACCATAGCTGTCAACCTCTTAGCACAAAACACCTGGACAAACCCAGTAATAAGGGAATACAGCCCTCAAACATTCAATGAATTCAGTTCTTGCCATAGCTGTCAACCTTAGCACAAAAAACCTGGACAAAGCTAATAATGGGGGAATACAGTCCCAAAAATAGGGACATATTTCAAATATTCATCTTATAAACTTAGAAAATTGCTAGAATAAAAGGTTGGGTTACTACGTATTTTCTGAAGAATATGAAGTCTGAAATTCAAATGCCTGTCAATTTTACTTCTGATGGAACAAAAAACTTTTCAGCAGATGCCCAGGGAGAAATACTGCAGACACGTCTTTGTAAAAAGGCAGGACACCAGAGCAAATCCACACAAACACAGGGAGGTGATACAGACCCCACAAAGAAGGCACCCCAACCAAGAATCAAACCAGAAAACCTATGCTAGGAGGCAACAATGCTACAACTGCACCATCAAATATGTAAGGAATTAAACATTCAGAAACCTGAAGTCTGAAATCAAATGCCTGTCAATTTTATTTAACATTTGTTAATCAGGACAGTCTGACTTGGAACAAAAAACAATTTTCAGCAGAGGCCCAGGAAGAAATAATGCAGACATGTCTTTGTAACATGGGAGGACACAAAAGCAAACCCACACAAACACAGGGAGAAGATGCAGACCCCACACAGAAGGCACCCCAGCCAAGAATCAAACCTGAGAGGCAACAATGCTACCACTGCACCATCAAATATCAAGCATGTAAACATTTAGAAACCACAGATATTATGAGGAATAGAACAGGTCAAATATGAGGCAAAAATCTGCACATTTTTTACAAATGGCAGTGGGTAGGGAATTCAGGCTCCTTAACACCTGCATACAAGGTACAGGGTTCAAGCCTGAGGTATTCCCTACACACCACCATGGGTTTGCTCTAGCCACCAGTATATAGCAACTGGGGCATTTCACACACACACACACACACACACACACACACACACACACACACACACACACACACACACACACACACACCCTGAATTCCAAGCTGCACACCTACCTCCGAATCCATGAAGCAGCATCCAAGCTACACACCTACCTCCATGTCCAGACCCGAATCCATGAAGTGGCAGTCCCAAACCCTCCATGAAGCAGTAGCCTGTCCCAAGCCTGTGAGAACTTAAAACTCACCTCACTGGTCCTGTCTGCTGATGAAGCAGTCCAGAGCTCCTCTGTTCTGTGTGGTCATCATCGTACAGATTCCTGGGCATCTGTGGGGCAGAAATTTGTATCCAGACTGCTGACTCAAGCAGTCTGAGTTTGCACAGATTCCTGGTCATCTGCGGGGCAGTCTGAGTGCGTCTGCGAATGCGTGGAGTTCTGGTACTTGTGAAAAATATATTTTTTTTAATTTTTTTTTTTTTTACGGTTTGTTTTCTTTTTGTTTTCTAGGTGGGAGGGCTGCAGTCCTGCAGTCCGATAGCACAAGCTGCCCCTGGTGAGGTGTAAGTCCAGAAAATCAATGCTCTGTCCAAATCCACTGATGACAAACTCCAAAAACCTGGTAGAATTGTTTAAATCTGAAACAAAACTAAGAAATTCATCATAGTTGCCCTTCCATAGGAAAAACAAATCGTCAGTGTAACGACGGTATACCAAAACTTTATCAGCCAACTGGTGTTTAACCAAAAATGTATTCTCCCAGTTGGCCATTACTAAATTCGCAAAGGCAGGGGCTACCCTTGCCCCCATCGCCACACCTGAAAGTTGTTTATAAAAATTGCCATTAAAAAGAGAAAAATTGTTATCTAATACCATGTCCATAAGTGCACATATGGTGTTGATTTTAGTGCCAGTGAAATCAGTACAGCTAGTTAAATATTCTCTCAAATATTCAAGTCCTACTTCCTGATCTATACTAGTATAAAGTGAAACTACATCTAGAGAGGCAAAAAGAAAACTACACTTGTCAAGTTTCAAATCCTTTAGAATTTCAAGCAAATGCCATGAATCTTTTAAATAATATTTTGAATTCTATTTTACAGGATTCCGGATGTAATCCATCCAAATCGACATTGTTTCAGTCTTTGACTTTGAAGCAGAAATGACTGGTCTGAAAGGGGGATTGTGGCAATTCTTCTGCACTTTTGGAATCCCAAAGAGCACCGCCATCTTTGGAAATTCCACTTGCAGAAAATAAAAAGTCTGATGGTCTATCTCTCCCTGACAGAACATATCAAAGAATAAAGTGTCTAATCTTAAATAGCAATTTTTTTTTATAAATAATGAATCGACTCCTTTATAAACTTTTTCATCTCTTAATAATTTTTCTAGAGAAAGAATGTAATCTTTTTGATTCATAATCACTATTTTGCCCCCCTTATCAGCTTTCATAACTCTTAACTGTTTGTTATTACACTAACCCTTTAGAGCTTCTTGTTCAAGTCGTATCAAGTTGTATACATTATTATCAATTTTTAAACACCTGAAACCTGACTCACAAATGTTCTGAAACACTTGAAGTGTCCATAAAAGTGGGGGGTTATATGTACTCTTTTTCATTGGAATTTTACTGTTGATTACTTTACTGTCCACTTTGATATCATTCAATAAGTAACTTAAATTTAATTTTCTCAGAAACAGTCTGAAGTCAACAATAGTTTTAGCAATGTTGATAGAGTTCCCTGGTATAAAGAAAAGGCCCTTTTTCAATACATCGTGAACACCTTCTGACAAATGTACATCGGAAAGGTTCAAAACCTCTATACCAAACTGTGTACTGACAGAATGTGCTACCATTTCTTTTTGTTGTTCCTGCCTTTCCCCTTCCCTTTGTTCTCTACTGCTTTTGACCAGGTGGGTGTCTTCTTGTTCCCCTGACTGTCCACTAAAAAAGGACTGAAATTCTGTGTAGGACAAGAACCGTTCCCCTCCTGTGTGATAGCTTCCTGATTCTCACTATGTAACACTTTGTTAGAAATATTAGAAGCTTCACAACTGTTAAGTGAAACATTGTTTGTATTAGTAGTTACATTGTCATTGTTCTGTACACCAATGTTCCCATTCATCATATCACTCAATGCATTCCCATTACTTTCAATGGTGTCATGACTAGTATGTTCTCTTACTGCATAGGCCATCTTTTTAGAACAGGAGAAAATGTCCCTGCTTAGTTTCCCCTGTTTTTGACTAACTATAGTCGCCCTGTATCTATCAGCCTTTGCAGCAAATAATCAATGCTGTAATATGAACAAGTCAATACATTGAAACATGAAAAAGCTTTAACTTTAGAGTCCAAATCATTCATCGCCACTTTAACTTCCTCTATCTGTTGTTGATAATGTTCCACTAAAATCTGCATCGATTTGATGCCAGATTCATTGAAAAGTTCCATCAAGCGGTTAAACAAAAAGTCCCCATCTTTAGCACAATTAGGGAATTTCACGAACCGCAGACCCTGCGGAACACATGTCCGCCTGATACATTCAACCAAATAACTAATTTCAACACTGAGCATGATGTATCTCAAAGTCAGTTTTTCCAAATCATAAATACATTTTTTGCATTGATTCTGTTCAAATGCCGTATTAAACGGCTTGTCAGTACTCAGAGAATCATTGTCCAGCGCGTCCTCTATTCCTGTAAAAGGATTGTCTTGTGTTTGGAAAACATGTTCCAAATTGTTATTATTTCGAACAGAAATTCTCTCCGACGAGTTGTCTCCATCTGGTCTCGCCCTAGTCTCAACCGCACCATTCCGCTTCCTCTTCAGGACCCGGATTACGGTTCAAAAAAGTGTTTGAAACACCCACTCTTTCAAATCCTCTACTGATGGCAGATGAAATAACAGCTTTGATCTGTTCGGAAAACAGACTGAAATTGTCAGGAACTGGATGGGTAGATAGATCCAAAAGTGCATCCTGTGAAATGCCCTCCATTAGAGAGGTCTGGCTAACTTCAATGAACCACAAACTCAAGAACTCTAGACAAAGATATATTAATGAGGACATTTGCCATTTTTTATTTTTTTTGGCAGAACACAAATGCCCAAAGTGGGACTGTCCCTCATAAAGATGGACATGTAGTAACCCTAGCTACTGCACATGATGTAAAGGAATTACAACTTTTGTCTGGCTTGCAGAACTTGTATGGTCAGAACAACTTTACTGTACTTACTTTATTTAGTTGCATACTGCTGTTGTGATTTTTTGTCATAGAAGTTGATTTATGTTCTCTTTGAATTCGGTGGTTACTGTTTTTGATTATTCTTTTCTTTGACAATATTTTATTTGAAACTGAATGTGGATTCCTTAAATGAGTATGCAATTAACAATTTGCCACTGCACAAATATCTTGTACAGTGTAATAAATGCTATGTATATTTAAAGGTAACAGCTGATAACACTGGTGGTCTGTGTTCCTATTGTCAAAAGCTGGATGACTTGCTTACCATTGTTAAAAGTAATTCTTGACTTGATAATGATTGCACGTGTGCAATTGGCATGGCTTGGAGAACTATTTCCTATATTAATGATTGGACTGATGAAATGAATAATGTTAGGCATAGAACAAATAGAACACATTTAGGAAATGATGCATCTGTTGTCTGTAAAGATCATTCAACCCCTGTGAAGCAACATAATGCCCCTGACAACTTTGGAATTCTGGATGCAAGTATTCAGCAATTTAAGGATCCAGTTTGTTGAGAAGGAAACAAAAAAAGAAAGAAATGAAGCAGTTCACAACAAATAACCAGGAAAAAAAAAGAAACTGATTAATGACTGTAAAGGAAAGAGAATATGTAATAAAAAGGATTCTGCTTTGTTATGTAACACACAGGTTACAGGGAATGATAATATTTTTCTATCAGAAAACTTTCAGTCTACAGAACAAGGCATCATTTTTCCACACAGACTGTAGAAAAAAGAGGCAAGGGGCAGGTCAAAAGGAAGAAATCAAAACTGAACAGTGGAAGGACTGAAGAACATTACTGTAAGAAAGAAGAGAAACACAAATGTTGACTACATGGCTCAAGCTGTGGATTTACAATACCAGCTGGATGAGAATTTAATACACAATGGAAACAGTGGGATTAATAAGACTAATGGTGATGAAGCTCTATCCTTCATAATGACTGATAGAGCAGATATTATTGTATTAGAAGCTGAAGATTCTTCAGAGCTGGCCAGCAAAGATATTCTTGCAATTGGAGATTCAGTTATTAGAGGAATTGATACTTATGTTTACAGAGAAGATAATGAACCTGAATAGTGTTACAGAAGCAAAAATAGAAGATGTGAGACAAGCCTTGGAATGCCGTAATGTAAGGAAGTACCGATCCATTTATATACATGTTGGTACAAATGATGTCATCCCAAAGGATTCTTTGATTGTTACTAAGGAACTGACAGCACTCTTAGATAGTGTAGCTTGTACTGGTGTTAGGACATATTTTTCACAAATCACCTATAGAAAGGATAGTCAGGTCATTGTGAATGAAAAGATTTTTTGTGGGTAAATACCTACTTGGGAAAAAATGTCCTGTTTTAAAAAATGGAAATGTGTAGAGCATTCAAGCTTAGTTTTAGGCACACGTGTTCAGACAAGATGATGTGCATTTGTCAAGATCAGGGAAGAGAATTTTGCAGCAGATATTTTGCAGTATTTGACAAGCACAAGGCAGGATTTTTGCCAAGTCAAAAATTTTGCAGTTCACATATAGCAACATTTTATGCATCTCTGATGGTTGTTAATGCTAGGAGCATTAATAATAAAGTTTTTTATTGGAAACTTTGCTACATTCCCACAAAACTTGATGTTTGTGAAACATGGTTAAATAACAATGACTGGAAACCAGTTCTGTCAGGGTATAAATGTTTTTACTTAACAAACATTCTGACAAAAAATATCAGGTGGAGGTGTTATGATAGGGATGAAAGATAATTATGAGACCTGTGATTATTACATGTTCGATGATAACACCAACACTATAGACTGTGTAACTCTGACAATAAAGACAACCCTGGAATATATAACAATTGGAGTATATAGACCACCAAACTCAAGTGCAGATGACCTAGAGGAATTCATACATTTCTTGCATGAAACACAGAAGGGAAGAAAAAATATTAGCTGGGGACTTAAATTTACCAGAAACAGACTGGAATAATATTGATTCAACAATGTTAGTAAGGCAATTATTCACAAAGTATATTCAGGAACATTTGCTTCAGATTGTAAAAAAGCTACCAAGGGATGGAACATACTAGACATTGTTTGTGTTCCTAAAGAAATTACCATTACTTTAAGTCAAGTTTTACCAACACTGATGTGCAGTGATCATGCAGTTATAAAGGTTAATTTGTTGCTAGATAATCCTGCCAAACTGAAATGTAAACTAATGCACAGAAGGTTAATTACAGATTATATGGAAGCAAAACAGTCACTATGTAAAACTAACTGGAGTAAGGTGTTCAGTGGAAAAAACTACAGATGGAATGTGGAAAGTTTTGAAAGAGAAATTGTTTGAGTGCAAAAAATAAAAAAAATGTTTAACATCAGGATCTAGGCATACAACATCAGGGGGATATATTTCCATAAAAAAACAGATATCCAATTAAGGTGAAAGACAAAAAAATATAAGAAATGGAAGACAAGTCAAACTACAACTTTGAAAACTAAAATCAACAAGCTGGACAAACAGATTGAGCACAGTGCGAGACAAGATCAAGAATAATTTGAAGAAAATTTATATAAAGATATTAAGCATAATAGGAAACTTTTTTATAGCTACATATCATGTGGAAGGTGTAAAGACACACAAATTGGTAAATTGAGTGCAGATTCTAAAATTTATTCTCAGACACAACAGATTATAGATATATTTACAAAATCTTATGCAAAACAGTTTGGCTCCACAAAAGTTAGCCTAGTGACATCCAGGTAACCCTAGATACTGGAATCAAATTAGATTATATTGAAAAAGAACTGCACAAACTGGATCCAAACAAAGCACAGGGAGGAGACAGAATTAGTAATAATGACATGAGAACAGTTCAGCAAGAACTTATGGTACCATTATATCTATTATTCTCTGTGTCATATAAATATGGGGAGATTGCTCAAGACTGGAGACATGTGCTTATTAAGACTGTCTTCAAGGGAAAGGGAGTATGACAAATCCAGAGTCAGATAGACCCTTAAGTCTACTTTCATGTTGTGGAAAAATAATGGAGAGGTAACATTGGCTAAGTTATTTTCAGAAGTAGATAGGATATGACTTGAAACCATATATCAGCATGCATTTGTTGAAAACAGATTTATTACCACCTGTAACATGATGTTCCTACAACAATATAATAACAGCTATGAATGAAAAACTTTGCTGCGGTGTAATTTATATATATTTAACTTCAGTATTTGACAGGGTCATACACAAAATACTGATCAATAAATTAGTACAACTAGGTATCGATGTACTCTTGATAAGATGGATAGCTGCATGGATTACAAATAGGACATGCCAAGTATTATACTGCAACTGGACAGGTGAAATCCTTGGTTATAGTCAAGTTGTCCCACAGGGCTCTGTCCTAGGCCCTTACTTGTTTAAATTGTATCTTTCAGACCTAACTTTTTAATCTGAGGTGTTCTACAGTCTATATGCAGATGACCTGAAATTGGGTAAACTGATTACATGTGTTACAGATAAGGCATGTTTGCAAAATGACTAAATTGACCATTTGGGCACAGGAGAATAATTTGCTGATAAATATATCAAAAATGAAGCATATAAGATTTGGGAGACATATTTTGCAAAGTGAATATTTAATACAGCACACAGTGTTTGAAACGTTAGACTCGTTTAAGGACCTGGGTATATGGGTAGATTCAGCTATGAGTTTTTCTCATCATATCAACCAATTGGTTAATGATAGTTATAGAACTATAGGTTGTATAAAAAGATTTATGAAGTCTAGGAAATCAAAAATTATGAAGTCATTGTTTGTTAGTTACATTAGCTCCAAACTTGAGTATGGAATAGCAATATGGAAACCCTATAAGAAAACAAGCATGTATAAACTGGAAAGAGTACAGTGGAAATATACGAAGGGCATCCATGGATGTGAAAATGTAAGTTATTATGAAAAAACTAAAATAGCTGAACTTGTACAGTGTCTCTTACAGATATCTAAGAGGAGATCTTATTCAAGTATATAAGGCATTTAGAGACAACTACGTCTGGGGATGTTTGGGGTTATCAAAATGTACTACAGAATCATCAGACAACCCATGTAGAAGATTCTATAGGAATGAGAAGTGTACTAATTAGTTATCTGACAGAGCAGCTGACGCATGGAACAGACTACCAAATTACATTAAAACAAGTACTAGTTTAGATATTTTTAAGAACAGCCTGGGCACTTATTATGGGAACAAGTGTTTTGGTATATTGGCAGGCTAAAAGAGCATTAATGCCCATGCTTGAAATATTTGTATGTATGTATGTAAGAACAAGCATTTTCCAAAGGGCATGAAGACTGAAACTCCATGAATAAAAAATTGGATATTCTGTGAAAATCTGATCAGCTGAGCACACAGCTAAATCTCCTCTCCAAACTAAAACTAGTCCCAGATCAAATCTCCTTCCATAAACCTAGCAAGTTGTTAAAATAACAGACTTGTGTCAGTATTAATTTTCCAAATGCTTTTTTTAAAGATTAGAATCCATGGCCTTGACAGTAATAGTCTTGGCACCAGTGTCTTAACAAGTCATGAGATATATGCACACACGCATGCATGTGCACACGCACACATGCACACAGGCACACACACACACACACACACACACACACACACACACACACACACACACACACACACACACACACACACACACATATACACACACACTAAATGAAGACTAAAACTTAACTGTATACCTTTTAGATTCCTAGATTGCTAGACTGTTACTAGGCTAATTACTCAGGGGGCCTTTCTAAGCCTAGCCAAGTTTTCCGAAAGAATAATGATGTCCTGTATCCAAATAGGACATTGAGGGCCAGGCAATTTTATCTAAACTGGGTAATAGGTGCACTCAACTTCACATGGATGAGAAGCCTTTTTCAAAGGAGCTGCAGTCTCTGGGACACATATTTGTCTCTCCGGCATGTTCTGTTTAAGCCACAGACAAAATGCAGGTCCCTAGACCTTGTATTTCTTGTAATCTTTGACTTACGAATATGTAGGAGATTCATAAGTGTGGGATGCCTTGTAAGCCAGGCACAGGTTACCCCTCAACAATTTATAGGAGACTGAGTAGAGAGAAAGGGCTTTAAGGCACTCTGCATAAGGCAGGTTTGTTACACATTGTATTCTTTTTGCAAGGATACTTTGAGGACCTGTGCCAGAAAACTACCATGTTACAAGGAACAACCAATAATATGAAGCAACACTCTAGATAGTCTACAAGGGTGGAGGGAAGAACAGTCTTTTAAAACCACACTAGCCCCAAATTCTTTCAATAGCAGCAGGAAAAAATAATAAAATAACTGACCTCTTCTTCCAACCACCATGTACCTGTTAGGCCTGAATGGCTGTTTTACCATTGACACTGAGGCAAGAAATCTTTTTACAGTTGCCAATACTGAAAGAGTGAACCTAGCTCCACCCATCCATTATATTACTTCTTAACAATGGACCCTCTAACTACCTCATGTACTACCTCACTTCCTTCTCTCTCGTAACCTAAACTAGCTCCTTCCCAGCTACAAAACCTCTGTCATTCTATCCTATATCCAGTCCTCCACCCCCTCAGTTCACTTACTACATCAGGGAATCTAGGACAAATAGCACTGCATAGCAAATTTAATTTGCATCACAGGGAGAAATTCCCACTATAGAGGAGAAACATCATCTATATTTTTACAGAATACAAAGTAACACTGAAAATCATCAACATGCTGTTTCAGTTAAGCACTAAGAATAACAACTGCATGAACTCATGATTTGTTATACAAATTACATAAAAAAATAACATGAAATTAGAAGTCTGACTAACATACAATAATAGACTGACCAATCTATTTAACTGCATACATGTTCTGTTGAAAATAAGCCATGGAAGGTAATGACTCAATGGGCTATATGCAAGTAAATTAAAGCCAAACTTGAAGAAATATTGGAAATTATTGACTTTAAATATTCCATAAATGTAAATAATAGACTCAGAAAGGTACATGAACCTTCAAAAATATAGGTGGAAACAAAGTGACTCTAATGATATCAGGTTTTCTTTTTGTAAACTGCAGTTAGGGGGTAATTTATGTAAATAAAAAAATTAATTAATTTAAAAAAAAAAGAGGAAAGAATATCTTAAGATATTCCATGCATGCCTTCACACATTTCTGTCAATGAATATGATATTCTTCCATTTTTAGTTGGCAGTGAGAACTTGCCAAATGTATACTTAACTATTCTGGTGCCTTGTGTCACACCCAATCTGCTGCCCCTTTTAACACTAAGCTTGACGTTAAAAAAAAAAAAATATATATATATATATATATATATATATATATATATTTTTTTTTTTTTTTTTTTTTAAACTGTAGCAACATTTGTAGAAGGCAGTTGCTACAGTGTGTGAAACACAAAGAGTGCTAAAATGATTCAGTTCTTAAAGAAAAGAAATCCTTCCTTTTAAATTGTATTAAACAGCTTGCTGCAGTTCATGTCACACACACACAGAGCACTAAATGCTTCAGTTGTAACCACAAATGCCATACCAATGTTCATTTCTGAATGCCAGTAATGCACTGCATGGTAGACCAATCAGTATCTGCCTATCACACCCCCTAACACTTTGCTCCTTTACCCCACCCTAGCTACACTACTGTCACTTACTACTGTGAAAGCACACATCAGAAATGTAGAGAAAGTGAGAAATGAAGCTGACATCAGTTTCATATTAACGCAGATTATTGGAAGTCTCACGTTTATCTTTAGATTGTGGATTGGCACAAACATTTTCATAGGAAAATAGCCATTGACATATATGACCTGTAAAAAGAAATTGTCTTCAAGTATAAATATAAAAAGAGACTAACAGAGGTTGCTATGGGGAATGCAAATTCTGTTTTCATTACTGAAAAGCAAGCAAAAGATTGTAGTCCCAAATTAAGGAAAACTGTATTTGTCAAGGTCAAAATGAACTATGTGAAAAAAAATCAAAGCCGCTGTACTAAGGGACCATAAGCAACATGCTTATAAGAAATACTAATAACAGTAAGACAGTCTTTTTAAGTATTTAGGGAAAGAAAGAGAGAAAAATGTATCAGGTAAATATGAGGCATGGAAGTTTAATATATATACAGATGGGCATAAGATATGTTTTTATTTATTGTCATTCTTGCAGAACGTTATGTTAGAATTCATCAAGGAGAACAGTATCTATGGCATACGACATGAATTTAAGCATCTTCTCCATGAGGACTTTCTGTACTTACTGAAAAAAAAGACTTTGCCAAAGCTACAAAAGAAACCAATGTTATAAATAGGGTTCTAAGAAAAATGGGGGAAAACATTGCATAACCCAAAACTAATTTTAGATGCCCGTTTCAAAGAATGCAGGATCACCCCAATTTCAAAACTGCCATAATTAAATCCATCTTTAAAGGTAAGGCTATTAGAGAATATTCTAGAAATTGGAAATCAATATGTTTGCTGTGCAGTGCATTTATGGTCATGGAAAGACTGGTATTAAAGATCTTATTAGAAGAATTGCATTCCTTAGGAAGGCATAATATTTATCAACGAGCCTAGACAAAAGGCCATTCCATAGATACTTGTAACCAGACCTTTTATAATATTATTCATGCCATGGGATATTATGTATAACAAATATTTTCTTCATCAATTTTTCATCTGCCTTTGGTAGATTAAACACAAGTTGCTGATCAAAAAACTGACACAGGCTGATACTTTGGTTAATCTGGTCAGTTGAGTTTGTGCCTGGTTAAGTGGTAGGGACTAGCAATATTGTGCAAGGTTTAGTTTGTGGCATAAGGTGCTTCAAAGATCTACTTAGTCCATATTTATATCTATATATCATATTATATTTATATTGTTTAAGCAAAACCCAACATGGCTTCCGACCTAGTCACAGCACAGCTACAGCCCTATTATCTTTTGCAGACACTATGAACAAGGCCAGAGATGCAGGATGCTATATAGCCTTGATCAGTCCAAGGCCTTTGACACAGTCTCACTCCTAACTTTTGAATACACTATCTAACTTAGGCTTCTCACATAACACAGTAAAATGGTTTCAAAGCTACTTCAAGTATCATAAACAAGCAGTGAAATGGTCCAATAAACTCTCACCCTTTCTTCATAGCCCTATGGGAGTCACCCAAGGCTCCATCCTAGGACCCCTACTCTTCAACATTTCTACAAACAACCTTCACACTGCCTCTCACCCTGGGACCCTAAATTCAATATACTGATGATTCCACCATAATCTGCACTGCTCAGTCACTACCAGAACTACTCTCAAAAACTCAACAGTCCTTTACAGCAGTCAAATCCTGGCTAAGAAATGCCCAACTCTTTCTTAATCCAAAGAAGACAAAACTAGTACTCTCATCCCCAGAACACCTCCCCTGTCACTGATCATGTCAACATCCTTGCATCTGACAACACTGCCACAGAAATAGTGCAGGAAACCAAACTTCTAGGTGTTATCATTGACAATAAACTTTCATTTGACCAAATATACAGCAAAATATAAAGAAAAGTCATCTAAAACTGGGACTCTTATATAGAAACAAACATTTCTTTACCACAGCAACCAAAACTACCTTTGCAAAAACATGTTTAATTCTCTCCCTTCTTTATGGTGCCCCTATCTTAACTAACTTATGAAATTCTACCCTAAGCAAGTTGGAACAGTGCTACAACAAAGTTGCAAAGTTTGCCACAAACTCTAAGTATCACACACACCACTGTAGACCACTCTTAGAATTAAACTGGCTTGAACTACCCAACCAACTTGCCTTTATTCAGCTATCCACCTTGCACAACCTTATTTTCAAGCCTACTGCCTGCCCTGCACTAGCCAATCTAGTCACACCTTACACACCAAATCGATCCCTACGATCAGAAGACAAAAATCTCTTAGCTATCTCAAAACCCACAAGAAAACCTAGTCACTCACTGTACTCATACCCTGTCTCTATACATTGGAATTCACTATCTCTAGCTACCAGGTCTATGCCTGGTCTAACCCATTTCAAAGCCTCTTTAAAAAAATCATCTCAAAATACATGGCTCTGCTCCTGCATAAGCCTGCCTAATGCTCAGGTCTTCCTCTTCTGTCACATTTCAAACCCTCACAGACTGCAAGATCCTAAAGCTCTTCTAACTCCTTCTCTGCTTCTATACCATATCCTTAAGCTACTGCTCAGGCTTTATTGCTTCTATTCTTAACTCTCTCTCATTATATATCTGCATCACTAACTTTCTGGCTGCTAGTTTCCCAACTGAAACTAACATTCTATTTTGCATGTACTATAACAGTTGATGTTACACATTGCACTACCTACGTACTTTTTTTGGACACTATCTACATCATGCATGATAAGAGTGACTATTATCATTTGTAATGCCTTAACTGTATAGAATTGTCTAGATATGTAGTAATATATTACAACATCTTGTAGTAGTTTGTTCTTTCAACTTAGTTTTTGAATAGTATTTCTAATGTAATCTTTATTGTATTGGATTATACTGTTTTTGTATTTTACTGAATGTGGAGCTTTTCTCCCTGGGCCTCTGCTGAAAACGGGTTCTATAGACCCAGTCAGACCACCTCGGTAAACAAATGTTAAATAAATAAATTTATTCAGAATATATATATATATATATATATATATATATATATATATATATATACGTATACATCCATAAGGTATCCGTATGCCTATATGCATATGGTTTAATATTGGGTAAATGATCAAGAAACTCTGCAAGTTTATTAGTATGCTCTTATTAAGCAATACAATCTTAAAACATGGCTTCTGGGGATTAAAACATTCTTCATATGGTTTAGGAGTTTAATCACTTAACTAGATATCAAAACAAATTTTATAGAACCAGACGAAAAATGCCATGAAAATACTTATATAAAAATACCAAAGTTAAAATGTGGCAAAATATGATTGTTTTCCTACAGGAAAAATTGGAGAATGTATGATGTAGGTTTACAAGACTGAAAGAGCACATGGAAAACAGATTTTATGAGAAAAATAAGCAAACACTAGACCAATATTACGTTTTTTTTTTTTTTTTGCTTTTTTATGGGCACATTGGAGAGTATATTATTCTTATTTATAAAGCTAGCAATAACAGTTTATTTTAGGAGTGCCTGGGATTAAGGTTAACAAAGACCATCTCTGAAGATATTTAACAAATTAAGTTGTTTTTTTTTTTTTTTTTTTTTGGAGAGAGTAGCCACTCTGTGGAATTTAAGGCTATTTTGTTGAGATCCATTTAGGACTTTTCTAGCTTAAAAACACCATTAGACACTTATTATAAACAAATTACGCAATGAAAGCAAACAAAATAGGAATTTGCCTGATCCCAATTGCACTACTACATTGTAATGTATTGTACTGTGTTGCATTGTATTGCATGCAGCTAGTTTATACCAGATGTGCATCACGTGGTTGCAAATGTAGTAGAAATGAAGCAGTCAAACTAATATAGATAATGGACTAACTGACATGTTTAAATTTGCTATGTCCTGAAGATCAAGCATAATTACCATTGGTGCTATTAAGCAACAAGAGTCTGTAGACCTTTGGACAGTATGTCATGCAAAAGAAATTTAAGGTGATCCCTTTATGGAACGTGAACTGCTCATTGGATCAGGTAGTTGTAAAGTAGCTACACTAGCATTTTAATCAGCTTATGCCATAATTACATTTCCATTGTACCTGAAAATGATTCTTCAGTGCAGCCTCAACAAACATGTAAACTGCATGTGATAATAGGGGATCCGTTCAGAGGCAGGAATGTTTACAAATTAAACAAAACATAATGAGTTAAAATCACATAAAGAAACTAAATATAACTTTGCTGCAATAATTCTATTCAAATTTGGTTACTTTCCAAATCTTTAAATAGAACTTGGTAGAAACAGTGACACTGAGATGAAAACTACTGACACTGCTTAAGCTGATTTGCTATCTAATTTCAAAAAGTAAAAGATCATAGCTATAGTTAGCATGTGACTCATTCCACTTTAAAAGCAACACACAAATTGTGAACCTTGAATTATGCTCTGCATCCACTTTGAATGACAAATGTGAATTAGCAGCATTTCCCTACTTAATGCCATAAACATATTCACAAATCCATAAATGCAGCACATTCATAATATCACGTATATAAAAGCAATACAAATGTGCAAAGTTGTGTGTTTGTGTGTATCGATACATAAATATAGTGCTAAAGACAATCCCCTGGATTCATGAAGCTCGGCGCAAGGCCGTCGTAAGGCTTGCGCCGGCCGTGCGGCGTAGATGTGGAGTAGTCGCGCCAAATGCATATTAATGAAGGCACGCAGCCGCCACAGCCACGTGCATAGGAAACGTGCGCGAGTGCAAGGGGCGTATCGAAGTTGCGCATGGAGGCATGTCAATGTCGGCTTCCGAGGAGCAACCTAAACTGCTGAATATTATATTCCACCAGCAATAGTAATCATACCTATCAGTGTCCATGGAGACTGAAACGTATGCAAAGCAGAGTCCCTGCAAACAGAAAATGAAGACTCAAACACAAATGCACGGTAGGGAATAACAGGTCCCTACCCATGAACAAATGACAGGAAAACCATGTGCCTGTAGTCCAACATAGTGTAGATAGCTATACCATGTGGAAGTGAAACATATCAGATGTTAGCGCACTGCCAGTAGGTACGTCCAGTCCAACGGAGAGGGTCACCAGCCGGCCCATAATTTGAGGGAGGGAACATAGCTGTGCAGATGTGTCCATAACAAAATGCACGAGGAGAAATGTAGATATAGGTAGTGACCGTATGTCTGAATCATATCCCACAAGCCATGTAATAGTCACATACAAAAGGTATGTCCGTATTTCACATACCAAATGTGATAGGAAATAGCATACACATGTAAACGAAACAGAAGGAGCATATAAACGAGCCATAACAACACAGACACATGTAGGCCGAAAGGAACAGTATGATCCGTACCGTCGGCCAAGATTACCACCTGTCCCACTTTGCGAGCGACAGTCCCTCTGTGGGCAGATGTGTCCTGACACAAACATGTAAAACTGGCAAATGTCCAGAGAATATAGGACATAATTCCTCCGTAGACGTCATGCAATAGTTGCATTAAACATAATTCACTGGACGTATGGTACAGAAATGTCATAACAAACAGAATAAGATACCGAAATGCTACAAGAATAAGCTTAGATATAGGCAAGAATTGTAAGTTCTATCTGCCGAACTGACCGTGGGTATGTGTCGGCCTGTAAAATATGCTGTGTTCACCGCAACTGTCACAGTAGGGTTGCCACCCTTACAAATGGCCAAAGTGGGACATGTTTGGTACAGACATCAGACTGTACAGGCCGATACATACCCACAGCCAGTACAAAGGACAGAACATAACTGTTTTGCCTACAGAAAAGCGTATTCCTGTAGCATTTTAGTTGCTTAGTCTGTTTCTCATAACAGTCAGGTATTTTAGATACAGAATTAACTGTTTAATGCAACTATCACATAAAATATAAGAAATATGTTTGTCCTAAACTCCCAGGACATTTGCCATGTTGACAATTACATGTGAGGACACAACTGCCCAAAGAGGGACTGTCCCTCGCAAAGTGGGACAGGTGGTAAACCTATGTCACACTGTGGACAATTGAAAAGGTGGAAACACAACCGTTGATTGTGGGGAGGCAATGTCCACAGCAGTCGGACATGTGTAAGGAATAGCTTCGACATAGAAAAAGGTGCCATCCTACCAAGGAGTAGAACAGGCTGGCAAAATCCGGAAGGCAGCTGTATAATCCGAACATGTATGTGACACAGTCAAACGGGTAGTACCCGGATACACCAACCAAGTAATGAAAGTGAAGTAAAGAAGTGTACCTAGGTGCGTGAGGTATAGCATGTGGAGAGCAAACATGGCAGGGTAGTCCACACAACCATAAAGGTACCCGACACATGTAGGGTAGTCAATGTGTAACTCTGGCCGTGTCATGGGCCAACAACCAAAGTAGTGCTCTATGGGGTGTGAGTAATTCGCGTGTGAGGGGTGTGTGTTTAATGGTAAATTCCTCAAAGGCGATACTTGTGTCGTATGCAGAAAAGGTGAACTGGAGGTGTATGAGGGGGCAGCAGGTGAAGTGGAAAGAAACACAACCTCATGTAGAAACAGCTGCAAGACAAACAGACAGGCCATAGTGTAGAACACAATCCCACAAACATATGAATATGGAAATATGCGAGACAAATGTATACATATGGCACCATCACATACCCACAGATGGGTCCTGATGGAACTGGCCATAACAAATGCAACACACCTGGATGCATAATAGCCTACCCAGCATACCCTCCACAACACACAACCTGGCACCATACCAGAACGTCCACCAAATCCAGCCGTACTTGGTCCACTGGTTTGTTGCAGAAACAGCTACACACAGTGACCCCTACGCATATGTAGTAGGTACTGTCACCCTAGGCAGTGTCAGGATTGCAAACCATGTATCCCCTGCAGATAAAACCCCCTGCATGTTTTCATGAAGCCACAAAAATCTTCGGTATCTAACTTGTTTTCGTCTTGACCAATTTTTGGGATATCCCTCATGGGATGACCAACTTGTGTAAATAGTAGAATGGGTATGACGACATGATGTCCAATCCAGTAGATATCCGGACACAAGTCAGAATGTGCAGTGGAGGTCCATGACACTGTCCAGCCCTAAGTGTGCATGCATAACCTACCACCCAGGATAAAATACCTTCCCGTGACGCTCGTGTCCAGACACGAATAGGAGGGAGAATATAATGCACACATTTGCAAAGTGGAAAATGGCATGAGGGCGAGGAAGACACCACGTAAAATGGTCAACCCTGATCAAGTGTGAGGGACACTGACTGTGTGCAGTCGTGACTGACCATACCTGTCAACCTGTGTGAGCAAGATATCTGGACAGAGTCGTGAATATAAGTGAGACAAAGGTCCAAAATCAGGGACAATCTGTAAACATATCTCTTAGAAACATAGAATTTGATAGAATAACAGTTTGCACATTGGCATTAATGTCTGGAGTATGAAGTCTGAAACTCAACTGTCTGTCAGCACATTCAGACTGCAGTCATTAATGCCGAGCTACTGCCATGCCAGAACACAACAGTGTATTACAGAGGTCCGTGCCATACCACTCAACTGTCCGGATATTCGCAGAATGACTGGGGTCACCACCTGTCCCACTTTGCGAGTAACAATCCCTCTGTAGGCAGTTGTGTCCTGTGAAAAAAATCAAGACATAGCAAATGTCCTGAGAGTTTATTCCCTAATTTACTTTAATAGTCGCATAAAATGGTTATTTTATATATGAATCCTCAATATGTTATGTGAAGTAGCATAAGTAATTCAAATGTTACTAGAATAAGCTATTATATGTACAAAAAAGGTTAAAGTTCAGTACTATGCACAGCTGTAGGTATGTTTGGTCCTGGAAAATCTGACATCTCTACAGAACATGTCCCACTTTGGGCAGTCGAAAAGGTGGCAACCCCAAGAATGACCACAGGTTTGCCCTATAGTGTTGGTGTGTGCCTCTGACAATCTGCACCAGTGTGGTAAATAGCTGAGGATTGACATCACTAAATAATGAGAAATATCCTGAGTATAAGACTCCACAACCCGCAGAAAAGTCATGCTAATGCAAGACCTAGCATTCTATCAACGTTGTAAGCTTGTAAGAGCAATCGTTAAAATGTGTCACTAATTGTCCCCCCATCGTGTAGGTTTTGTGCAGGTACAGTGCTCTAAGAGGTATGGTCCGTACATATTTACAGGAACAGCCCTTCACACTTGTGTAATGTACAACCGCATACCTGTAGTCACTTCATGTCCAAAAATAACAATCCCCGTATGACTGTATGCAGGTAATAGTCAAATGTGAATGGGAACACCCCTCACCGGGGAGTATGGACTGTAACAAACCCTCCCATAATATGTAATGCCAACAGAATTAGCTGCTGACAGGTGCCCAAACACCTGTGTCTATAAACACAGGTAAAACTTCAAAATAGGGAGATAAGCCCTGTCCATATGCTTCGTCTGACATTTGACCTCGGCCAGGGAAGTTCCATTCACCAGGTGGACAAGCCTAAACCCAGATCACTACATGAACACCCTGACAATCAAAGACCTGTATGTGGCTGGACTATATGCCTTGGTGTTCTGCATACCCTCGGAGTGATTAACAATGCAGCCGGAGTCCACAGCAGTAGGCAATAGGGAATGTGTAATATGTAGTACCGCCTTTTCCCAGCAGGAGAATGGATGCCTGTGTCGTAGGTGAAGCGGTGAGGCGTATGTTGATGTAGCTAAGTACTATGGGTATACATATCAATGAGGGAGAACACCAATAGAATAGTGGTTCCGGTATCCGGCCAACGTGAATGCAGTCCCGGCTGACCTGCGACCACTGCACATATAACTTGAAAGTGTAATTAAATCGTTCGTGCAGTACACACATTTAAATATGTAAAGGTGAACGTGTGTTTCGCAGTAGTCTGTAAACTGGAATACAGATATGTAACAGTTACGGTCAGAATTATGAAAGTTCACGGAAGCACAATTATCTATGAAACATATGTAACCCACAATAAGGATATGCAAGTGCGCCTGCGCGTGTGTAATCCTCTCACAGAATAGAAAATGAATGGTGTTTTCCCCACGTTCCAAGTACGTGGCTCATACCTGTTAAACCTGTAAAGTACGAAACCAGACAAAGCCATGACAACAACTGGTACAAATAGGGACAATCTCCAGATATTGCCCTAACAAACATAGAAAGTGGATAGAATAACATGTGTGCCACTAGCATGGATTCTCTGAAGGGTATGAAGTCGTAACCTGAAATGTTTGTCATTATTTACCAACGTCAGTCTTTAATGATATGCCACTAACTTGCCAGATAGACACAAGGTTATGAAAAACGGACCACAAATAGGGACTATCCCCAGATATTGCCTAACAAACATAGAAAGTGGATAGAATAACAGGTGTGTCACTAGCATGGATTCTCTGAAGGGTATAAAGTCGTAACCTGAAATGTTTGTCATTATTTACCAACGTCAGTCTTTAATGATATGCCACTAACTTGCCAGATAGACACGAGGTTATGAAAAACGGAGCAAAGATAAGAGGCAAACAGCTGTACATGCAGCGGAAATCTGTACAGTTGAACGGTATGATATGGAGATATATATATATATATATATATATATATATATATATATATATATATATATATATATATATACACATATATCCACAGACATAATCCAAAGCAAATTACGAGATGAGGAATGTACAGACATATGTATATATGTACAGATATATATACATATATCTATACACACATGATACATGAATAGATATATACACAACAAACATATGTCCCAGTACATATAACACATGTACATAAATAGTGACCTAATATGGATAGACAGACAGACATGCATGAAAGGAGAATACACCGATGGTTTCCAAACCATTTCCCGGAAAGTACCGGTGTGACAGGGCCTGCAAGTTCTACACATTAAACATGAATATAGGTGTCCTTTGCAGGACCCCAAAAATTGATACGTACGAAGTGTGAACCATCATTGATGCAAAAGAAGTCACACCTGCAACTATGATATAGCTGTACATGCAACAGTAGCAGGTGCAAGGGTAATAACACATGGGTCGATTGAATGTATGACGTATGAGCTGATATCCACAGAGTGGGGAGTGCTCGGAAGTGTCCTCACACTTTATTATCACTCACATTAAACATGTCTAATGGGTACTGTGGAGGTGTGTCAGGTATGGGAATCATGGGTATGCAGAATTGGGCCAAGTTGCTGGTTGGCACAGATCTATTAGGTACGCCCCATGGGAGTGATCAATATACCTATGTGGGTATAGCACACGCCTATATTCACCAAACAGGGGCAACCCACCCACTAGATATTGTGTAAACCATTGGGGGAAGACGTAGGGACCAATATCAGTGTCATGCAGGTGATTATCATGGATGGACACGCATACGACCAAGATGGTAACCATACCTGCCGGAATGTCAGAATAAGACAGCTGGACTAAGGCATAGTACACGACAGACAAACAGGGGCTATATTAAATATACCTCAGACAAAGTCAGACCATTGATAGAATAATTGCGTAGTCAGGAATACGAATGTTATGAGAGTTAGTAATCATGAAATAGAAATGTCAGTCATGATTACCTAACCGCACAGTCCGTCATGGCTTGCCAGCAATCTATCAGAAAGGCACATTATCATGACAAATGTAACAGAATTATAGGTCAAACCCCAGGGCGTATACCCATAATGTGTACAGGTGAGAGGTATGAAGGTAACCCGTCCTAATGAAATGTACAGAACTAGTGATACTAGGTGGACAGGTGAAAAGAAAGACATCAGGACAAATGACAAAACATGTACGACTCATAAGCATGTTTGTCCACAAATGTGAATTACAACGTATGGCCTGTGAAAGTCAATGTGGAAGGTTAATAGACTCAAACGACATGTGTCCCTCAGGGTGTCATGCAGTGTCACCGATACAGTGTCCAGTCCACCATACCCGTACGTGAGCTCTGCCACTGACGGAAAGCGCAAATACCGGCCTACACATAAGGTACATGATGGAATAAGTAGTGTGGATAAGCACCTGTTGGCCTGTGTGAGGAATATAACCCAGTGGGTGGGTGTGTTCAGCAATAGGAATGTAATGATAACTGGCCTGTGATGGCACCATGTATTGTATGTATTGGCGTAACTGTACGAATGTGCAGATGTATGCCTCATATGTGTGGTGTGTTCCTCTCACAATCTGTACCTGCATACCTCTCAACTGTACAGATTTTTGCAGAATGTCCAGATATTTGCCTCATATATTTGGTACATTATTCATAAAATTGTGGTTTTCTGGCAAATAGTGCAAATCATTAAAGACTGAAGTTAGAAAATAATGAGAGACATTTGAGTTTCAGACTTCATACCCTTCAGAAAATTCATGCTAATGCAAAACCTGTTATTCTATCAACTTTTTAAGTTTGTAAGAGCAATATTTAAAAATTGGCAGTACTTTTGGGCTTTTGCCCCACATTTAGTTATGGCTTTGTCCAGATTTCCTGCTGTCGGAGATTGAGAGGTATGTGTACCTGTCTGCCAAATACCTGAGAACTGACGTCATTAAATAATGATAAACATATGTGTTTAAGACCCCAAATCCCTCAGAAAGGGCATACTAATGGAAAACCTATAATACTGCCAACTATCTACGTTTGTAAGAGCAATATGTAGAATCTGCTCCTATCTGTCCCCCATCATGTTAGGCTTTGTACAGATGTTTTGCACTAGGAGGTTGATAGGTATGATCAGAAACAGATACATGTCTGAGGAAACAGCATTATCAACCGCAAGATAACGTAGAAGGTATGAAAAGCGCTGCAGTAGGAAGTTCATTAGGTATGTGCTGACATGTGAAATGACACAGCAGTCTACAGGAAGTACCTATAGGGTGTCACCTTTACCAGTGATGACAGTGGGACATACCCACAGCCATGCATACACCACAAATAGACATAGCACACAGCAAAGCCTAGGCCATGATACAC
This sequence comes from Protopterus annectens, assembly GCF_019279795.1. Lineage (NCBI taxonomy): Eukaryota > Metazoa > Chordata > Ceratodontiformes > Protopteridae > Protopterus > Protopterus annectens. The sequence goes on from NC_056731.1 coordinate 203,066,259, forward strand.
GACGCCTTCAGCGTTTATGGATTGAGTGAGAGTACAGCAAGGAAAGATGACTGCCAGGCTATTCAGCAAACACCCGCAGGGGCGTGCAAGACTGCTTGTAACACGAACATTGCACGGACAATGTTGGGATTTGCAACATACCCCATTTGTATGTGTAAGCTATGCAAATGATGTAATTATAGGGTTGCCACCATTCCAAATGGCCAAAGTGGGACATTTGTGCTACAAACATCAGATTTTGCAGGGCAAAACATACCCACGGACAGTACAAAGGACAGAACTTCAGTTGTTTGCCTGAATAAAAGTTTATTCTTGTAGCATTTTTGTTCCTTATTCTGTTTTCGTATAACATGTAGGTGTTTCAGATACAGAATAACTGTTTTATGCAACTATTACATACAATATAGAAAATACTTTTGTCCTAAAATTCCAGGACATTTGTCATTTTCTCACAATATTTTGCAGGACACAACTGCCCAAAGAGGGACTGTCCCTCGCAAAGTGGGACAGGTGGTAACCCTATGTAACTACGCAATACATGAAATAGTAAGCTGTCCGTGCAAGAGCAGAGTTATGTGCATAAATGTACCCAGATGTTATGCGACTAACGTTTTGCACGTTGCTAAACGGAGCAATGACAGCTGCAAATACAGTATGAATACAGTCGAAAAAGCATGCCAATGTCCAAGTCCAAGGCCAGTGGCGGCTTTGTCCATTGGATATCAATGAACCAGTAGTTGTCCTCCCCCAATCCCTGGTGTGGAAGCGTAGCGCAGCGCCACGAGAACGCGCTGCGCTTCAACACAACACATATGGATAATATACATACAAAATGTAGGTTTAGTTAGATGTTGGTATGCCATGCAGATGATGGTACCTATGTGTGGAAGGGCTCTGTCAGAGATGTAACAAAGCATTTGTAGGCAATGTGAGGCAAGTGAGGCTGAGGATAGTGAATCACAACATGTCATGCCATATGGGCCAAGCCTCTACAGTGTAGTGTAGGTTAAGGGGACTATTAGGGTAGAAGACAGGTGACAACAGGAGTGTGTATGTACAAAACACTGTAACCTCACCGGAGCAGTGTCACATGTGTGCTGTCAGTACTCAGTGGAAGAGGCATGTCATGAGCTATCCCAGGGAACGTCAGGAGACTGAAGGCGTACGCCATGGATACCACCGATGTGACATGCAAACCTGCCCACAGTGTGTCTGCACCCGTGCGCGCCAGTAAGCCCAAGTAAGTATGTGTGCACGCGTGTTAGCCCGTGTGCGCATGTGGAAGAACGAGTAAGCTAGTGTGCGAATGGTGAAGCCCGTGTAATGTCGTGTATGCATTTGTAAGCAGGTATACATGTGTACTACACACATCACACACGAACTGCACACATAGACACACGTGCCGCCAATACTACACACATCAGTGAAATGGCACATGGATGGAGACTACATCATCAGAGGTAACAGTGCTGTAAACTATGCTACAGTGATGGTCATAGCTGCAATGCAGCATACCTGCTGAAGTACACCTGGAAGTAACACACTGTGTGTTAACAGCATGCTAACATCAATACAGTGGAATAAAGCCACTGTGTGCAGCAGCACCAGGTTAGTCAGATCCTGCATAAATGTTACACATCAAAGGTGGTGGCACAGGTGACATCATATGCACAGGGTGTGGTGTTAACATGTCCAGAGCTTTTATTTAAAGATTCTACTAGGGAAACACGTACAGAGGAAACAAGTTTTGGTTTAAAGAAGAGGAGTTGTTTCAACCCTCCTCTACACCCTTTGTTAAATACTTTTGAAAAAATATGTTGTCAGGAAATATATCAGATATCGAAAGAACATAAACCTAGGTTTTTTAATTTAACCATGATGGAGAAATCTGTTTTAAACCAATTTAGGAATAACACAAATTTAAGGTTTATGAAGCCTGACAAGGGTGGTGGTATGACTGTTGTTAACAAAATCGATTACAACAATAAGATTTTTTGTATGTTGCAAGACGAGAACAAATATGAATGTGTATCCAGAAATCAAATTAATATAGCTTGTAGTAAGGTTAGGCTATTATTAGAAGATTCTTTATTTCAAGGGGTGATTAATGAAGAGGGGTATAATTTTTTACAGATTGAGAAACCTATTATTCCCATTGCTTTTGGGATACCTAAGACTCACAAAAATATCAGCGACCCTCCTTATAGGTTGATTATTGCTGGACAAAACAGTGTGACCTACCCCTTGGGGGTGTTTGTGGACCGTATGGTTAGGAAAAGTTTGTTACCCATAGAACATATACTAATTGATTCGTGGGATTTTTTAAAAAGAATTAAGGAAGAATATTATAGTGGAGAAGTATGTTTTTCCACTATAGATGTAGTGGATTTGTTTACTTCTATACCACATGACAAGGGTTTAGAGTTTTTTCATGAAGCATTGGTTGAAAGAACAAATTTAAACAACACCATGATTAATTTTATTATGGTGTTAATGGAAGTAATCTTAAAAAATAATTATTTTAGTTTTGAAGGTGAATTTTTTCGCCAAATAGCGGGTGTTGCAATTGGTAGCAGCTGTGCCCCCCTTTTTGCCAACTTAGTTTTTTATAAATGGGGACTAATTTTATTTTTGTAAGTCCATTTAAGGACAAGTGGTTGATTTATCTTAGGTTTTTGGATGACCTATTTATATTGTGGAAGCTTGATGGTTCTCATAAAAACTTTTTGGAATTTTTAAATACTAGATGTGAATATTTTAAATTCACAGGTGTTTGTGGGACCTCTAGTATTAATTATTTGGATGTACACTTATTTAAGGATTTTGTCAAAGGTTGTTTCCAGTCTTGTGTTTATAGGAAAGTTACTTTCTCTAATGATTACCTTGCCTTAACTAGCTGCCATCCCTACTATGTTAAGAGGAACATAGTTAAGGGACAAATGGTCCGTGGTGTAAGAATGTGGTCAAATAAAGATTTGGTGACATCCAAGATAGATAAGCTGGTTGATATGTTTACAGCTAGGGGTTACCCTAAGAAATTTGTAATGGATATTAAGGAACAAGTGGTTAGGGAATGGGGTTTGAGGTTCAAACCTTTACTCGGGACCACTGAAATTCCATCAGTAGAAGGTTGTAGTACTATTATTGATTACACCAAATCTATGGTGTTAACTGAGGGTGAAACATCTTCCCAAGTTAGGAATGTTATTATGAGCAATTGGACAATTTTCAAGTCCAGTCAGGAAATATGGTCTATAGTTGGTAATCAACCCTCTTTTACTTATAAAGTTAATAGGAATTTAAAAAGTTTATTTGAGAATTTTGGTAACGTTTGGAAAGATAACAATAGGGGGACTACAACATGTGGTAATTGTGATTATTGCAAATACATATTAAAAACTCCTACATTATTGCTGGGACCCAATAATATTGAGGTGACGCTCAGTGTAGGGACTTGCAACACTCCAGGAGTTGTTTATTTAGCATTGTGCCAACTTTGTAAAAATTATTATGTAGGAAAAACAGAAAGAAAGTTACGTAGGAGGATATATGAACATCTATACAGCATCTCTAGGAACGATGAGAAAAATGCATTATCCAAACATATTCAAACATTTCCTGAGCATAAATTTCAGTTTGGTATTCTTGAAGTGGTAGGAAAGGATGTTAGAGGTGGGGACTGGACCAATAAACTTTTAAGGGCAGAGGTTAAGTGGCAATTAGAACTGAATGCCACAGTTTATCCTGGATTAAATGATCATATCAGTTTCAAACCAGAGCTCAAATACAGAGCCTATAAATTATGATTAACATCATGTTTTAGATGTTGTTTTATCATGAACTTTTTACATTATTATGCTCATATGTACATATCTTTCCAGTTTTTATTCATGAGGCTCAATTTAATATATATATATATATATATACACACATATTTTAAAACATTTTTTTTGTATAATATTTCCCTTTTAAGATTTAATTGTATAATTGATGGAATTTTTAGGATTAATGAGTAGTTTTGGTATATATAAGAGTATGGTTCACCTTTTA